>NC_085046.1:58159462-58478962 GCF_963662255.1 Cinclus cinclus
AAGCAAAGTAGTTCTAGAATTTTACTAGATTGGGATTACTGTACTGCCCCTCTCAGTCAAACATATATAATACTCAGTAAATTGTTCAAAGAAGATGCATAAGGAAGAATATATTTGCTTGAACCTACTGAGAAAAGATCAATCCCTCTCTATTTTACTTGAGTTGTTTTAGAGATCCAGGCATCAAGAGAGGGAAAAATACAAATCAACGGCTTTTAGCCACATTTCAGCTATGAAGTGACATGTATTATTTTACAATTATATAAAAACAAACATGCTAGCACCCACCACATCTTGCCATGCCTGACATCAATGTCAAAAAAAAAAAGGCTAAGACCATTGGCCAATGGCTAATGGAAAAGAATTTTGGGCTTTATATGCGCCACCAATTTTTGCTAGGGATAGTCCCCAGGCTGGTCAGCTTCTAATTACATTTCCAAGTCTGACCCATGTGATAGAACCATTCATGAAGGGTGAAGCAGTTCTGGCAGTGGCCTCTGACTGTGTGTTCCTCCCAAAGCTATGCCCTCCTTTAGTTATATCATGCTTGCTTAGCCTCAACTCTGATTCAGACCATTCTAAAACAGTGGATTTTAACTCAGATAAGAATCTCATTACAGCTACTGAATTCTATAGGGCTGATGTCTTAGGTAGACGTATCCTGCTGTAATGAAAAAAAGCTGGCAGCTTTGTGTACCTTATCCAAACAGAGGCTGAAAGTTCATTTATATTGTAGCCACTTCATTGTTTTGCTTACAGAATATAAATGTGATACTTTTAAAATGTGAGCAAAAAGGCCAATTAAAAATTTGTTTGTCATCCAGACTCCTAAAAAAACAACTTCTAAACACTGCATTTAAGCATGAAGCAGATCACCACTCCAAGTTCAGAACTATCACTAGAAGTCCCTTTTTACTATAAGATTTGCTGTGACATATCACAGAATATTTTAGTGATGCTTTACTGGTAGTGCAGCTGGTAAAATTCAAATAATAAAAACAGTCTAAGAGTCTTTTTACCTTTTTCCTTCAAAGTAAAATCTTGTACTGGATTTTCTGAAGGAATGTTTCCATTTGGTATGACACTGCTATTTCTCTGAAAAGAAAACAAGAAGTGACCAAAAAAGTGACCAGAAAGTGACCAAAAGTGACCCTTTGAAATGATGAGTCCAGCAGAATAACCCTGAAATCCATTATAATCTTTGTTTTAAACTCAATATGGATGCCACTAATTTCCCACCTACACTTGAAGTGTGTACAGACAGGGTAAAAGAAGAAACTTTGGATCTTTTAAAGGTGTGTGTTCCCTCTTAGTTTCACATAAATTTGGTTGAATGCTCCATGCTGTCGAGCTATCCTGCTACCTCTATCCTGCAAAATCTCCCCACAGTGTAGTAGCGTGGTTCAGGGTCTGTTGTTTTCCATGTGATCAGAAATCTCTCACCCAAAAGAAGAGTCCCAAAGCATAGAGAAGTGCAGAATGTGAGAAGAAGCCCCTTGAGTTTAAACCTCCTAGATTAATCCCTTCTTAATTAGGTCCTCTAAATGTATGAAGTTCTATAGGACAGAGATAAATACAGAACATAGGACCCTTCAGAGTCCTCCCTACCCTTCCCACTCATTAGTTTGTTTAATAGGTGGCTACATCTGGGTCCTTGTGAAAGTATTTTTACCCTTTTTTGGCCCCGGTCTCGTTTGTGGATTTTATTGAGCTTCTTGGAATGGTTTATTCCTAGTTTGGTACTCTTGAAAGATTCTAAGCGCTTCCTCATTGTCCTATGGAAAATCTCCTTGTCTTGTTTGTCATCTTCACTGTGCATGATCTCATGTCGACTGTACAGGTGTTTGTGCTGTGGCCAGGAAGGGAAGACAATATTCATTTACTTAGAAGTACAGATGAAAGCCCTGAATCAATGCATTCAATCAGTGTCACGAAAATGTAAACAACTCCAGAAGAAAGAATGAACTAAAGACTAGTCTGAAGACATTAATGAAATTCCCATTTTTCTTTTTTCTTCATGAAACAAGGAATTTTAAGTGTGTAAGAGTGGACTGTCATTCAAAGTAAGCCTCTCCCTCTAAGTGTCTGAATCGCTTCACTTGATACACTTCATTTAGTCCTCATTTGCTGCACACAGTTCTGTATTCCACTGGCCCCAGTGATTTCAAACACACTAGCTCTTTTAAAAAGCTATGTTCTTAAATGAGAAATCATACAAAGACCCAGTCTTCCTCAAGGGTGCAGATTTTGCAGTGTGTTCTCTCCTTTTGGGTTTCACTCACAAGTTTTGGTTCCTATTTCCTCTTAGTTTTAGATTGGAAAACAGTCCAATTCTAGCCTCTTGCTCTCACCTCCTGCCTGGGTTTATACAGGTATTGTTGTAGGGTGTGATGAGCGAGGGTATCTTCCGTGTCCCGGATACTTTTCCTCCTCTGCTCTAAAGCTTGCATGTCAAGGCAAACAGGTCCAGCTTTTTCTCTCCTGAAGAAAAACATAAACCGTGGTTTTCAAAATCAGTGATTGCTGAAGAGGAAGAAAAACCAGGAAGATGAGGAATGAAAAGGAGAAAAACAAGATGAAGTTTAAAAAAAAAAGAAGAGTAAGAACTGGCTAAATGAGAATGGGTCAGTAAATGCCTAATGGGAAATGTGAAAAGATCATTGGTTTTTGTCTTTTAGGGGGATATAGCATTAATTAATTTCACAGTTTACATGACACATGGACTGTTCAGTGACAGATCCATCAAAAAGTTAAGGAAGGGGCATTTTTTTTCCTCACCTCCTTACTTTTTCTGTAGCAAACACAGAAATAACATCTAGCCCTGTATATAACACTTGGTGAACCAAAGGCAAATGAAACAACTCTATTGTGAATGTCTGCTTTGTCTTACCAGCCTTTACTGAAAAAACCTGTGTGTAAAATGCAACATTATAAATCCATATATACCCGTTTTTTGTAGGAGAAAATATTAAAAAATTAAAGTTCAAAAAAGTAGTGACTGAAGCCCCTGTAATTTGCATTTTTCAATTTTTTTTAGCAGTGTTTCAATTTCCTCTCATATACCACCCTGTCAGTCGACATTACTTACAATAAATAAGAGACAGAGCTTTCCACAGTGCTTGGGAGTGGAGTGCTGAAATCCACATTTACCATGTTGTCTGTACTTGGAGAACGTATAAATGCCAGCGAACCTCTACGTTCTCCCTGGTCATGGGAAAAAATAAGACATATTACAGCTATAAAAAACCTAGGACAAAATGTGTATCAGAATACAGATAATTTGTGAGACTATATGCAGATGGCACAAAAAGCATGGGAGGAGTTGTATCTAGGTAACAAATAAAAAACAATTTTTTGGTTTTATGGTTTCTTTACATTGAGTGACATTATTCCAGCAAACAAAGCAATAAGAAATTCTATTCCACTCTCAGGAATTGATTTTGAAGAGGTGAATGATTTCCTGTGCCTCAATAGATTCAGTTTTACTTTGCACAGCATTGCAATCCAAGAGCATAGGAATACACACACAGATGTTCATGTATCAAGACAGCACCACACTTATCAGTAGCATTTTCAAAGACTCAACACTAAGTTTTCTGTTCTGTACCAGACTGGAAGCAGCAAATATTAAGTGATGATAGAAATCTAGAAGACTATCAGGTTATGGCATGACAAGATGAGGTATTGAAGAGATGAGATTTTTTTTCACTTTTAAAACTATAGTGTCATAGAAGTGAACTGCTGGGAAAGCTCAGTTTTAGGTCTAGGTACTTTTCCCTACACCTTAAGTAATCTCTTGCTTAGCTAAAATGTATCTGTTGAGTGACATTGTGGTTACACTGGCTGAAACCATCTACAGTTTTGAATCACAACAGAGAGAAATCAGATAGCGGGTCTCTAGATTTTGAACAGTAAGAATCAAGAAAAATCATCTCCCTTGCAGAACAGAGATTTTATCTACATTTCTCTAACTTTAACTGCACTGTGTTCCCTTTACATTTTCATATTCATGGAGCAATACAAATAAATATTTGGGGGTTTTTTTGCTGTGGTAGCTCACATACATATGACAGTATGTGGGTTACCAATGGCCTGAAGAAATAAACTCTGGCCTCTGCAGGCAGAAGACCTGAGGTTAATAAAACTGAATTCTGGGAGAACATCATCCCATCCATTTTCTTAAGTGAATCTGACTTTCTTTTCAAATGAAGTTTAATGGTTCATACGTAAATCAGACAATATCATCAGTGAAAGAATTTTAGCCAGAACAAGTTATGAACCACGAGTATTGTATTTTAAGTCACTTCCCTTCAGTTGCTCTGGATTATTTTCATTTTTCTTGGCTTAGGTTCTCCCCTCTCAACTGCAAGGAACTTACTTAGATTGAGACTGAACTCTCTCAACTCTTATTTATTACATAGATGCAGCATAGCAGCAGAGTTGAACAAAGAAAAAGATATAAAATAAATTTTAAACTCCTCCATTTCTTGCAAGTAAGAAGAGAGTAGCTGGGGGAGGCAGGTCTTTTCCTGGAAGAAATAGCTTCAGTTTCAATGTCAGCTTGTAATTCAGCAATATTTAGTTCAAAGATATATTTGAAAAGTGAAGAAAAAGTTGTTAAAGTAGTGTACAATTAAGGTGAGAAAGATGAAATTACTTTAGGATTCACAACTCATAATTATTTTCTGCTGGAAGAAAATGTCTTGCAAAACTTCTGTAGAACTTGGAGAACTTTCTATTTCTTTTTCTGCTATTATCAGATCAGTTGACATTTCCCCAAAAGAATTTGTCTGCAAGGAACAATGTATACAAATAGCATTGTGTAAGGTAACAAAAAAACAGTCCCCTTGTGTTTTGCCTCCTAAAAAAGATTAATCTAACTTTTACTATATGGGATCAAAGACATTATTGGGTAAAGATTCTGATCCTAAATCTGCATGTGACAATGGTCTATAAAACCTTTTGCATCTGTTAGAGAAGAAACACTGTAATAAATCTACTGAACAGATTCAGCAATGAATCTGAACGTGAGTTTCATGGTCATCCATCTCAAAGTCATTATCCAACTTTCTTCCTCTGAGGTGTGACCCAGAAAGTGTCACAATAAAGAAAATTAGTTCTTGAGCTCAGATGGTCTAAAAACCAAATTGATAATTTACAAAATCTCAAAAGGAAGAATTTGCTTGTCTTGTGAACTATTCTCCATTTCCCATACTAACATAATTTCTGAATCTCATCTTGTTTTTTTTTAAATTCAACTTCCAAAATTATGTTTCATTGGAAGAAGACAGCCCAGCTGTAACTCATTTTCAAAAAAAAAAGAAAAAAAAAAAGAAAAAAAGAAAAAAAGAAAAAAAATAAAAAAATAAAAAAGAGCTTAGCAGTAGTAGCAGCAATATCAACATATTAATAATTTTTATTTAAATTAAATAAATTGACTGATACATCACCAAGCTGAAAATTAATTAAACTAATTCAGTTGGAGATTATGGGCATGGAGAGATTATGATTCAAAGACAACTTTAAAAAATATTCAATTTAAAACTACACTATAACAATACTGTGCATTCACGGCTGTTTGTAGTTTCATCCTGAGGAAAATTAGGAATCCTTACACAGTCAGGCAACACTGCAGAAGGTCAGAAACTTTCTTCAAATCTCCTTTAAAAATGTCTCCTGTTTCAAGTCTTAAGTTTCCCCTAACTTCACAATTCCTTGATTGCAATTGATACTTGTAGCATATTACTGAATTGCAGGGGTTATGGTTCCACTGAATTAAAGTAACTTTTTTTTTTTTTTGGGTGCATGATACAGTGATTTGGCAGATTGGGATTAGCAGACCCATACTTTAGCCACATCTGCACATCATTTTGAAAGTGAGCTTCTTCAAATCAGATTTTCATATTTTTCATCACATAGAACCAACTATCCTGTGGGAGCCAGACCCTGTTGACACATTTAGAAAGACAACACCCCTCCAGAATTACAGTATTTTTTTCATGCAATGAATATAGAAGCAAAGACATTCAATAAAATGCAACAGAAATGCACACTGTACTAAGTAAAATATACTAGTATTTGGTGATCGGGCACAATATTGAGGGCTACAGCTTCTCAAACTTGCAATACCGACACTCAAAACACATAAATAAAATATATTAAAAAAAATAATAAAAAGGAGGAGAAAAAAGGAAAAAAAACCCAAAAAGCAGACCTTATGTGGAAATAGTTTTCCTTTAGGCATCTCCTGCAATATATCAACTTTAGGTTATAGTATAAATTTTAAAAAGTCAAATTCCAAATTATGGTATAATATGTCAACAAGTATTCATAAGTACCTCAGCCACATAGCTAATTGCATCCTTCAGGTTGAGCTCATGGAAAACATTAAGGATTTGGTCTCTTGATTTTTGAGCAGACCTTCTCATCAGTATTTTTCTGAGGAATTTCCTATCAAAATTGGACCACCTGATAATTTAAACAAACTGTGTTAATGGCAACAAGCATTTTTAGTTTCAAAGCATTTTTAGTTTAGCATAAACTATATTTTTGAGCTAAACACTTTGAAAAAAAGGTGAACAGTGGAATGTGAGGGATTTGTGTCTTGAAGCTTTTCAATTAGCATGTAAAGAAAGTCAAGGAAAAGCCTGCTACAGACTTATGCAGCTGTCACAAAGCATTTAATCAGTTCGCTCACCCAATGCTGCTAGGAGAGTGCTATGATTACAGTATCCCATTTCAGAGTCAGTAACACATTTTACACACTGGGAGATCATGCTACCTTATTTTTCCACTTCTGATTATGTTTAATTTTCTTCCCTTGTTGGGAAAGTAATCTGCTTTTCCCTAGGTGTATTGTAGGACAGCCAGACCAGAAAATCAGTTCAGAATAACAGTGCCCTTCCAGAAGCTCTACCAGGGCCTTATTCATGCCATTGATGTACTCTGCTCTGGGGATAGTAGCCATGTGTATTTTAAATCATTTACACTCCCAAGATTGTCTGATAGTAGAATATCTGTCATGTTTAGGGTCCAAAAGATAAAAGGCTGTTGTGCTTTCTTCTAATTTCTTTAACACTTCATCTGAAGAGCATGAGGCATCTTTGGAGACTATTGCTCAGAATGACTCTATCCATCTCACCCAATGGCTATTTTGAGTTTACAGCTTTTGATTCAGATTGCTTAAACCTTTTTGTGTTAAATATTATTCACATAATTGATGACTCTTCTCTGGCCAGAACATCTGACCAGCAGGCTCTAATTCAGGCTGCCACACCTGAGCCCAACAGTGAGGATGTTAGGGGTTGCCATTTCTTTATGGAAGCAGCACTTTCATGTACATAGAGTCCAAATGGCAGGCTCATTCAAAAGAAGATGGCCTCATTCAAAATACATTAGTCATCAAACCACATGCTCACCCATGAATCTACATTAAGCTATTCCTTTTATTCTCATTTAAGGGGTTTACTTTCTGGCATGCAAGAAGTCCCAAGCCAATCTGCCACTTTAAAAATATAGCTCCATCTTAGAGACAATATATCAAAACTGGAGTTGTATTTGCCTATATTACATATAGGCTACTGAAATTTATTCCCGAAAAGCAAACTACAAACTTAGACCAAAAGAAAGAAGATGTTCTGTCTGGAGTGCCTCAGGAAAATTCTTCACTGCGTAAATGAAGAGCAGAAGGAAAGGAAGGAGATTATAACTGGATGCAGGTGAGCAATTCTGCTTGAGTTCCAGTACAAGCTAGCTTCAGCCTAGGAATTGTATTGCTTTGCATGATAATGCTAAACCTAAGCTAACAGACTCAGCTTCTCAGAAAGAATTAGGGGTGTGCTCTGCAGAAAGCTAACACAATGACATGGCTTTTGGATTGGAATTGGCATGTTGAGTCAGCAAGAGGTCAGCAGGTCAAATCTGTGACTGTTTGCACCTATGAAGTGACCTGACTCCAGGGAGAGAATGTCCTAACTTGAAATAACACTCCTAAGGATGTCCAGATTTAATGTCCTTTTTTCCACATTTATTCATCTACATATGGAAGTATGTCCACCACAAAG
This sequence comes from Cinclus cinclus, assembly GCF_963662255.1. Classification (NCBI taxonomy): domain Eukaryota; kingdom Metazoa; phylum Chordata; class Aves; order Passeriformes; family Cinclidae; genus Cinclus; species Cinclus cinclus. Next base: position 58,167,526 of record NC_085046.1, read on the forward strand.
GTAACACTGCACATATACTTTAAAGGAAGTTATGTATCTTTCAGCTGAGTAATTCTCCTTCTCTCAGGATGAATCAACTATTAATAGAGGGTATGGTTCATTATTGGTTTCAGACTAACAGGCTGAAACTGCCAGAGCAATTTCAGAGCACCCTCTGCCATAACTTTCAGAGGTGTCGAGCACATCCTTGTAGAGATAGGATGAACATCTAGCATAGTTGTAGCTGAAGTTTTTTAGTGCCTCCACACATAAATAGTGTTAATGAAATGTAGTATTACAAAGAAAAAACAACATTAACTTTCTAGGTGAAAACTTCTGCAAATAAGTCAGTTCTCTTATCTGAGAACAAGTCCTGTATGGGAAATGAGGCACCTGCAAAGGCATAATTTGAACTGTGGAAGAGAAGGGAAAGATTGTATTTCTAAGGGGACAAAAATACACTGTTTCGACATTTGCTGTATTTCAGTATTTTAAGTATGTGACCTCTTTAACTACATTTCACATCCTTGCTTTTCCTAAGCTCACAGACTTAAAAAGTTACAATATTTCCTAGCAGTATTTCAGGATTCTAAATTGATTACTACTTACTTGTCTCTCAGATAATGATGCCCTATTTGTCCAGAAATGTCTTCTATAGCAGAAAGAATGTGATCAAAGGCCTAGGGAAGCGAGAGTGGAATTAATATCTTTACAGAAATAAAAAATCATAATTAGAAAATAGCTCAATTTATTTCAAGTTAGACCAGGTGATTATGCAGAATAATTTTATGATTGTTAATTTTTTTCCCATTTACAGAAGTACTAACTACTATAAGCTTTTCTTCAAAGGTCCTGACCTTTCTAACCACTTCTTTATAAATTCATAAGTATTCTTAAATTACAAGGGTCTCAGCGAGAAGGTACTTAAACCCCCATTTTAGCATTCAATTTTAAAACTTTTATGGACTCATTTTACCATCTCCATTTCTGCCCTGTGAAGTACATTTGCCACTATTAGTGGAGGTGATTATTTCAGTTGAACAATTTCCCCAGTGAAAACAATTTCCCATTCTTTTTAGATGTTTCAGGAGTTCTTACTCCCCTCAGAGTAGAAGTAGGCACCATAACTTTTAAATATCTAGGGCAAAATTTCATACTGAGCATATTAGATGGCTGATAGAAATCTGGAGGCTTATAATTCTTGATTCAAACTGAAGCCACTGCAGGTACAATTTGGCCTTTTTCTGTGTATGGTTATTAATATTTCACTCTGAACATTGGAATGATTATTGCAGAAAATACAGGTGCTAGGTTTGGAACAGCACATCTGACATTTGACACTGTGAGGCTGTATCTCTAGTTCTGGGTCCAGTTCTGGGCCACTCACTTCAGAAAGGACTTTGAGAGGCTGGAGCATGTCCAGAGAAGGGAAACAGAGCTGGAGAAGGGTCTGGAGCACAAGTCCTGTGAGGAGCAGCTGAGGGGGGAGCTGGGGCTGTTTAGCCTGGAGAAAAGGAGGCTCAAAAGGAGACTCCCTACAACTGCCTGGAAGGAGGGTGTAGGGAAGTGGAGATCAGCTTCTTCTGCCATGTCTCAAGTCCCTTCCAACCTTGATGATTCTGTGATGTCTTATAGTCTTCCATCCTTTAACCTATATTTATATTGAAAAGTTATGTTTTCTTTTACTGAATGAAAACTTTATAATGTGGTGTGAAAGTGAATTAGAAGAGTTTGTGTTTCAAAATATGCTAAAGGGGTAAAGAAATCCAGGGACACACAGCATTCACACTGAATTAAAACTGTTGTCCTTAATCTGGAATTTCAGTATATAATTATCCTGTACTGGGCAGCAGATTATCTTTCTATGCAATATGCAAGCTACAAAGCCTGCTTTCGTACCTTTTCCAAAAATTAACAGTTTTTGAGAAAATAATTTTTTTACATGCTTTGCCCTAGCAATCATCAATTATTCTCCTCTTTTAGGTTCAGAGAAAAAAAGCATAATCCATCTGTGCTGTTTCCCCAGTAATCCCAGCCCCACTGAATTCTCAAGTGAAAGACCAGTTCATATGAATATCCTCTCACAGAACTCAAACCAAAGAGAAACAGCTACTTAGAAAAAACTTTTGAAATGTTTGAAGGATTTTGCTGTTTAAATTTCATAGCCCACTCCCTTTCAAAAAAAAAAAAAAAACCAAAACACATTTTCACTAGCAATTTTTTTTTCTCTTAAGGTGCTCTGTAAAAATCTGAAAGATGCTATGAGGTTGTGGTTTTTTTTAAATATCTTACTCTGCCATGAAGTTTCTCATTCAGTTTTGGCTCTCTGTGTTCAGTTTTCTTCACTTTCAGCCACTGTACCAAAGGTTTGATAGTCAGCCCCTAAGGATTGAAATGTGACAATAAGTACTTGGAAGTCCTCTTAGACTTTCCTCCAGCTGGTTAAACAGGAATAAAGCACATTTTTGTGTTATTTGGTGTTTTTCACACTTTCTCAGTTGATTTTTATTCCTTCTAGAAGATAAAATAATGCAGTATCCTCAGCCCCTATTACAAAGGTTTGAAAAGACAACAGTGGAAAAATATACTATCTATGGGAAGAATATGGTATTGGAAGACTAGAAGTGTTTCCTATGCCACTGAATGTGGTAATTTCTCTACAAATCAGGAGTTTGTGAACACAACTAAACTTTCTGTAATACACTTCAGAAAATAAGGCAAGCTGCTATCTACTGACATATTTTCATTTAAATAACTGTTTTTCATCCAGAAAGTGCTATTTTGTTTGGATGTTAGATACTTTCTTGTCCCACTGCTTGCTGCTATATTTTAAACCAAGGATTGAGGCTCAGGTAGATCAGCTTAATGACTGTATCTGCCCATTAAAAGCACTGTTCCCTATAGTTATTCACATGAGGTGAAGGATGTTTAATCAGATATTAACTTGGCACTATTAATACCAAGCAGCTAAGACTGAACAATTTTTAGCACAGAGGAAATTGTGTTTTGCCCCGTGTGGTCCCACATGAAAACATAAAATAGGATCTTTGTTACTAAAATTACAAATTCAATTATGCTTTCAGTTCAGTGAAACAATATGCAACCTTCAGCCAAGAACTGCTTTAAGCATTCAGTACTTTTGGGGGACTCCTTCTCCTTGCAAGAAGCATGCTTAAGAAGTTAAATTACCTGGAATATAACAGTAAAAAACACAACAATGATAGTTGTGCTGACAAACAGGTTTCTATCTTTCACTTTATTCCCATCCAGAAGTGCAACAAGAGCAAAAGCAACTGCTCCTCGTAGTCCACCATAGGACATCACCACCTGGTCTATTATCTCCAGCTGGACAGTTCTGTAGCGGTTAAGAATCCATGTCTGTATAATGACACCTGTAACAAACAAATGTCAGCATGTCTAGAAATACCCTTATGGAACGTTAATATCCCAGCTGTGTGTAACACAAATGGTGCCACCAGACTGCCTTTGGGACAATCTACACCACCTACTTCTGCCTCTTATCACCGTGTTGCATACTTGGTGCCTTTTCATTAAATCAAGCCAAAGGAATTAGGTGAATCTGCTTCTGTGAGCCAGCAGCTCTGAGAGTGCTGCCCTCTGGCACAGGCACTCCAAGGAAAGCTCTGCCATGTGCTGACCTTGGAAATTCCTAAAGAAAGAACAGATTTTCTAGCACTGTAAGCGGTGATATGCACAAGATCAATAAACAGAAATGGATTAAAACAGCACTGATTTAGGGAGTAAGTGTGGTACCTTTTGCAAATCACTGAAAATGACATTTAAGTCATTGTCTTCTGAAGGGTTGTTTAGTTATGTTAATGCTGTCTTCAGACCTACAGGTAAGATGCTGCCTGCAGGAGACCTAAGGCTCTAGATATCTCAATGTATCCTAGAACTCGCACCATACAGAGGGAAGACAGCTTCACCTCTTCTGTGACTGGCACAGCATGTGTGTCCCATGCAGGGCAGGGCTGTTAACCAGTGCAATACAGATTCTTCTCTTTTTAGAGAACTTTGAACTTGTACCAGGAGAAGTGTCTTGTCACTGTAAGGAGGGCCTTTTGTGCAGGGCACCTTGGAAATGCTACCAATCTGACTTCTCCAGGGAATGAGAACTGCAATTATGTAAGGCCCAATATCATCAGGTATTTAGTAATTTGTCAATGTCTAAGATCAATTACTTTAGTTCCTGCTTATTGTTATTACTGAATATTTACTATTTACTTATCATCACATCTATTACTGATTGCTAACTGCTCATTCGAGGAATACAAAAAAGTGTCAAAGACAAGACATGGAAAACTCTTTTAAACACCTCAGGCTCATTAGCAGTTACTGAAAGGCAGCTAAATGAACAATGCTTGCAGACTATCAGAAAAGGAGGGCAAACAGCTAGGCACTTCATTCAGATCAGGAGCTTCTAGACAGAATAAGAACACAGAATCTAGGAAAATTGCCAGCTAGATAGATGTGTGACCTGTCATTTGAATTTAAGTCAAGACAAATGGGCAAATAAGCTACTACTTTAACTTATTCCCAGGTGTAAGTACATACACCAAATTGCCATGTGTGTTACTCTTAACAAGTACTTAATTCTACACCTTTTTTGCTATTTTAGAAGAACTACAGCAGAACTACGTATCTGGGCAAATCATCACCGGTATTTTGAAATGTTTGCAAACTTATATGAACTCAGTAAATTGACAGCAGGTAATCCCTACGTGCCACAGCCTTATTTACTCAGTTTTTCATCAGTCCCTGAGAATTATTTCTTAAGTCAGAAAACCTGCAGTGTAATTACGTATGGTCTGATATCACTGTGTGCCTAAAACCTGAAGTCAACCATAACATTAGCTTAAGACAATCTCTTTAGTGCCAAACTGAAAGAGCTGAAGGAAAGATATGGCTGACAAGAGTCACATATTTTGTTAGGCTGCAAGTTAAAGAACAAAGTCCATTTTACTGGGAGATTTTGCCAATTCCATTTGCTGGGTCAACAAAGGTTAGCCACTGAATATTCGTATTAACTGCTGGGCTACTCATATGCTCACACATCATCAAAAATGAAATCCTGGTATATTTTTAACATATCAAGGAACTTACAGTGGTGGAACTTACTCTGCCACTCTAACCCAAACCCAACAATAAATTAAACTAAAATAAATTGAATGTTTTAAAAAGAACAAACCTAGAACTCAAAATTCTTTTCGGGGAGAGGGCTAAAGAATATGTGATTGCATCAACAATACAATGCAAGAACAGGAATGTCACCCACTTACCAATAACTCTGTACACTGAGATGAAGACCAGAGTCAACAGAATAAAAGCCGTATTCCAAGTCCAGATGTCTGGATCCACAGCTGAAATACCCAGGAACATGAAGATAATAGTTTCTGCTCCACTGGCTAGCATTTTCATAGTGTATCTTACAGTTGTAGAAGACTGTTCAGATATGTTAGCCTTGACATATTTCTGACAGCAAATGCCACAGAAGGTTATCCTAGAAAAAGAAGCAATTGTTCAGAAAGTATCTGTTGCAGTATTTAATATTATTTTCGTCTGCCTGTCACACAGTGATAAATCCCGCCATTAATTCCTAAGAAAAGGTACACTCAACAAGCACTTGTGAAGTCTACCCTAGGTAAAAAGCATATCTCAAACATACATGTTGATGTGGCCTCAAGTAGCCTGAAGACAGCATTTCATTAGAACATAATAGACTGCCATTCTCTTCAGATTATCATATTGCTTTCAATGCAAATTTTTAAACCTTATTTACATTAGACATTATCTTAAACTAATTATCTATTTGCAGAAAGATTTTCAGAGCTTGAATACACTTACTGTATCATCTACAAACATGACAAGCAAAACTGAGAAGAAAGGTATGCCAGGAATCAATGGGGACTAAGAGAAGAAAGACCACAGAGGTACTCAAGCCAAAACAGGCGACATTTAGGCAAACCTTAATGGCCAGCCAAGACAGAGAGAGAGAGAACAGAGAATAGTGACATTCACACAGTGCATTAGAAAAATACTGCTTCAGATTCAAAGTATAGGGAAAGATGTCAGCACAAATGGACAACTGTTAAGTTTGAAGTATTATTATAACAGAGAGGAAGGAGTGATCTCTGTATTTTGCAAAGGAGTTCTCATGTTCCTCAGTAGATACTGGAAAACTTGCATTCCCTTTCAAGGCTGAATGACAGTATTTGCAAACTGTAATCTAGTGCAGTGTCGACACAGTATTATCCAGCATAAACTTCATGAGTGTCATATTCTGCAGCTCCCATATGTTGTATTATAGTCCCATATAATTTAGGTTTTCCTTTCAGTGTTTTTAAAAATCATATTCCCTTCTCATCCCCTTTGTAGGCAGCAATAAAAAGAGACTTACGCTAAGATGGCGGAAAGAGAAAGCATCTCTGCTGTGAGGTAGGACAGGTAGGAAATGATAAACACAAATCCAGGTTCAATGATCCTCACGTGCTTGGTGAAACGACTGACCAATGAGAGCAGGAACGCAAAGAAAATGCCAACCAGTGTCCCACCAATGCTCACCACAAAGAATGACACTGAAAAACAAAACACCTAACACAGCTTAAACAATAGAAATACAATGGTTTGAACTAGTTCTTTTCCAGAGAGAAGACAGTAAATGGCCAGTAAATCACAGAAAAATTTGGAGCACTTGTCAAATTAATTTCTAGGCTCAAGGCTTTTGAGCACTTGGTATGTTAATGTAGCAGTCTGTAGAAAAAAAAGGCTACTTCTGTTAAGCCTCACCATTTTATTTTTATTCAAACTCACTACATTTCTTTGAACTGTCTTTTCCCATGTTCTGTAAACAAATGTTTTTACAGAAACATATTACTGAATATGACAAAGTCACTATTAAAACATTTATTCATAAGATAAGTTTGTTTCATGCAATGGTTGGAATGGGAAATAGTGACTAAATTTTTGGGCAAAATTTCTTGGTAGTTACTGGCAAGCATTATTTAATGGTGATAAGCGTTAAGGAATGGCAATGCCTGCATGCAATCTCAACTTTCCTGGAATGCAGGGAGAGTATAGGCTGAAATTAAGGATATGCTATTAAATACAAAGGAAATATATAGAGCTGTCAGGTTTGGTGGTCACAACAAAAGAACTCCACATATGTCAAGTCTCCTCAAAAGAAAACAGATCTGATTAAGTTTCCCAAATATTCAGGAATATTTATTTAATTATTTCCTTATGACATTTACTTATGCCATACAAGTGTATGAATATGAGTAATAATGGAAAGGGGTGAAAAACAACAGTTGCCAATAGCATAATAATATTTTTTTTAAAAAAATACTGCATACATACACCAATTGTGTGATACAGAACTCACTTCTACACACCTATGCCTTTGAGACATTCAATCCCCGTCACATTCTCTGCGCCTATTCCAACGAAAGAGTCAAACACATTGTACAGCACCTGGAAAGAAAAGTAGACTAATTTAATAATTGCTCCTGAACTGAGCCTATTAAAATAATGTCTTTAGGGGCATCAACATTATGAAGTCTGTAATTGTGTTTGACTGAAGGAAATTCTGTCTGGAGGGAAAATATGATATTTTCTCAAAATAAAAGAAATGCAGTGGGTGAAGAAAAAAAACTTAAAAAAAATAACACCTCACACAACATACACATTACATTTCTCACTTCAATATATCCCTATGCATAAGAAGCATTATTACATATAGATGTGTTTTCTAAAATACTTCTCACTGTGAAACCCAGGTATTTGAAAGATGTATTTACTCACATGTATTAGATAAATAAGATACTTAATAAGAAAATATTAAGATGCTAATAATGAGATACTGAATTGAAATATGTTGAACATATATAAGTTGACCATAAAAGAGAATGCAATAATTGTGCTAAAACTTTTTTAAATAATTGACTAACAGTGATTGACCTGAAAGTAAATAATTCACCTTATCCATACCCGTGCCTAAGGAAGTTTATATGAGCATAATTTTTCAGACATGCCAATTTAATCTACTCTTAGGTACTGCAGTGGAGAAGGAGGACTTTACTGTGGCTTTCTCATCTTTTCTTGTTGCAGCTAAACTTGATAATTCTTATTGTGTTCATCCAGTCACAGTATACAGGTTACTTTTTTTCCTGTAACAGTAGTCTTTTATATAGGTATGTTTAAAGAATGCTATACCATCCACTTTCTTCTGTCTTCCAGTCTTTCCTTTTTCAAGGTAGTAACTCCACTGTTTCAAAGTTCCTCACAGGCTGTACTTTCTAGCTCTGGATCATACTTGTTCTTCTGTTTTCCCATCAAGGAACAATCAAACTTTATTTTATTTGTAGACTGTTCATTTCACAGTAACAAAAACTCCTTTCCTTCTGAAAGCTAGTGATGTTGATACTTGAGTTCATCAGAGGTTTATCTTCATATTTGTTTCTGGCAATACCCCAGAAGTACTAATGATACAGATATCCAATGGCAATTAGGTTTCTCTGAAAACCAGACTATCATTTTCAAACTCATGTGAACAGCTAGGCTGTTGCCAGTGACCTTGGAGTGCTTTGCTTCCTTGGCTGCAAAAAATTAAGTCACTGAGTCCTGTGAACATGTCTTACCCTCCCATGAAGATAGGCAGGTGCAGGAACAGAAAATGATGCAAAAGTGAACAGCAAAGTGGTTGCATAGCATCTTTCTGCCTTAGGACTTCCTGGTCCCTGACCACTAGCACTGCACTACAAAACTATTGACAGTTTTATTCTGGGAAAAAAAAATTGAGTGAAAAGAAAAGATGTTTCAATCAAAATAAAAATATCAGTAGAAGTCTGGGATTTTTTAAAAGTCTATTAAAATCTTTCTAAATTAAAAATTGTTAAGAAAAAAAACAAACAAAAAAGACCCAGAAACTTTCTAAAATGTCACACAATTTTTTTAATTTTTTCTTTCAAATTGGCTCTTTGTTATGTATCTGCTTGATAAACATCTAATCAAAGTAAAACTGAGGGAGCGGGCATCATAAACACTTTGAAGAGTATTCTCTCTCTCCTCTCACTGGCTGAAGTATGCATATAAATTATGAGCATAACGCAAATGTGGAGAAAAATGTATGTACATTAAAAAATAACAGCAAAGGAAGTTAGCTTAAAATCCCTGGAACTTAATTTCATTAAGTCATGAAAGCCCTAATTAAGCAACAAAGGCAAATAAAACATGCACCCCTGAAACTTCATTTGAAGTGTCCAGCCCAGGACTGTGTGTTTTATGTCACTTACCAGCTCCAAAAATATTTCATGTTCAAACATCTAATGTTTTTAAGCAAGACAGAAAACACCATGAGCTGCACTACAATAGCCCATTAGTAGATACACACAGAGAGTACAGTGTTTCTTTAAAGGGGAAAATGCACTTCAGAAGAAATCCCCTTGAGTTAGGTTGACTTTGGGATATATAATTTACTTACCACAGTTACAGCATCATTCAGAAGGGATTCTCCAAAAACAATGATGAATAGAACTTCATTGACATGGACTTCTTCAAACACTGCCAGAACAGCTACAGGATCCACAGCAGCAATTAAGCTGCCAAAGAGGAGGAAATCCAGCAGCCCAGACTGCAGTTCACCTTCAAAAACAAAGCAAACAAATTATAAGAAGAATAATCTCTGTATTATCAATAATAATGACTGACTGGGATACTACAGATCATGCCAAATACTGGAAAATAGAGATGCCAAGGTATCAACGGGAAAGCGCATTACAGTGACTACTTAAAAAGTTCTGCACTGCATCCTGTTGTGTCCTACAAATGTTGTTGTATTCAGCATTGGCCCATGTGGATCAAAGTTGTTTCTGGAAGCAGGACCAGTGCTGGCCTGTTCTTGTGGCAAGACAGTTACAGATCTAAACTGGCTTTCTATTTGCATATAGCATGGTTTGTCTAACTTAACTAAATTATCCTAAGATAAGCGAGAACTCACCAGGTGTTTAAGAGGACCATACCAGCACTTCTGAAGTAAATGATACAAAACATTTCATGTCACAGGTCAAATTTTACTTTTGGTCACTAAGAACTGCTACAGTGGTGTTCAACTGCACTGAGAACAGCTGAACACCAATTATGGCTCTCTTACTGATAGGTGTGGTTAAGCCACTTGTTCCCAAATTAGGATTCATGAGGCTGTTAAATTGTCTGCAAGTGGACCATAAAAATAGATGAAGGACCAAAATGTACCTCAACATGTTTGTGTAGTAGCCCCTTAGGAATTTTGGCAATGATTTCAAAAGTTTGAAACTGCAAGACTCTGGTGACAGTGTAACCCAGTATTTTTTTTTAACTTTCTTTTATTTATTAAGGTTATTTTGTTCAGTTATGCAAACAGACCAAGGCAAGCACTCACTGTCATTTTATAAGTAGCAGAAAAGGCAGAGCCACAAAAAACACTTTGCTCAGCTTCCTAAATACCTTGCAAAATCTACCCTTTTCATGAAATCAGGAGTGGTAACTCAGACATTTTTTCTGGGGAAAAGATTACTGAGCAGTAAAATTCCTTTTGTGTTCATTAACGGATGGAGGAGGAAGCAAGGTTCATTAGGAAGTAATGGTGCCAAAAATTATGAGGAAGAGCAAAAAAGGAACAAGTTGAGAATTCTTTCATTAATACACAATGCAGAGGTCCATGCCCAAAATTATCAGGCATGATTTCTACAGGTAAAGAAGGAATTATCTAATTAATTAGTTTTGAAGTGTGAGTCAGACAATGGCTGTCAGTAGCCGTAGCCACAGGATCAGGAGTGCCTGTAAGGTACTTCCAGAACAACATGGCCACCCCTCCAGAAAGAACTCTAAAAGAAAATTTTTCAAATTCAAAATGGTTTGTGCTTAGTATGCAATTGAAACATAAGCCAGACTGCAAATATTGTTGATACAAAATGGCACAGGCTTATTTACTCAAGAAAAGGATGCTTATATGGGCAGTCAGAGAGATGAGTAGACAGCATCCTGTTATATGTGACAGTGCCCAATACTCTGGTGGAGCTGCAGATTTATATATTCTCTTAGCTGCTATCTGCCAATCAGAATATCTACAAGTTTCCATACAGTTTGTAAGGATCTTGGTATGGCCCTGAAAACAGAAATTCATAGCTTGCACAGTATAACTACCTTATTCTTTCAAGAAGATAAAATAGTCTAGTTCACAACTTGGACATATTGGGCTGTGAACAAAGACTGAGCCTATCAGTTTTAGCATGCGAGTGGGGTTGAGGCAGTGACCTTCAGTCTGTGCCAAAAATTCTGAGAACAGCCTTGAACCTAAATCTAAGCAATGGTTCCACCAAATGTTGTCCTTCTCAGGCAGGCCTAAGGAAGGAACAAACCCAATGACAATAACTATCAGATAATAGAGCATAATAGAACTTAAGGTTTGAAAATAAATTGGCTCACTGAGATTGCTTATCTTTTTTATGTGTTACCAATTATAATCATTGGTACATTCTTTGAAGACTTTCAAAGCTGGTAAGCAAATATTTATGGGGAGATTAGGACACATCTATAGTTCCTACAAAGCACTGTTAGGAAGCCTGGAGTTTTTAAATCAGACTTTCATTTAGAGCGATAACAGCAGTTATTTTCAATTGGTGCTCAACCATGGCTTCCTCCAGCTTGTCAGTGACACCTGACCAAGATAAGTGCACTGGACCCAGTTTAAGACTTTTAGGCACACTCAGCATGTTGCAGCTATGGCCTGGATTGTACAGGGAAAATTGTTCTAAGTCAGTCACTGTTGTTACTCACCAAAAAATTAACAAAACTATCAACACAATACTCATAATTCAAACAAAAAAGTCACAACCACAATACTGCAAGTGTTAGCTCTCCAGTGGACAGTGAACAGTTCAATGCAGTAAGCCTGGAATATTTAGTATTACATAATTCTTCCTGATCTGTGGAAGCAAACTGATATGACTGATGGTTAACAGTAAATGTTCTTATCTTTTTAATTCAGTTCTAAAGAAGGATTTCTTCGTCACCTTTTCCATTTTACTTCTGCAAATTATAATATCTTCGAGGGTTTTGAATGCCAAAAAAGAGGCAATTTTATGTTTATTTATGTAGGAAATCTATGCAATCCAATTTGGATTATGCACTTCCATATTGGTGGACAGTACTACAGGCCCATTGAATGGCAAAGCTAGAAGCCATTTGGTTTTAGTTCATTTTAATCTGTAGTGGATTTGCATTTCTACATTTTAATTATATTACTTTAAGCATTATTCACTTCAGTTGTAGACCAAGTGGGATAGAAATAAATATAAGCCATAGAACTTCAACCAGAATGTGCTATGAACTCTTCTAGAAACGGAGTAACTCAGCATTCTCTTATCTTCAGCAAGTAACAATTGCAAGGTTTTTCACAAAGTGTGGTGGTTAGATCTTGTTGACCTCTTGGAGGTCAATAGATTTAGTGGATTAGTAAGTCTGTGTCATGCAGATATTTTAGACTCCTACTCAGCTTTGCTGGAGAATGACATAGTTTGAATCAGGGACAGCTTTGTCTGGCCTTTTTCACAGCTGAAATTAGAACTCTTGTAGGTATTTGTGGCAAAGACAGGTCCCCACAGTACACCAGTAATGTTCTTTCTAAACATTAAAGTGTTGCCAGACATGCCAGTTTATTGTTCGCCTTGGTTAGCATCCCCAAGTTTCTCTCCTAGAGCTTTAGCTGTGACCTGTGGTAGGAGCTGATTCTCCTGTGTAGGTGTAAGCTCAGAGTTCTAGTATACACTGTCAATAAAAGATTTGCATACTGATGAAGCAGAGCATGTAACCATCAAATCCAGCTTTTACAGTTAGTCAAGAGTTGTTTACAGATTGGGAGGAGAAGAATAATTTAGGTGAATTTTTCACCTAAATTTTTTTTGGAAAACAGTCAACTTCTCCATTTCACATGTTGAAATGAAATCAATCCTTTCCCGCTAATGATTTATAGCAACATTATTTTTAAAGTAATTATCACACATTGTATATCCCAGAACAGGATTTTAAGAAAATACTTTGGTCATATATTTTAAATTGTTCCTAGCATCTTGGATATTTAAATAAAGAAATCCATTTCCAATCTGCATAGCAATATCATTGTCATATATTTTCCTCCTGAAAACCTGATTTTAATTATAAATGTGATATTGTAGATTAAATATATTGCTTAAAGCACAGTAAACTTCTTATCTACCTAAAGAAGCCAAGGAATTTTGCATCTGAACTGTCACCTTTGTATCTTCTAAAGAAAATATTGCTCCTTCTAAACTAAGAGTTATAATAAGGTAAATATCTAAAATGTCTCTATCATAGCTGTCTATATTACAAACATCTGCAATTACATAACATGAGTCTTTAAATGAAAGTCTGTAGAGATTAAGTACTGCTGTTCTGTACCTCTTCTAGCAGCCCTGTGCCCTTATATCGTGGTGTAATTAAGACAAAGTGTGTCTTAGAATCACAGAATGGTTTGTACTGGAAGGGACTTCTTACACCCTCCAGTTCCACTGCTTGGGACACCTTCTGCTAGACCAGGTTGCTCAGAGCCCCATCCAACCTGGCTTTGAACACTGCCAGGGATAGAGCATCCACAACTTCTCTGGGAAGAGCACAAGCAGTAGGAAACCCTCACTTTTTGGATTTGCGATCTAGGAAATTGTACATCAGCCATCCTTTCAAGGCCTTTTGGACTGCTCCCATTGAAACGGCTTCTCTTTTTTCTTTTCTTTTTTTTTGTTTTTTTTTTTTTTTGTTTTTTTGTTTTTTTGTTTTAGTAAGACATCTGCTACTTTGTTCTGTAAAACTTCTTCAGTTACAATTTCCAGACTCAGAAAATGCAGAAGAGATGTATAGATGGGTCATGCATATATACCCACTCAGTGGCCACTTAATATTGGATAATACTTATTATAAATAACATTTAGTTGCACTAATAACATTAAATACAGTAATAACATTTATTATTAAATAACACTAAACATAACACATAACAGTAAAGCTGGCTTCAGGAAGACACTTCCATTTCAGAGTAACTTTAAAGGTTTCTATCACAGCAGAAAGAAACAAGCCCTTTAGTGTGTATTTTTGTCCAGATGTCCATTAGCAGAAAGAATCCTGAGTTTTATCCTACACACACATTTAGAGCAGGACAATATAAGAGACATGGATTCAAGTAGATTTTATATTTTCCTTAGGGAAGATTTTTCAGGTCATTCTTAAATTTGACAAAGATATTACAAACTGCTCCCTTTAAAACTGAGTTTTTCTGCTGGAAAGAGTTATTAAATTGTAACTTACCACTCATCTAACAGTCTATACAGTGGCATTTATAATTGTGCCTTCACAGATCAAACTTACCCATTATTCCAGTCAGATAGACACCGTAGAGAGATAAACCAGTTGTGGCAGCATTCCAGACTGTCCCAATGACAGCATACAAAAGGATGGAGCCAAGATTTCCAAAGAACAATCTATTTGGCATAAAATATCCAGCGTCCAAAACAATGGGGGGCAGCAAGTAGAAGAAAAATACAGTTGGTGTCAGGGAGAAGGAGGCAATGTGATCTGCTGCCCATACAATACCACCGAGGAAAATACCAAGGACAATCAGCAGAGCACTTTCTGGAACCACCCGAGTGACTTTGTGGGACAAGTGGAAAACTGCAAGGAAACACGAAAACAGTGAGTCAGAAATTAAATGGAGAAACAATTTGAGCAACAACAGTTATTAGCTGGCAATTTTGACTCCACACACACTTTTAGCTTTCATTAGATTGGACCCAAAAGCATGCATGAAATGCTTGGGATACTGACCCTTATAGAATAATTAAAAAAAAGTCAATCTTCATATTTTATCCAACATATTTTAACTTATAGGAAACCAATATTCCATGACATTTATATCCTTCATTGGATTATCTTCTCTTAACAAGATATATTTAGGGAAAGACGATGTTCTGTGCAAAGCAGTAAGTGCAAGGCTGAAAAGCAATAGGGAAGTCCTAAAAATGTATGACATTATTTCTCTATCTAAAAATACACATCCAGCCTCCTAATGATTGTCTTTAAAAATGATCAATTTATTAACAGGCTTTCTGGAAGATGCGATGAGGATGCTGAAAGAAGAACTTGTTTCAATACAACTCTTTTAAATTTATGAAGAATATTTTGATAATGTAGCCTGTAGCAGGAAAAGAATGAAGCTTATGTTAAAGGAAATCCCTTTTGAGCCTTTTATTCAAGATGTCGTTAATAAGGATTTCTCATAACTCAGAGGCTTTCTGAAGGAATGGAGGCTTCAGTGGTTCCTTCAAATATATATTTGTGGGGAATAGTTCTGCTACAGGCTGCTTTCTTTTGTATAAGGTGTCATAAAATTCGTATGTTACAATACTCTGTAAAATCTATTTAAAAAGACAAACAGTATATGGCATCTATCACAGCAAAACATGTAATGGTAGAGTGTGGTAAAACTACTAAGCTAGCCAATAATTAGGAGGAGGGAAAATTACTTAGTGCCATGAGCAAATTTAAAGAGACAGAGAGATGGCATGACCAGACAAAAAAAACAGACTGGTCAAAGTGACAGAAGCACCACTAAGACAGCAGATACATGTAGCAACATGTATTTATAATGCATTTCCTAGGTATCAGATAAAACAAAATAAAAAAGCAGACAGAACAGAGAGAAGTCAAGTCTACAAAGAAAGATGGAACATAAAATAGGAAGAGGCAGAAGTGTTTGATAGTAAGGACAGGTGGTTTAATTGACTTTCTAAGGATTTCTGTAAGCTTGTCCTTCAGTTTATCTTAAGTAATGATGTGTCCCAGATGGCATGAACCCTGCTACTTTGTGAAACTGACCCAATAAATGTGGCTTTACTTACATAGCTTTGTGTTGAAAATGTGAGGAAGAAAGAAGAAAATTTAAGTAAAAGCCGCAAAGTTTCTCCTGGTTTGAACATCAGCTGTGTTGAAGCTGTTACAATGCTAATGCAATTTAGCTCAGAACTAGCTTGGACAAGAGCTCATCATTATGAATTCCAGACTCTTAAGCCAGTGGAAGAATCTTTCCTATGACCATGCAGAGGTCTTAGACCAGGTTACTTTACTGGAAGACCATTGTTTTTCTCCACATCCAAGTATTTGTCCTTGTCAAACATTTACTAGTTACCTTTCAGAGTGTTTTAAGGGCCCCACTCCTGAACTGTCAGCTTTTGCCTTGGCTGCATCTGCACAGGCACCATCCATCATCACAGCTGGCCCCCAGTAATGTGGTTCCTCAAGCCATAGAACCTTCATGGTCTCATCAGAACAGAAAATGTGAAAGGAAAAGTGACCACAGCCTCCCTATGCCAATAATTAGCATGAATGTAGATGTTCCTGAGTGTTTGCAGGCAAGTCTTGAAAACATGTTAGAACACAGGTAAAAGGTGGGATTAGTACAAAAACAAACAGACATGAAAACAAACTGCATTCAGTAAAGCTGACCAAGTCATGCCAGCTTTCTGTGTCATCCGTGTCATATAATCAAGAGATGAATAACACTTCACAGAAACACACACTCTGTTTTTTCTGTTTGTTTCCTCTCTTTGTTATAAAATCCCTTGGACTTGCATTTAAAAAGAAGAGAGAGGAAATTAAATTAAGAAAAATAAACTAGCTACTATTCTATGTATGCAAATTGGGTTTTTAGCTTCTCAAAAGTCTTTCCTACTAGTCATTCTTGATTCCTTGAATTTCCAGTCAGTGAATTATCAACTAATTTATCACCTCACAGATAGGGGATTATCTCCTTATCCCTGAAAATGAATGCTGCTGAGCTAGTCTTACTAACCAAAGTCTGTTTTTCATACTCTTACATTAGCAGATAAGCCATGACTACAAGAACTTAAGTTTAAAATTTAAAATGAACCTGTGAAGACTTTTTAAAACTAGGCATTTGAGAAAAATAAAACAACGTCCAGCTATAATTTCATATTCTTTAGAATTCTCCCCTTTAAAACCAAAACCAGTTTTGAATGCTGGGAAGGCAATCTGATTTTGGTTATAATTTTGTCTCCTCCTAAAAGCCGCATTTTCCCAGTGAATCAGCTCTGTCTTATCTGTCTCTGTCCCCTGTAACTCCAACCCACTGATTATCTGTACCAGAATTTAATATTATCAGCAATAAATTCTTCTACTCTGTTAGTTTAAGGATGCAGACCACGGACAGCAAAGTTTTTGCTTGAATGGGCTCTAGAGAAGCCTCTTTTCATTTTTGTATTTGGCCCGAGGAAAATCTGAAAAACAGACTGTATTTGTTTTAAGATAACTGCCTAGCTAACTCTTCAGACAGAGAGCATGCTAAATGATTATTAGGAATATGTCTCTAAGCATAGAAATATGTAAAAGGAAATTACCACAACTGATGAAATTCGATAAAATAGCTTTGGACTGAGATGCAATTGGAACTTAATGTTTGAGCTTTTATTTGCACCTACACAATTTTTTTTTTCTGGCTATGTGTATAAAATACATTTAATCAAGATTGTACATTATGAGTAGTTATTATAGTTCTAGAATTTGATAGAGATCAATTCCAAATTCACTCGTTAATGTTTATTTTTGTAATTCATTATTCTGAAGCAATCTCTCTGATATATTCTGAGAGTATTGCAAACTCACATAATGACAGCACTTCCATTTCATGAAGTTTGCCTTTACTTGTCTAAGAGATCCAAAAACTGTCCCACAAAATAAATTGTGTCCCCATGACAAAGTAGAAATGGAAACTTTAATTACATCTAAATGTCTAGCATAATCAGGTGTTTCACCTGACTGAGGAGCAAAATAAAATCCAGCAAGGTTTGCAAACTCCTAATAGACAAGTTCAGTCTGATTCTGATGTGAAAGAAATTCTAACTATCAGGAAGGAGGATAGCATGCAGTGCTGCTCAGATAAATTACTATGTGACGGACCCAGAGATGAAATTGTCTACTTTCACTAATGTTAATAAGGAAAAGTAAATTAATATATTTTAATGAGGAGAGGGAAAGTGTAAAGGAAGAACTCCTGTAGACAGTTCATGGCATAAAAGAAATAACTGTCCACAGGGCAATTTTGTGATCTGCAAATTTTAACATTAAACATTTTAACATTTAACATTTGGAATTCTTCTACCTAAGTCTAGTTACAGTATGAAAGAAAAAGTTAAACCTATGCCTCCCTTCTTGTACATCTTATACCTGGTTTGAAAGTGGGTTTGGCTGGCTACCGGGTAAACTGTGTTTAAATTCAATCTGAGCATCATCAAATTAGAAGGTTTCTACAAAATTAAGAAACAGTTGCACAGTATAAACATCCTGCGATTTTTTTCAGATGCTTCCTTTGAGATCCAGGAAAAGGAACTGTGGCATTTAAGCTATTTGATGAGAAAGACAAAACAAATTAGCAATCTATGATGTGGTGGCTGGAACCACTTTCTTTTGACTCAAAGAATGAAACACACTTTAAGAAGTAAATTGGGATTTATGGCCTTTTATAAATGCAGTAACTTAGATTAAATCCTTTGGTGGAATTTACAGCATTCAGTGAATTATCTCTTGCTTTCAAAGGCTATCTGTGAATGCTTTGGAAAATGTGATTCAACAGAATAAGATTTTTCTCACTTACTCAAAGAAGTGAAGACAGGAAGACTGGTTAAAAGAGAGATAAAATAATTTTAAAATAATAAAGAGATACTGTACAATTCATTTTCAAGTTGTAATATTTGTAGACATCTAAAAATTTTTCTGAAGTAGGGTTTTCACTCTTTTTTACATTATCCCTAACAAAACCTATTTTTAATCAATAGTGATTTTTTTCTTATCAAAGGAAATATTTTAATAGTTTTGATCTAGATTTTTTTACATTATTTCCAGCTGAAATGAACAATTCAAAATAGATTTACAACCTTTTGAAAATACAGCACTGCAAAAACAAAAATCTAAAACTATCTATTTAAAATACTGCAGAGTTTCAGGATTCATGCAGTCGTTTCAACACGATTTCAAATGAATAATTACATTTCCATTAACTTTGATAATGTAAAACTGAGTCTCTGAAAACAGTGAAACTATTTTTGCAGCTAGTATCACTGTTCCAGTCAATCACAAAACTTACTTCACGTGCACAGTACACAATGAAGATTTCAGAGAAATCAGGAATGGAGCTATAATAATGATGATAATTCTCTGCTGATTTTTTTCTATGTATCTTTGGATAAAATCCAAGGGCAAAAAAATAATTTATAAAATTAAAATATGATCAGCCTTTCATTTCCATAGTTTCTGTGAAAGCATAGATATGAATCTGCAAACATTCCTAAGCTCCTCCTGTCAGGGACAGTGACAGGTGTGATATCTCCCATATGCATTTTTGCTGGTGGTTCAAACGTGCACTGACACTACTTCATTGGTCTGTTTTCTAGTTCTGACTTTTTATTTTCACTTATAAAGTTGAAGTTATCATACTTCATCAAGCCATGGCTGCTTCTAATTGGAGCTCCAAGACTTGATTCCCTGGTGAAAACCCTTGCCATTGACCAAAGTGACAGCAAGACACTGCAAGCTCCTTTGTGCTTCTTTACTTTTCAGAAATGCAAGTAGTAGTATCTCCAAGGCAGCAGACAATCAGATTTTTTTCATAGCACAACAAAGAAACTTCTTAAGAGATGGTACAATAAGTTCAATGGAACAATATTCTGCCCAAAGGTAACTCTTTCCTCTAAACATCTTCCAGTAGCTGGACGCTGACCAGCAAGCATGAAATTTTTGTATCTTACCTTATCTACCTGTTCGTGTTCTCCTTAGCATTATAAAGGAATTCAATTCAAAAACTGTTTAATTCTACCCTTTCTACAATTTTTAGTGGTGCCTTCTGCAGATATATGTTATTCTTTAACACACACACAAAAAAAAAAAATCCAAGAGCATACCTGGAAAAACAAATCTGCTTTATTTTGCCTGTATAAGAGCTCAAAGTATAGTTAAATACCAGTTTGTGACCTAAATTGTATCAGCTGTAGGTGCTCAGTAATGTAACTCAAAATACTCTGGAAAGCTCTGATCCATTACTATTATGTTGGTCTACCTGACTTAGACATGGCCAAACCCTCTAAAATATAATACAGAGCATGGATTTTCAAAAAAGGCATGGATCCCTGGGCACTCTCCATAGCCCCACACTTTAGTTGCAGCCACATAGCAGGTCACAGCTCAGACTAACCTGCTGCATCTGCCATACCAAGAGAGAAGCTGCAGTGCTGTGGAAATGTGTATGCTGTATGGCCTAGACAAGCCCCTGCAAGAGATTGCAGCATTCATGGTGTAGGAACTGTGTGTAGATGCTGGGACAGAGACAACTGTGTATTTTCTGTTATTCTTCCCCTGTTTGTTGGTTTGTTGTTTTTTTTTTTTTCATCTGCTAACTCCTTTAAAAGAGTAATGTAGATTAGATTAGATTAGATTAGATTAGATTAGATTAGATTAGATTAGATTAGATTAGATTAGATTAGATTAGATTGTTTGGAGATTGTTTCCCATTAAACTATATAAGTAGGTGCCCTAACATCTAAAAAGCAGCGGAGCAGTCACTGTTTTTAAATTAATTCTCACCCTTGGTTTACCAAGAGTCTTATATAATCACTGATCTTAATTGGCTCCCTCTGGTATGTGCTCATATCTCTCATGATACTGAGGGCAGTGTATGTCAGTCCCAGCCTGTGCATCACCTAGCCCAGACTAACAGTGATTTTTTCTTATCAAATGAGCAGCACAGAATCCTTAGCAAACTTCCCCATTGTAATGGTTTAGAAATTTGCTTAACAATAATGACTTAGTGTTTCACTTTCTATTCATGTAGGTGTTTTTTATAAGTAGCTGTCTTCAATGCTGCAGTTACTTTCTCTTCTGTTTATCAGGCAAATTTATTTATACATCTACCACTTCAATCTCAAATTTCTCCATAAATTTTGCTGATAAGTCTAATCTCTACTTACTCCACTCTTTACTAAGAGAATGTTTTTGATACCATTTCCTGTTTAATGAAGTTTTACAGGTTTATAATTCTCTTATCTTTTATTATGGCTCCCTTTACTTCTCAACCATTATGCCCACCTTCTAGTTCCCCAATAAACTTCCTGCACATACTATAGCATTTGACTTGATTTCTTAATACTCTCAGGTCTTTCATTTTCTGATCTATCCTTGTAATTTTTATTATTCTCACAGATGCACCAGTTTTGCATCCTTCAGCGCATTGCCATCAGTTGTACTGGATCTCTTTGTTAAAATGTCTTTTATGACTCGACTTCCTGAGTTTCCTACTTTAGCAAGCACAGCATTTCTTGCCTGCACAGCCATAGGCACACCTTTCAACTAACTACAGCTGCTTAAGTAGCCTGCACAGAGTATCTGGGAATTCTGATCAAGAACCACAAGTACTAGAAAGGCTAATTGACTGTTTATCCAGACCATCATTATCACACCATCATATTTAATGATCCTCATTTCAGAGGATTATTGCTCCAGCTAAGTCTATGTGAAGGTACACCACCAGCCCTCATCACAGTTAGAGACTTCATTCTGATTTCTAGACTGAACTTCTCCACAGCTATTTTATGTCCATTTTCCTTTGTGGGAGTGATATCAATTTTCTTAAATGGCTGGTTTGCCCGAATATTAATTCCTTCATTTCCTATTATATAAGCAGAGAGAAAAACACACTTTTTGTTTCTTGCCTCTGTTTTTTTAAACTACTTCTTTTCAGTCTTCAACTCTGTCTATTTCAATCTGAGTTCACCTTTGTGGATTCAGAGCCACCAGAAATACAGACCACATTCTGCATGACTCATAGTGGAAGCGGGTCCAGCAGCATTAATCATTTCCTATCACAATCTATAGTTCAGCTACATCCTGGATTCTTTATCACACTGGTGACTCACAGTCACCCTGTACTCCCCTTCCTATTCCCTTGTCAATTCTTGTCATGGCCTCTGAGTGAAACTGCCCTTGCTATTACTGTATTACACCCCTTCATCTAGTACTCAGGATTGTATTTTTTTTCCTTGTACAATAGCCAGATCTTCATGAATACTGATAATGCCTGCAGAAATGTGTCACTAGACAGTAGCAAAGCCCACTTCTGTGCAGTGGTAAATCAAAAAATGAGCAAAACCAAAGCCCTGCATAACACCAGTCCAAAGACTAAACCCTAGCGACTTATTGTGATGGAAAAATAATCCTTTTATAATAAGTTTCATAATTTCACCTCATCTTTTCTTTATCCACACAGAAACTATTTTACCTTTATTTGCAGATTAATTTAGGCTTAAATCAAAGAAAAAAGTCTTCCATTGTGTTCTGACAGGTTCAGTTGAAGCAAGGATTCAAAGCATTAGGGAACTGCATTTCTAGTCTGTCCAGGAAGTGTTTGGGCAGACTCGTCAGAACTGAAACTGATCATTATTATCTATATTTGCCTTTCTAATCTTTATCAACAATGTGCTCAGTTCTTTTTTTCCTGCTCAGGAGACTGATAGCATATTTTATAGTCCTTTGGATTCTGTTCTGTGGACCTTGCAACAACAAAACAAGTGTTGTGAATTCATGTTGCCATTTTGAATTGTTTATATGCAATGGGCAAATCTCTTTAAGAAAACAGATTTTAAAGATTTCCTCTATCAATAATCCTTAGGCAAACATGAAATTGTTTTATTAATCAGTACCTTATGTTTTTACCCAATCCAGAAAAAAAATGAGACATTTATTGAAAAAAAAAAACTTGTGAGTTACTTTATATCTAAAGAAACTCAGAGATGTAATATACATATATTGTACAACAAGAGGGAAAAGCCACTTTCAGTATTGTATCTTGGTACTGCCTTAAAATATACAACATGAGTATGCCTATTCATATTATTTATACTTAATCTTGGACATTTTTCCTAAGCAAGGCACAAAAGTCCTTCATATGGAAGGACTGGTTTGAATTTGGTTTAATCCAGCTCAGGAAAGCTTTCTTTATTTGTCATGCATGTAATGGTCACCATTTACAAAGTGTACAGCATTGTAATAAGCTCATTAAGGAGGAGATTTTAGGTAGCTGTTCTCTGTAGGTGAACAATTAACAAAATATGTTAGCAATTAAAAATGTAACCAACATACAGGTCAAGGTTCTCAGCTGATCGGTCATAACCTAATAAGATAGCCTCAAGTCAAATTCGAAGAAGTGTGTGAGTAAGCAACTATTACCTCTGTATGTACTTAGAACATAATGAAGTTTAAACAGGCACAGTTTATCATAATTATGCTAAATAGTTCTTTCTTGAAGGAGCAGTCCCACTGCAGTGAAAGTGTGGTAGCATTCAGTTCCTTATGGAACTGAACGGCACTGAAAGAAAAATGGGAACAGTCAAAAATAATATTTCAAAATGAGAGCAAAGTACACATTAGAAACACCTTGAAGTATAGTAGAGGATATAAAACAGGACAGTAAAAGAATCATAAAACTGCTTCACTTGCTATGTAAAGGTATTAAAATTAAGTTGCGATATATTGCAACTGCTCCAGCTTTAAAATTGTCTTCAAAGATTCACTGAAAGTTATTGACAGATAGTGAAAGCATTTTTTTATTATTTTTAAAATACCAAACTATTTTCCAGTAACATGGGTTAAATAAAGAAATGCCATTTCACACTATGAATTTTACATTTTTTTTTCTCAACCCCCATTTTAATATGATAAATGAATTTAATATGATGAATGAACTGAGATATCCTCATGGGAATGTTTTGGCGTCTGCTCATACAGATAAAAAACTGCATGGGAATGGGTTACTAATAATATATGGAAGCAGTTGTTCTGTTGTATGATAAACTGTGTAGGCAATTACCAAAGCCTGAATAAAACAACAGAACCAGTTCTCCCTGGTTGAGGTCTACTGTGTATGAAGAAAAAGAAGATGAGGAAGAAATAATTTAAGGAATACCAGTAGCAGCATGAAACTCTGAAATTGTTCTTATATGGTAGGGACTTTCTCTTCTTTCCCTGTGCTGCTTCCAGCAAGATATAGTAAGGATTGTTGCTGCTAGGAAAGGCATTAGGAACATAATTAAACCCTAAGGGCTAGGGCAAATAGCTATGAAGGCTGCTCCAAGTCATGAGGTAGGAAAGTACTTTTTTCAGGCACTGGCAGATTGGTTTGCTTCTTGCTCCTTACATTCCACCCTGGTAAGATTTTAATTAATACAAGTGGAATAGCATCGAATTACAGTGGAAGTATTCCTGATTACAGCAGTAAATTAAGTAAGCATTAGGGTATTTGAATTCACTAGCGATGACCACAGACAAAAAAAAAAAACCCAACCAAACACACATGTCAAGCAGACCTTGCTTAAAACTGAAAATAAATGTAATTTGAGAGAATTAACAAAATATGCCTGGCTAGTTTCCATTGCAAGTAAATACTACTGCACCCCCTGAAAAGCTTCAAAGCTTTGTTGGAGGAGAAAGTCTCCAGCAACTCTATGAGAAGAGTTTTATGGTGGACTACAACTCTTGCACATCATTTCAGAAACTCAAATATATTGTTTATATATGCTAGAAATTTGGTCGTCTCAGATTTTCTAGTTGAGATTTTTAACCAAAAAAGTTATAAACAGTTTTAAGAGAAACACTGCCTATTGACATAAGGTGTCCAGGATGACAACAGATGAAGTCTATTCCCTAGCTCAACACAATTCAGCAGTATGCACTCCCAGCCTAGAAATCCACCTGTATCCCAGGCTGCACCCAAAGCAGCATGGGCAGCAGGCCAAGGGAGGACATTCTGCCCCTCTTCTCCTCCCAGGCGAGACCCCACCTGCAGTTCTGCATCCAGGTCTGACAGCCCCAGCAGAGGAAAGGCATGGACCTGTTGGCACAGGTCCAGAGGAGGCAGATAAATTGATCACAGGGCTGGAGAACTTCTGCTATGAAGACAGAATGTGAGAGTTGGAATTCAGTTGAGACTTCAGTTCAGTTGTTGAAGACTCCAGGGAGACTTTATAGCACCATCCAATACCTTAAGAGGAACTGCAAGAATTCTGGAGAGGAACTTTTCCCATGGACACACAGCGAAAGGACAAGGGGAAAATGGCATTAAGCTGAAAGAGGGTAGATACTAGGAAGAAATTCTTTGCTATAAGGGTGGTGATGCTCTGGAACATGTTTCCAGAGAAGTTGTGGACTCCAAATCCCTAGAGGTGTTCAAGACCAGGCTGGAGGGGCTGTGGTCTAGGGGAAGATACACCTGCCCATGCAGGAGAGTTGGGACAAGATGATCTTTTAGTTCCCTTCCAACCCAAACCATACTATGATTCCATGATTCTCTAATTGTATAGGTCTGTGGAAGCATTTCAGTGAATGGTTTATGATCCCAGGGTTTTGTCAGAAAATGGAGAAGCAAATAAAAACTTCTGTCTTTAAGAATGCTCTATAGACATAACTTGTCACTTACCTGTTTCTCCATATACTGTTGTGGAGAATACATTATGGAATTTACTTTGTGACAGAATAGCTCTTTTAACATTAGTAGTGCTAGTCAGAAAGAATATGGTAAAGAACTGAGCAGGGTGGTATGTGGGAAAGAAAGAGGCAACAATTCTCATGTTACAATAGTACTCTGTCTGTTAAGAAAACACCATTTTCACCAGCCAAGCCTGAGAGTTTTTGAGTTAGGCAACAGAAAACAGAAGATGTGACATGTTTTGTTGCTGAATGCACTCATTCCTGCCCAGAAGGTAAATTTGCTTAGAAATCCAGATATGTGATTTATTTTCCCTTAGACTTAAGTGCAAGGTGGATTTTAGTTTATACCACTCCAATTTTTTCCTGCAAATGGCTCTAAGATACTGCTATCATTCAATGTGCTTTAGCATGACTTTTGATTTTCATCCCTGCAGCTTCTCCAGTTAAGTAACAAGTTGAGTCTCATACCTTCATTATCTCACTTGAGAGGTGATATACATGATGGTAGCAGTAGGAAGAACTGTAGTTTAATTGGTGTCCTTATACTGCAAAATGTAGTACATGGAAAATATATTTGATGTTTTAAAATGCAGTAGGAAGGTAAGACAGCTGTTTTTTTCAGTTATGCATTTGTATTTTGTAGTGCACACAAAGGCAAAATGAGAAAGGATAGTATGCAAAAAGAAGTTCACAAGGAGATTAGTTTAACATTATTCTCCCCAGTGGAGAAATAAAAAGGAAAGGAAACAAAACAACTGGCTAAAGCTGTACTTGAACCCCAGCTCACAACTCAAAACCTTTTGGGTACTTAAGATGGCTGTTTATTTCAAGAAAAAAAAAAAAGGTAGAAACCAGAGACAAATCCCTTCCTAAGTAAAAAAAATCACAGAATGCCACATACATAGACTAAGCATGATTCTGTTTTTTGATATATACTACAAAGTCATATCAACATAGGATTATTTTCTTTGTACAAGAATGTGCTTTATATAGTCAGATCCCTTCCAACATGGGAAAAAGATTTTGCATATGTTCCTAGAAATATCTGTGCAGAAATTAAACTTTGGGAGCAGTAAGAATTCAGTATGAACCAAATATTGCTTAACTGTCCACAGCAGTGACTCTTTTTTATATTTATTACCACGTATATAAGAATTAAAGTCCTGTTGAATCCTAAAGTAGTTAGGGTTTGAAGAGGCCTTTGAAGGTCATCTACTCCAATCTTCTGCAACGAGCAGGGACATCTTCAACTAGACCAGGTTGCTCAGAGACCCATCCAACCTGGCTTTGAATATTTCCAGAGACTGGGCATCTATCATCTCTTTGTGTAAGCTGTTCCAGTGTTTCACCACCCCCATCATAAAAAATGTCTTCCTTCTATGTAGCCTAATTCTTTCAGTTTACAACCACTAGTCCTACTCCTATCCCAGCAGGCCCTGCTAAAAAGTGTGCCCCAGTCTTTGCTATATATATAGTCTTTGTACCCTTTAAGTACTGAAAGGCAGCAATGAGGTCTCCCCAGAACCTTCTCTTCTCCAGCTGAACAATCTGAATGCTCTCAGCTTGTCTTAACAGGAGAGGTGCTCCAACCTTCTGGTCATCCGGGCAGCTTCCTCTGGACCTGCCCCAACAGGTCCCTTTCCGTCCTGTGCTGAGGACCCCAGAGCTGGACACAGTACTCCAGGCAGGTTCTCCCCAGGGCAAAGCAGAGGAAGAATCACCCAACTTTGACCTGCTGGCCATGCTGCTTTTGATACAGCCCAGGAAGCAACAATAAAATAAAACAAGCAACAGTACCAATGCCAGAGCAGTACAAGACAAAAGGTGACTGATTCCCATGTTTTTGTCCACCCTTCACAGAAAATCCCCAGGAATGAACCCCCTGACCCCCCTCTGCCTCACAACCCAACAGGGAGCAGGAACCCTCCCACCCTCCCCAGAAAATTACTTGAGGGGTACAGCCATGCTCCTCCTGGCTGCTGCCAAAATTAGCCTTGTCCTGGCTTGAGCCAGGATTCTGTTTTAGGCACTACAGCAGAAACCCTACCACTGGCAGTAGTACATCTTCGCCTCCCTATAATCTAAAAGGATTAATCACATGAGGGCATATTAACAAGATTCTACTGACTTTCAACACATTGGGGTCCTCCAAAATGCAACAGACAGCAAATGCTACACCAGGCTGCAAGAGGAGAATGTAAGACCATCCCCCTTTACATTTGCATAGTTTTTTTCCTGACACAAGCACTTCAGTACCCACACACAAGCTGAATTTCCACTTGCAGTGGCAGGTTTATCTAGGACTGCTTTTAATCTTTACTCCTAAATCACAATAAACAGAAGGGAACTTCATACTTCCTCCTGCTGTTTTTACATCCTCATACTTTCAAACACCAAACAGCATTATTCAAGTGAACATGCCTTAAAAATTATGGTTTTTAGTAGGGTCAACTGGGCTGTATTCCTTAAGAAAGACTGAAGAATTAGAATACTATAATGAGTGCTCTAAAGTAATAATTTTGGTTAAAAAAAATTTAGCTTTTCCCTTAATTACCGTTTTCTTCAGTACAAGAATTCAAGACATGAAAACAAGATATTCTTCTGTTTACTGAAAGGTTAGAGAACATGAGGTTCAAATAAGATGAAGGTATTATGCACTATGGAATTGCTGCTCTCCTTAAGTCCATGGTAAATATGACAGTCCTTTTTTTTTAAGGTCATGTAAATTGTAATAACCTCACCCTGAAATCAAAGAATGTCTGCAAATTGATTTAATTAACTTGAGCAGGGAAGGGGGAAGGTGAATTACAAAATTTTATTTTCCACTGAATTCAGTGCTGTATCTATCATAC
This sequence comes from Cinclus cinclus, assembly GCF_963662255.1. Taxonomy (NCBI): domain Eukaryota; kingdom Metazoa; phylum Chordata; class Aves; order Passeriformes; family Cinclidae; genus Cinclus; species Cinclus cinclus. The sequence goes on from NC_085046.1 coordinate 58,195,962, forward strand.
TGAAAAAAAAAAAAAAAAAAAAAGAAGTTTCTGAACTTGTTGATTTATTTATTTCGAACAAAAATTTTGGACAGGTGTTGTTGACTTTTTTCTTAAATTTTGTCAAGGAGAAAGTAACAAAACCAGCTTTCCTTTTCCAGACACTTCCACTGCATAAGCAATGCAAGTTTTCACTGGTACAAGTTTCAGTCTCTGTTACAGATGCTACACAATCACTTAGATATCTGGCCTGAGTGAGCTACTAACTTATCTTTTATATCTATCTTGAATCATAAGACTTTGCTCCATGCAGCAATTGGCAGATCCAACTTCAAATAGCCCAGAAGATTTATAGAATCTCTGGGAGCAGGTAGAAGGGTGGTTCCCTCATTTGAAGGTATACTTAACATGACACTGAGCTGAAAAAATTGATGCAGCCTATTTATCTTGAATGAGAAATGCTGCCTGTACAGCATATGCACTGTACTCCGCAGGATAACATGGAGAGCTACTGGATGAGTCCTCCTGAGGACAGATTGCCCAAGAGCAAAAGCAATCCTCTCAAAGATCTGTAGAGCAAAGTCCCAAAAATCTTACATTGCTAACTCCTGATAAGACATTATGATTAACAGACATCTTGATAGAATCTGTCAGGCAGTGGTTTATGACAAAATCCTCTCAATTAATACAAGATATTTTAACAGAAAACCTTCAATGACAGTCAAATTCTGATCTTTGTGATAACAAAGCAACAGAAATTGAGAAATTAATTAATACATTTATGTGTTTATTAGGGCTTTGAATGTAAATATGGAGATTCTTTCTGCTCTTTTTCTCATTCTTTAACAATCTGATTCCAATGTTTTTATGCTTATGTAACAGCACCCTTCTCTGTAGCTTCCATCCTGCCCTTCTTCTCGTGTCTGTTACTGTACTTTTTTCATTATTGACCAGGGCACTGCTCAGTTCAAAAGTGTTTGTTTTTCTAGATGCAGACTATCTTTCTCAGCTCTTTACAGCAGAAAGATTGTGCATGCAACTTCAATTAATTTTTTGCCTATGAAGTTATTTTTGATCGCTTTTCTACATGGCTTCTATGGTAGTAAGTGAAACAACAGAGAAACATGAGAATAAACACAGCATTCAAGCAGTAGTTCTACTCAGGATAAAAAAAAACCCACGATCCTCCACTACTGATTATCCACAGAAGCTGACCTGAGCAAATAACTGTGTTCAAAATATCTTTATCTACAACTCAGTGATGTTTCTTGACAAAATACTGTTCAATACTTGAGACGTCCTCCTATCCAGAGTCAGTTTTCACAGTCTTTTGTGAAGTGAAATTAAGTTAACCAAATGAGTATCATCCTTTCGGGAAGGAATAGAAGACCATTATGGCCATAACTTTTAGGGTTCCTTTTTTAGGACGACAAAGGCAGTCTTCTTGAGAAAAGCCCATTAAAAATAGACAAACTGAGACAAGGTTGCAAAGTGCCAGTGTTGCAAGTGGAATATGCAGAAGTAATAGCTGCATAGTAGAGAGGAAAACCACAAAGGTGTGCTTTTCTGGCATACAGCTTGTGCACAGGAGAGAGATTTGTAGGAAACAGGGTGCATTACAAACACCACCACCAAGTTTACACATGTTCCTGCTGACTTATTTAGCTGCTGCTTGAGCTTGGTACTACCAGTTAGCAGACCTCACCGCAGGTTCCCATCAAGTAATACTATTCATTCGAATATCAGTTCATCCAGAAGAAAGCTTTGGTTAAAGTCAGAGATGTAACTCACACTGTATCAGGTAAAAGAAGGCAGAAGGGTGAGTGACATATGAGTGAAAGCCATTCATAATAGAAAATTGAAGCCACTCTGGCCAGAGAGCACCTAACCAAGAGGAGAGATAAACTTTATGCTGGTACGTTATCATTCCTTTATTTAATTCATGATGGCATGACCATTGTGGCCACTACATGGCCACCTTGTAGTTTTCTCTCCTCTGTAGTGTACAATTTTGTACCAGCTAACCAAAGTGCACCAACTGCATATAGAAATGTTGCTTTCTTTGAACCAGGTAAGATGTAAATAAAGGTCCATTCACGTATGACCATTGCTAATCCAAAACTCTGGTATAACTGACAGAGCAACTAATTCTGTAAACAGACATATGAAGGACAAGAAATTTCTCCTGGGGAGTCAGCATGGTTCACTACATCAAAGTGCTCGACTAGCCCGATAACAATGAAGTGATGGACTTGGATGATGAGGGGAGAGCAGTGTCTGACGAGTTTCTAATGAGCTGTCAATAAGGCCTTTGACACTGCCTCCCAGAACAGCCTCAGGCTGTTGCTGTAGGGGTTGGATGGGCAGACAATGGGGTGAATTGAAAACTGGATGAATGGACAGAACTTGAGGGTGGAGATCAGTGGTGCAAAGTATAGGTGGAAGCTGGTAACTAGAGGCGAACTCCGGGGGGGCTGTACTGAGTCCACTCCTGTTTAACATCTTCATTAATGATCTGAGTGCTGGGGCAGAGAGTGCTCTCAGCAATTTGGCCGATTACACAAATTTGGGAGGAGTGGCTGATAGGCCAGAGGGACCTTGACAGGATGGAGAAATGAGCTGACAGGAACCTTTAAAGTTTGGCAAAGAGAAGTGCAGAGTCCTGCACCTGATGGGGAGCAACCCCCTGCCCCAGTATATGCAGGATTCACCCAGCTGGAAAGCAGCTTGGCAGAGGTGTGAGGGTGGCCAAACACTGGCACAGGTTACCCAGAGGGGTTGTGGAGTCCCCATCCTTGAAAATAATCAAAAGTTGTCTGGACATAATTGTGGGCGGTGAGCTGTAGGTCACCTTGGGTGAGCTGGAGCATAGGACAAACCAGATGTTGCACCTTCCAACCTCAACAAGCCTGTGATACTGTTATTTTATGATTCTGTGAACTCTGTAGGAGACCCAGTATCCAACGGTTTTCCCCAGTTCACTACTGCCCCAAATTCATTCCCAGAACTAAATAGGATCGAATAGATTATGGCCAGAACTATTTCAGTGGAAAATCTGGATATTTAATTCAAACCAGGTCTTAGAGTACCTTAAACTGTGCATAGCCAGAAGAGCAAGCATTCAAAGACTAACTTAGTCATTCTGGAATATTTTAACCACTTAAACCAGTAAGTAGCATCTATTAACTGAATTTCTTAAGCATATATAGAAGCTGTCAAGGTCTGAAAATCTACATCTAGATCTTCACCAGTTTTAGTATTTCACTGGAGTAGAATTGTGATATCTCCATACTATACCTATATTTAGTTATCTGTATGATCACATAACAACTCTACCGACACTATAACTCTTAGTGTATCAATATTAACATAACATAACATTAAGCCATCTTATACAAACTGGTATCACCTAGTCCCTGGAATATTATTATATCACCAAAACAATGTAACAATTTTAATGAAGGAGCTAGCAACTCTCTCCATCCATTTACAATCTGTTTGCACCTGGGAGATTTTCATTATGAAATCTCACTGTCTCAAGATTTTTACTAATTTCTTAATATTTAATATTTTCCTCAAAGCTCAGTTAATTAAAATGGCTGAATCCATAAAGCTTCTAGTTTAAACTTTTTCCCCATTTTTAAAAAACTGTAATTGAAGTAGAAAGAATCATAATAACATGTTTTTGAAAATCAGTCTACAATCTACACTGAGATTTTCTTCCCTGGTGTGTGACTACTGCTGTTTTAACATTTGCCTTTGACAAAAACCAAGGCAATTTTTCTTTCAATAGATAAACGTGGAATTTCTCTGCTAGGCACATTTTAGTGAGTCCAGAATTACTGCTTCTATTTTCAGAACGAGAAAACTCTCCAGATCCAACTATTTAAAACCCCTGTTATTGTGCAGGCCTTTCAGAATACCTTCCAGTCTTCTTCTTCCATGAATGAACATTAAATATTCGTGCCTTAATTAAAAGTGTTTCCACTTGATGTCTTGCATTCCATCTTGGTCAGCTCTTCCTTGTCAGCCCATAGTTTCAGTATTTATGACCTTACAGTGCTTTACATAGCAGCCAAGTGGGTATCAATTCACTCCTTCCACAGGGCTAAATACTCTGCAAATTGCTTTACAAAAGGAAACAAAATATTGCAACACAGCCAATCCACCATGCTCTCTGGTTTACCAAGACTGTTTTAAAGATCTCTAGTTTTAAATGGTTGCCACGTGTCAACAAACAGAATAACAATTAAAGACTAGTTCTTCAGGCCACTAGTTTAAATGCATTGCTGCAGAGAGAAGAGAAAATCAGAGACATTTTCCTGAAAGAAAAAAAAAATACTCAGATAAGAAATATTTTTCTATGACTTTGGACTCAACATTTCATCTTGGAATAGAGCAAGCTCTATGAAAGATACAGAATAACAGTTATCACTACCCTTTTAATTCAGAGCAATTAAAACTCTGGTAAACAGGAGGGAAAGAACACTTTTTAGTTGGATTCCAAACATTTCTTAAAGCAAACTCAGTGGTAAAACTGATTTTTGACAGGCTTCTAGTTGCACATGTATTACTTCAGGATTTCCACTACCAGCTTCCCTGCTAAACATCTCTAACCCACAAAGGTCCACAAAAACAAAGGGGGACCTCAGAGCCTTCCACCTGAAGAACCTCTAGAAGGGTTTGCTGCTTGCTCTTATTTTGTGTGGGGCTGTGGTCTGCTGAATTACCACATGAGAGATTTACAGTCACTTCGGGGGTTGTAGATCGCCCTTGATAATAAGTGGCTGGAGCTCTGAAGACAGTAAATCAATGGTTTCAACAATCCTAAAACTACAGTATTAAAAGGATTCCATTGTTCTGCAGAGAACGCTGAGCACTTTGCACACAGGTGCCTGAAAGTAATTGATGGCAGAGATCCTTCCTTAGGTATGCATGCCTGAACTGTATTCAATTCAAGGCCATTCTCAAAATACCATTGTTTTCTTATGTAATTCACACAAGTTGCCATTGTACATTTGCTATTTGCCAGGGGATGTAATCTGAATCTTGTCAAATTATACTATCCTGATATCTTCTTCCCTGCTCTAAATAATTAAGACTTGAGACTTGCAAGACTTGGAGGGGGAGGGGGAAGAAGATAGATGTGTGTTACAGGGAGACAGGAAGTACAGGAAAAGGATGAGTAAGGCACAAGAGTAAAATGGAAATAAAATGTGGGAATAGGCAGTCACAGATAATAAATTCAATAAAAAAGATGGCTCACACAATTCTTCCTACTACTGGAAATGCAAAGCTACTATCCAGTTTTGGAAATATTATATTCCAAAATATAGTATTTCTGAAAATATTATTTAGGCTTTTATAAGTCTAAAACTTATAAAATGTTAGATACAAAAGGTAACTATTCAAAAGATAGAGATTTTGCATTACTTAACATTCCTAGCTCCCAGGTATTCTAAACAGCATTTTGCAAAAGGAAATAGCACATCTTACAAAACTGAAGACACCGCAGATATACAACAGTCGCCAGCAAAATTTTACAGTGTTTCTATGCATATCCAGGGAGGAAATGCATATGCCTCTGTTCTAAGCGTGCCAACCTGTTTCAGCTTCTACTGACTTCACAAGAAAGGTAGAAGCATTTTCTCCTTATCTTTGTCAGGATATGGGGAGACATAGCCAAGTCCAGATTTAAGTCACAATGTAAAGACATTTTCCACATTATCACTTGCTAATGAAAGGAGCTTTTAACAAGATCTACAATCGTGAGGAGTCTCATAGTTTAAACTTTGCAGGATCTGGTGTAATTGTCACCTTTGAATCTCTGACTCCATTTTCAGTTAAATGCACCCAGTAAAGTTCTGCTAAGCATCCTTCAACATTTCTTCCTAACAATGTCATTTAGTGAAGAACTGCCAACAGAAGAGGTTGTCTCACTTTTTTTTTTTAATTTTATTAAAACAATAACCTAAATCACCTTCTCTATGTAACTGACACTTTTCAGTAGCTGGAGTGCCAGGAGGAGAAACTTTGGAGTCAAATGAGCTTTTGTTTTGACAGTTTGCTTTGGAGGGAGGGTTATTGATTTCTTCAAAGAAAATATTGCCCCAGGAGTCTAAATTAGACGGGTGGTTAGACCTGCATTTCACAGTTCCTTCCCTAGCCCATCCCTAACATGCTTAAAATTCTCCACAGCAATTGTTTGTGTTAACAAAATACTCTAAAGAGCTCCTTTCTCAGGGTAGTTTGAGACAATGTGAAGGAGCCCAGGCATGCAGAAGCTAGACTGTTTGTGGGGACCTGTATCTCTAAGCTTAGAGATGTGTTGTGCTCTGCAGCTCAAGTCCTCCTGGGGTCTCAAGAGCTGATGGACTCAACAAATCCATCTGACACAGTATCTTCACCAGCCTTCTCCAAAGTGTTTGTTCACTGTTATTGAATCATTTCTTTCCCCTCCTCCAAAGCATTGTGGCGTTCCTGAAGACAGATTTACCAGCTGCCCTGGATTCAAATTTCACTCCTGCTTTTTAATTTCTTACATAAAAGCCCTTAGAATTTGTATGCAACTACAGAAATAAATTTAAAAAAAAAAACAAAACAAAAGCTTTTGTGACATTCCTAGACTCAGCATAATCTATACCAACAAAAACAGTTGGCAAAAGGTTTGACTCAGATAATGAAAAGGCTGTGTACCCTTCCTCATTCCTGCTCATAGCCACTCACTCTCCCACCATTTCTTCCAATTGCTTATCTGCACACACTGAGCAAATCCAGGGGGCCAGACAGAAAGGCTTTGTAGGGCTTTTTTTTTTTTTACTTTGGGACAATAACCTATTCTTCTGTAAAAATGTTGAAAAAATATTACAGTACAGAAGATTTAAACTGCAAGAAGGAATTTCACAATTTCCCCACCATAACCATCAATGAAGATATAAATATAGTCTCTCTCTGTTTCCTAGGATCTTGAACAAGTATAGAAGCATGTACTAGATATCCCCCAAGAGGAAGCATACTTTTTTTTTTGACATTGACATGGCCTGAGAAATAACCTCCAAAAATTGTATATACAATGCTCAGTGTTAGAAAATGTCTTCTCTTTGCCATTTTTAGCTTCTGAGCTCATTATTCCTTTCCTTCTTCTACGTGTTTCCAAAGTTTTCTGATTTTCCACCTATTTCTGCCTCTTTCTGTAGAAACTTTCCTGCCAAAATATTGTCTGTATCTTCTATGCACATATTTATTCAGAATTTATTTTCAAGATGTTATCTGTGACAGACACAAAGAAGGAGAGCACATGGCCAAGAGAGCTTAGAAAGAACTTGAGAGTCTGGTGAGCGTGCAAGTGTCTTTCATCTTAAACCAGAACTGTATTGTGTAAGCATGCTGTTTAAAAATGGCACATCCTTTACCTACAAAAGGAAATGTCTGTACTGTCTGTGGCTATAAATGCAGGCATGTATGCATTTGGAGGTTACTCTTTTTCAGTGGTACTGTTTATTTCATCTGGAGCACTGAGATACCAGGACGTGGACACCTGAAGTCCACTCGGAGGGTTCTCAGCTGCACCTCATGTACCTTCTGCATGTAGATAAGATGATTTTCTGTCTTAGATTTACAAATGTAAGTAGTTTATTGGCCCTATCCCACAAGGATACTCCTCTGTAGTGATAAGACAGCCTATCAAAAGAGGAAATAAAGATCATTAGCCAAAGTAGAACATTGTGAACCTTAAGAATGTTCTACTTGAAGTGGAAGAATGAAGAGTTGGAATATTTCAGATGAAGAGGGTCAAATCAAATCAATTAGAATATGCAAAACAGTAGACCAAGATGCTTTAGAAATTTCATGGAAGGCACAAGTTTTTTTTTCCTATAACGCATGAAAGCCAATTGTATGTATGAAGACTTTTCCACAGTTTCATTTGTAGCAATATTTAGAGTTAACCAATAATTAAAAGAGCAGTTTGCTTCTCCAAAAGCCCCAAACACTAGGCACTTCCTCATGTATTTGGGATACTTATGAGATTTAAGATACAATAGTTCATGTTGCAGAATACCTTCTACACAACATGAATATCGAGCCCCAGAAAATCTGCCAAAATCTCCCAAGATAAAAATGCCTCCCCCAGACATAAAACATCATTAACTGAAACGGTTTTTTACAAAAAAATTAACCGCCACACAAATGAAACACAACAGATCTTAAAAAACCAAAAACAACAAAAACCCAAATAAACACAAAACCACTAATGCTGTTCTAATTCAAGAGAAAGCAAAGTATTCTTATACACCTTTATCCCCAGGTGCCAACTGCAATTCCTAGAACACTTCCAGCTGACCCAACTGTCTATCACCCATCAGTAAAATAACTCCCAATCCCTGTAGCCATGGAGAAGTGAGCTTGCATGTGTAAGAACAGCTCCTCCCTTGCTGAAAAACCCACAGTAAAACCAGCACTTTCACTCCATTACAATTGACCTGCTTCAGGTAGGAAAGAAACCCTAGGACAGATGGTCTACAGTTTCATTCTCAGTTCTTTTCTGTCTGTTTTTTGAGTATGTAAACCTTCTTTGACCCGGCATTGAACTTTTGCAATTCAAAATCTTATCATAGATTTCTCTATGGACCTACTTTCCAGAACCCGACACACCAAGGCAGACAGAAGGCTGAAAAGCTATTTTTTTCAGTTCCCTTTCTCACAGACTTTCATGAACACCTTCATGATTTCTTCATTAAGAAGCTGTTGAATAGTGAATGTATGTTCTTGCTTTTCTGTGTGTTATTTGTGACTGGTGGGGAAAGCAGAGACATTCATAGGCTCTCAGGGGAATACAGCAGTTATCTGTTGCTTCTTCAGAAACCATTTCCAGAGTAGTATAGAATCAAAAATACAAATGTGAAGAGAGAAAAAAAATCAAATCTTGAGAGATTTGGAGAAGAAAAGTGATGCAGCTGATGTTAGGTATGATCTACTAATAAGTGACATGCTCTGTGCAGCTGTGAAAGAAGTAGAAAGAATTTAAAAACAGAATCAGCACCACTCAGCTCTTGTGGTGAGTGAACGACAATAAGTGAAAAACAGTAAGTGCTTTATCAAGAGTTTATATCAAGGACTTCATGGTAAAATGGCTCATATTAATCTCAACTAATCTCAATCCAGGCCATTGCAATTTAAATATAGTACAGTCTAACTGTCCTGTTCTTGAGTTCAATGGCTTTGGACACAAACTGGTATGGTTGTGCACCACTAATATTGCACTGTACAACCAGGCCACGTGTACAGAACAGCAAAGCCAAAATAGCACAAGGCCTTAATAACTGTACTTAGAAGAGTATCTCAAAACGAAGGTTCAAACGAGCAGCCTGTTTATTACTTTATTCAGCACAATTTTATGGGTACTCACTGCTGTCAGTTGTTTCCTGTGTATGGTTTCGTCAGCTTTCTAATTGCTGTAGCTCATCAATAAAAGGCAATTAAAACATAACTGTCTTTTATGCAATCTCGGTGATGCAGCAACTGTCTGGAGACAAACTATTTGCATAGTGTAATCAAACGGGTTCACATAAAGGTATTTAGTTATATATCTGTGGTTAATCAAGTAAAAGCCAAGATGGAAATATTGCTGGAAAATTATGGAAAATTATGTACTGTATTATCCCAACTTGTAACATACAACTTCTTTTAATTTTTTTGTTTGTTTGTTTGTTTGTTTGTTTGGAGACAACATTTTCCATCCGGATGTTACTACGCTTATCTTATGTGCTAGACAGAATACACCTAAGTATACCTTTTCACATCTTTCATTCTCTGTGGCAGGAAAAATCCATGGAATGTGATTCAAGTACACTAAATTAGTATTAACAGTACAAGTTCAGGAAAGTCTTCAGTAGGATTTTCAGCTGACCTTCTTAGATGAGACTGATTATAGAAAATATTTATTTTAAATGAAAATGGCATTTACAGTGTCAGCCAAATTGGAGGTCAGTTTTTTTAGACCCAAAGGCAAAAGGTCTGAAAGTAATAGCGTCAATCAAGTAAAATGCATTCCAATTAAACAATGACTTTTCTAGTTCAGCAAATTGCATTATTGGTACAAGATTGCTTTTGGGAAAGTCACAGAGTTCAGAACATAAGAGGTGGAGCATTCATAAAAATTAATTTAAACTACAATGAAGTTAGGTGAAGTCCAGGCTTTTCACTTATTCCAATTTCTTGAATAAAATTCTAGGTGCTCTAAAGCTTATATTTTTTCAGCTACATCGCATGGTCTGATAATACATGTTACCTTTCTCTATAAACTATGCTCTTTCACTAATTCAGCAATGCACTTCAAAGCAGAGAAGGCTTAGTTCATATGTGGAGTTCGCAGTGTTTATTTTTGATGTTACTAGCTGATATAGGTAGCAATCACAATCAGGAGAAAAGAGTATCATGAAGTGTAATAGATATTGTGTAACCAATAAGGCCTAATTTCTGTTTCACTTTTGCAAGAAAAGTTTTTCCTGGGAGCCAGAGGAATGCAAGGTCTTAAGGATTTGAAAGGGTTTACAAGGAGTCAGATGCGGAAGCCACAGTCGTGGGCGGTGAAAATGAACTAGATAACCCCTCGAGGCTGCTGAAAATCACACCGCTAAGCACCGTAGGGCAGTATTATGAAATCAGGACAGAGTACAGTAAACCCCCTGAAAACGGGTCAGCGGACCTAGGATCAGCTTTCTTCATTTACGTTGGGTGGAAGAAGGGCAAGGGGGAAGGGAAAGGGAGAGGACATGTATTAATATGTAACTCCAGACTCACCGATTTTGGCCAAGCTGGCCACAAGTATCCAGAGTGCAATGATATACGGCTCCTTGACGTGATCCCATTTGAAAGAGACGATGGCAAAGCTTTGGCTGCTGTTTTTATGGCTTTCCGAGCTTCTCTGTCCCAGCGCCGCTGGGAGAGCCATCAGCCCCAGGAGGAGCGCCACTCCAGATACCTTCCTCATCTTCAAGCCACACAACAAAATCCTGCTTCCCCTTCCCGGAGAGATCCCGCCTCTTCGGAGGTCCTTGGGGGCGAGGTCCTTGTCCCTTGGCGGAGACGCGCCCGACGGCTGCGGACGGCGGGACAGCGCCGGGCGCGGCCGGCGGTGGCAGGGTCCCCTCCTGTCCCTCCGGTCCCTCCTGTCCCCTCCGGTCCCCTCCGGTCCCTCCCGTCCCCTCCGGTCCTCCTCCCGCACCGGCTGGCCGTGCTGTCGCCTTGCCCAGGGTGCCAAAGGGCGGGTCAGGGGCTCCGTGCACAAGCGGATGCTTCGAGCTGGGGTCCCGCTGCTCGCCCGCACCTGCCTTTATCAGGCTGTTCCCGACGGGGCGGAGGCGGAGCCTCCCGCCGCTCCCGCAGCGGCCGCCGTGCGGGGACGGCGATGCCGGGGCTGGGTGGCGGAGTGCCGGGGGTCGGGGGGCAGCTCCGCTCGGCTCCGCTCGGCCGGCCGCAGGCTCGGGGCTGTGTCCGGGCTGTGTCCGGGCGGCCGCGGGCAGCGGGGCAGCGAGCAGCGGCGGCCAGGAGCTGCAGGAGCTCGGAGCCGGGGCTGGGGCGCTCCCGCGGGCATGTCCTAGGGGAGCCCGGGGTCCGCGGCCACACCGCAGCCGGGTGGCCGCGACATCCACAGGTCTCCGTCCTTTGGCGCTTTGGATGCTTTTGTACCAGCCTCCCTCCCTCAGCCCCGCTCTCCCGGCAGGTTGTCTCAGAGGAAACGCGCTCCTTTTCGCTTCTGAGCCTCGAGTCTCCTTCTGAGCTCGGTCTAGCTCACCGAAGACATAGCAGCATGTTTCTCGGACCAGCTTTTCCTTCTGTCCACCAGAGAGCACCTCTTCCCACGGTGCTCGGGAAAGGACATCAGCCGGCAACATTCGGCTTTCCACTTAGTGCTGCTTGCAGCTCCTCGTTAAGATGTCCTATATTAAAAACGCTATCTGGCTTTTTTTAATTATTATTATTATTATTTTTACACCGTGAATCCTCCTCTTGGGGGGTTCTGCTCTCCCCCTAAAGCAGGAAAACTCCTGCTGATAGCATTTGCCTTCTATCCTGGATGGTCCATGTCATCCTGGGTCCATGGTGCTGCCGGCACAAGGGCTTGTGACATTCTCTGGATAAATACTAGCTTTTTGTTTTCCTAATATGACAGCTGGTTTTACCAGGAGGTAAAAAATGAACAGAATAAAGCTCTCCTTAAAAATTATTGGAAGACAGAGAAATTATTTTAATTGTTTCAATCACTGAGGAGAAAAGCTATGTACTTTTCATCATCATCTGTCCTGCACAGATACTCTATAAATCAATTAGCTAGTTAACTAAATTTCTATTAATTTCCATGCAATGTTATTGTCATTATTACCTGAAAGCAACTGCAGCCCCCAAATTGGACCAACTGTCTTCAAACAATGAAACACCTTTGGGGCTTTATTTCCTTCTTCATTATTTAAGGGAAAGGAAACGATGTGGGAATTTTTTTAAAGTTGGAGCAAATCTAAAGACAGAATTGGAAACTCTTTTTGGGAAGCATGACAGACAGCAAAATATCTCCTTCACATTCAGTAAATGTTGTAGACAAACACCTGTGTCCAACAACAAATTCTATCTACATTATTTTCATCTTTTTCAGAGCATGACTTGGGCACCCAAATATTGTTTAGAATTTGCTCCTAAGTTCTGTAACTGTTCTACAAATGGCTGTAGCCAATGCCTGAGTAACATTTTCGTGGATTGCTGGTCAAGAGAGAAAACTGCAGCTGAAAGTTAGTAGCTGCCCATCTGTGTAACCTGTTGCTAAGCCCTGTGGAGAGTAGTAGTTCCCAGGCATTAACTTGAATTCCGTTTGCTACTCTTAGGAGGACCACGGAGTTCAGTAGGGACAAGCTGTCAGCACTGTTTTTACTGTCACAAGTTATTCCAAGTATCCTCATACCACAATTAAATACTTCAACTGCAGCTAATAAAAAGGCACCACAAATGCCAGTGTTCCATCTTACATTCGTGATTCTTCCCAAATCTAGTTCCAAAAAAATGCTGACTGGGTTAGAAAAATCTTTCTATTGAAAGTGTTGAAGCTAGCCATGTTGTCCAGATGGTACAATTAAATGTGTCATAGATCAAGGATACCTGCAGCAGAGCTAGAAAAATGAGAAAGCTTTCTCCAGTGGATCTTTTCTAGAGATAAGCGAAGGCTTGGAGGAGCAGCAGTTGAGATCGTGCCTCTGATTGCCCGTAGGCGATGTTCTACCCATGACAACAGTAACCAAAGTTACATGCCAATTCTGAGTTTGCTGGTGGAGGAAAACAGTATTGGGGAAAAAAGTTGTCAGTACCATCTTCTAAAAACAAGGTTCACAACACTGTTAAAATGCCAATACGTTTTTTCTTTTAACAACAACAAGTTAATAGTTCAAACTGTATTTGTGACTGCTTATGGAATTTCTTTAAGTTGGCAGGGTATCAAATGACTCTAGATATCAGGGAATTGTTGTGTAATTCATTAATATTTCAGCAGGACACAGAGAGGACAGAGGAAGGGACTGACAGTCGTGAATCTCCTATAGAAGAGTCCAAGAGTCCACTGAGCATACTTGAACTCTTGTACAAAATATGTACTTGTTTGTACAAGAATAAATTTGCATACATGCATTTTTTATCAGAGTCCATTTTCTTGTATGTTCTTTATGGAAGCCCTTACATAGTTTCCTATAACCTGATTCTGTATCAGTAACAAAAAACATTGGTTCAGTATTATGTATGCAATAAAGATACCATATCACACAACAGCTGATACTTCCTGACTTCCTGAAAGATTAAACAAGGAGAATTTCTACTTACTGTAAAAATAATGGTGTTGTGTCCTGAGTATATTTTTTTTTTTAGCAATTGACTGAGCTCCAGCACTGTCATTTCTGGAAATACTGTGTACATAACGGCTTAAAGAAAAGAATTATGAGTATCTTAGTATAAGTGCTATGTAAGTATTTTATGTACCCTTCACATGACCTGTGACCTGTAAAGATTATTTCTTGGCGATTTTTTCAAATCTGAGGCAAAAGACAATTTCAATTCAAAAAAAAAATCTCTGAAATTGTATCTGTTTTCTCCAGAAAGCACACACAGTATTTCAGTTATGCTAATTTAGATGCAGAAGCTACAATTAACTTTTGATGCTAACATTTGCCACAGATCTGTTTTAGGTGATATGAAATTAAGAAGCATGTCCCTGTCAAACTGAGAAGTCTCATGAAAGGAAAAATAAATTTAAAAATAGAAAATATTTGGCAAGTGAAGTATGAAAAATCTCCTGATGAAACATAAACCATATAAATCACTTATTGTCACTCCTGTCTTTCCTCAAGAAAATGCACTCTTTTTATATTAATGTCTATTAAATGCGTAAGCAGGTTAAGATTTGAATGGAATATAGTTCCAGTATATATTTTTATGCCATAATGCCAACTGTATACAAAGTTAAATATAACAGAAATTATTGTGAATTGCATTGTACCAATAAAACTGCACAATTTGGTGAAAGTAAATGTGGTTTATATGCAGATTAATGAAGAACCACAGGAATTTATAGTGAATTAAGTGATTCAACAGCTTGTCAGCTGTCTTTTGCCAACTATTCTCCAAGTGAAATGAGTTCTGCTGTGCAAATTGATGCTGCAAGGAGCTGGACAAATACTGCTGGACTAAGTGATGTTGCAGAGCACTGTGTTACAACATTATAAATATGAATGTCTGAAATTACATTAGAAAGTGTATTAATTCAGCCCATTACACACATTACTACCAGTTAAGGTGAAAAAGATGAAGACTAGGGTGAAAATGAATTGATCAGAGTGGTAGTAGGAAGTAGGTTTGGCTGGGGAATAGGGTGCAAGAGGAAATCAGATTAATACTTGATAACTTGTTTCAAGATGAGACTATCTTTAAGGATAGTAAGTGAAGGGGATTCTTACCAGAACCTTCACTTTAGCCTCAAATATATTTTAAATTGGCAGATATTTTGGGCAGATTGTGAGATTTTTCTGGTGTGTTGTTGTTGCTATTACTGTTTTTAATGAACCTCCACATTTATATTAGATTAGAAGCTAATCTAGAAGGAGTGGGACAGTATGAATGACAAACATTGACACAACCTAGGACCTTCATTAAGGAGAGCTCCCCCCCCCACAATAAGGAATTATATCTGTGTGAGCTCTCAGTGCCATGAACAGTGAAAAGGGAATGGGACAGAAAAAGAAGTTCTTACATGTCACCAGTCGTACATGTCAAAGAACATGATACTTTTTATCATTTATGTTCACAAAAAACCCCCACATATTTTTATAAAATTTCATGTGTATTAAAAGTACTCCTTATTTCAGTCACAATTTCTAGGAAAATTCTTCTATTGTTTATGAGGACTCTTCTGGACTTGCTAATAAAGATGGCCACAGAGATTTCCACCTGTCACAGTCTGCATCTTCCACATGTTCTGTCTTGTACTCACCTCATTCCCATGTTATTGGCATCCCACTCATATTTCTCCATTCTTTGTTCTCCATGTCTCTGCCCTCTTTCCTTTTCATGCATGCCTTCTGTCAATGCTCACCAAAAGTCTCTAGTAGTGAGACCTGACTGCACTCAAAATGCAATTTGTGTATGATGTTTCAACTCAATACTTAAGATTTTCTCTCTCTATCCCTTCCAATTCATCTTAGTCAGTTTTCACCACATATACTCATTCTGTGTACTCACATCAGCCTGACCAACACAAACATTTATAGTAGACACAAGTGATTACTGGTTTCTCTAGCCATAATGGAGATTGTATTTCCTGGTCTCTAAAAATCATCATTTTGCACCTTGGATCTAATGACAGTTTAAAGCTATTCCTACCTTTAGGATACTTCCCAACATCAAAATGCCCAACCTAAGCCTCCCCTCTGTCATTGTACATAAAGGAATTTTCCTCTAAAACATTTCTACAAGGCAGTTGAGATTTTGTGAGTACAAAATTTCATGTGTTCTTTCTTTATCTAAATTGTGATAAAGGAAAAAGTGAACCTTGGCTGAGGAGCAGCAGTAATCTTTTAACAATTACCAATTCCTTTGAACTTAAATCACATAAATCAAACAGTCTAACAATTAAATTAATTGATGCCAAAAAAAAGAATCTACCAACCCAATCTATGGCTTAAGATATGGATTATGGCAATTTTATCAACAACAAAAGGCATAAATGGAAGGTGATACTACTTTGTTGCTGATGTGTACCTTAAAACCTGTTGCTATTTAAGAACAATGCTTTATATGCATTAGTGGGGATTTGTGTTAGTTAATTCCAGTTTAATAAAATCCAAACATATAGGTGGAACATACATATTTTTATGAATCTTTCTTTTGGAAGTCTTCACATGATCAGAATGGTATTCCTGGCTAGTCACAGAGGAAGAAGAAACTTCAGAACTGACAGCGTCAAGAATCTGCCTAATTTAGTGCAAAGACATAACCTTGAATCTCATATATTTCAGGTGAATGCCCTGATCATGACTCAAAAGATTTTAGCATGGTTCTGACTGTATGTTATTCTGCACCAAAGCAAAAGCAATTGCTGGAACTTCAATTTGTGAGGGAAAAAAAACTAAAAACAAACAAAAAAGTCTACTTTTCCTCCAGTTTGGGTTATTAAAAACAGATATTATAACATAAATCTTCACTGAAAGTGACAATCAATTTGGAGAAGTTTGTAGGTGTTATTTCAAATGTTAATTTATAAGGAATGCTGTGCTTGTTCTGCAGTGCATTGGACAGTAGTGGAGCAGAATGGGAAGAGACAGTCTGTCTGACGCTACTGGTGTAAAAAGTGTCAGAGATTCTTTGAAGTCGAAGGGCACTCCACTTTGAATTGAGAGAATCTGAACTGGATTGCTGCTTATCTCACCGAAGTTCCAAAGGCCACAAGGTGCAGAGTATACATACCATGCACTTCCACATTACCAAAATAGCAGCCATAAACTAACTGACTAAAGTCAGTAAACGAGTAAGTAAACAAACAGGAAGAGGGATGTTGTCCAAATATGCAACATAATTTGACACTGTTATATTTTATAACTAACTAAATCACTCTTGCTTTGAAAATTTTTTTGTGACCTGGAAGCCTTGATCAGAAATATTATTAGTGAATTTTCAGAAATACTATTTAGAATCAAAATGTGATAACTTTAAAGTGAAAACAAGAAAGGAAATTATGAGACCGTTACTCTCGTGAAGCTGCACAAATTAAATTAATCCTGGCTTTGTCAGACTAATGTATTTTAAACTGCTGTTTCCTACGAAGTCTCACTATTGGAAATACAGAAAAATAAGCTGAACAGTTGCAGACTAGAAGTATTAGTTTCATCTCCTACATGAAAATAAGAATCCACATAGTAAACACGTAATTTGGGAAACCTTTCTAAATTTTAACTGCTGTACCATCTTGTTGACTCTGTTTGACATCATCACCCAGGCATGCACCCAGTTTTGGGAGCAACTGGAAATTTTATTCCTGGGACTAAGGACTCAATCCCATCACTTGGACCCTGGATGCACTTTCCTACAGTTTTCCTCCTATTTCCTTGCTGGACCTTTTGGTAAGCCATTTCTCACTGCAATGCTGAAGGGAGGTGACACTAAAATCAGAGGTAATTGTTCTGAAAGGTCCTCGCTAGCTTAATCTTGATTCAGGACATCATCAAGCTTTATGGACTGTACTCTCATCTGAAAATGTGAAAAAAAAAAAAAAAAAAAAAATCATGGAAATTCAGGTAATACTGAAGAGAGATACAATAAGATGAGACTATGAGGTCTGCCCTGGTCATTAAATCAAGTCTCCTGGGACTACAGGCACCATGTTGCATATTTCCTGCATACATATTTCCTGCATACATTGTCTTGAAAACCACTTTCTGCTGGTTAAGCACATTCATATAATTTCTAGCCTAAACTTAATCAGAAAGTTCACAATCTATTTATTTTTATGTGAGTATTGTCCGTTAACACTGTTTCTTCTTCTGTTGTTTTTTACCCTTTAAAAGAAATCATACACTTGAAAGGAAGTTTTAATTAATCCTTCTTGAACAGAGCTAACCAGGACACAAAGTGAAGTTTTGCTAGGTTTTGTAGGCTGGCAACAATATTTCCTCATCACAAAAATAGGGCCTGAAGCACAAATGAATGGTATTTGTTTTCAATGGCTACATCCCAGAATTTATCACAATGCTCACCCCAAAATCCAATAATATACCCAAGTCCTACTCTTTTCCATGGATTCCAATGAATGAACCTATAGCTAATTAATTATTGTATTGCTATTGTATACCTACCTTTTCATTATATTAAAACTTCTTAAGTCCTCAGTATCACCACGTCATTTCAATACATCCTCTATATGGATGGCGACTCCAAACTTTGCATTATCAGCAATCAGTTGTGGATGCCAAAAGCACAAAAAAAATTATGAAACAAGATGGGCTGCAAAGCATAGGGTTGAGGTATTTCTCTTTTGGCCTTCTTCCAGCCTGATTCTCTCTCTGCTTGTTCAATAGTTGTTGTCCTCACAGATCCTTGCAGACTACGAAAAATAGCTTAGCACCTTGACAGGATGAACACCGAGAATGTGATGGACCTGCATCAAGTTGAAGTAAATATTCACATGCCCTAAGCATATTCCCTTCAAGAGTGGGAAACCAGGATCACACCTGGGCATCAACAGAATTCTACTTATCCCTGTGTCTCCTGTCTCATAAATGTCTCTTAATTTTTCCTCCTCTGAATCCTAGAGCTCTTAAGTGTCTATCAAAGCAAGCATCAAACATTATTTTAGAGGTCCAGATAAATGTATAGACTTACTGTTCTTGATATTAATATGAAGATAGAGTCAGAAACAGTGCTTAATTAACTTTTCATTTTTACTTTTGCTTATTTGTATTTCACTTAACTTTTACTATGAAAAGAGGAATCACTGTAAAGTACAGCTAACATTTCTTACTGAGATTCAGTAAAATAATTCTAAAACATTTGAAACTGATCTCAATATTCTATGCGCTTTGCTTATTTCTCTCTTAAACAAATTTAAAATTTGCTCAATCTGTTTTTACGTGTCCAGTTTTGCTTTCTTTTTTAACTACTTGTTTGAGAGAGGCAGAGAGACAGGGAGAGTGCCACTTCTACACTACAGTGTTCTGTATCTGAAGAAACCAGACAAGCTACAAGTTTTTACTTCCCTATTGCCCTGTACAACTATGACAATCCATCTATTAAGTCAGGCAATAAATCTTGGTTTATTCTAAATCAGTTTGCATCACCTTTCATCATCATCTTCTGTGCCACTGACCTTGCAACAACTATCTTTATCCTACTCCTCCACATCAAAGCAGGGGTGAAAATAACCATGGCCATGTTGAGGCAACAAGTACCTTCTAAAGCAACCAGGTAAGCAAGCTCAGGATCTTTAATGCACTATAAACTGCCATCCCATATAGATGTGAATGCCAGCTGGATATTAAAACTCTCACTCTTCAGCTAAATATCTTTGAACCTCAAGGATGACATATTTGTTAATCAAAGGACACTATTTGATTTTTCTGGCCCTACATGCAGAGGCACCTCAAACTGCTAAGAGAAATTATGATATCCCAATGCGTATGTTGTGTTACTTTGGGAGAGTCCTTATATACAACCTTGGTGGCATTAAAAAGCAGATATCACAATGTAAGTAGTGTAAGATAAAAACGTACCTGTCTTCTACATTAAAGAATACGTGTTAATTAATATGGATTAATTACTAGTTAAAAACATAGTGCATAAAGGTACTATGTCAAGGCATCCTTGACTACTATAGGCTGATCACCAAATCTAAGGATGAATGAAACTGCTTGTCATATCATCTATTTACTCATTCTGGTATATACAGTCTTTAGATAAGTTTGAATACTCTGGATTATCAATGGTGGTAGATCTAGAAAATATATTAGTAAACATCTGTTTCTTATTTTTCTCTCGAACAAATATGTTCTCTTTTCTCTCACATAATAAATTATGGCAGGTTAAATTTTGCTCTCTTTATATATAAATAGATTCATCATAATTTAGCTGATGGTATTAATAAGGGGCACTATTCCTAAAATCATATTTACTTTTCATCTATATCAATGGAAGTATGTTTATAATGATTTCTAGTCTGTGGGAGAGAGGAAAGAGGAAGAGGCCCAAATGTATTTCAGCGGAAGTATGTGATTGAAATTCTTTTAATATTCTCTAGACTACAAGCTACAGAAAAAGAAGTCAATCCCAGTCAACTACTACCAAAGCGCTTTCAAAACCTGCAGGCTGCTCAAAATTGTAATAGGAATTGGAAAACAACGTTCAAACAAAACTCCAGGAATAAACACACAGTTTCCTTCCAACAAGAAATACCACGGGCATAATTATCCTGTTTTGAACTCCTTACTAAGCAACAGGTACTTGCTTCTGGAAGAGAACTAGGTGACTGGTTTGAATCAGGGTGACCTTTCTTAGACTCTTATGTTCATATCTCATTTAGCTCTAGCAGTGTGCTTAACAGTAATACTTAATGTGAAGCTTCATGACCTAGAAAATAATCTAACAAAGGAAAAAGAAGCTAAACAGTGTCAGTTTGTCATTATAGGGGAGGTTTATGAAAGGTCAGAAGGTTTCCGAAATAGAAAGCAGTAGTGCGTGAGCAACGCAGTTAAAAAAACTTAAAATCATCAATGGTGGTGACAATAGACAATAGTCTAGACAATATTTTGAGTCTAGGCAGTAGTCTAGACAATATTTAGAATTATTAGACTTTACATAAGCAAGAGAAATGTCTAAAAAACTTAAGAGACATTAAAACCTGGAGCATCATTAAAAAAATAAAAGACAGGATTTATATTTACAGACGAGAGCATTCAGTGATTTACTTGAAATAGATTCATCATTTACTTGAAGTTATGTGACTCATGCCCACAAGAACTGACTAACCTCTTTGCCACTCCTACCTCTAATTATTAGGATTGCAATTATGGACTGAGTGATTTTTTTTTCCTGTTCATGAGTTTTGAGTTTGTTATCCTACAATGTCACTGAATATTTCCTTGTTCCTGTTATTGATAGGAAGGGCAAAAAATTCCGCCGTCTTGTTTCCTGTGTTATTCTATCATGTATGTTTAGCATATACACTCTTACTCACTTTTCTTTTAAGCCATATAATGCTTTGAACCTTTTCTTTAGAAGCATTCTTGCCATGCTTCCCAGATTCCTCAGTGTGGCTTCATTCTGAATTACTACATCAATATTTTGGAGTGGGATACAATTTAATTTAACCTTATGTTATATACCTCACTGAAGTTAGGACCATACTCATCCTAATATGGCATTTCCTAATCAATGGAAAGACACAGGCAGTCCATAGGGAAACTCAGGATATTCCAAAATAAAAATTAAGTTCTTTCTGGAGATGCCTCTTACTGTTTAAAGTAGGGTTAAGTGGTCTATTTTAATAATTCAGCTAACTCAATGCAAAGAATGTGGACTGAAGTTAAAGGTAGTGAACAAAATATTCCAGATAAGATGGTCATTTCTCTTTTTCTTTTCCTTTTCCTATTTTTAAAGCAATTTTAATTTCTGTTACACACTTGCTAGGGCTGTTTCATTTTTTGGTTTGGGTAGGGGTGGGTGTTGAGTTGCCAAGAAATTATTACATACAACCTATCCAGAAGATGATAAGATTTACTACAGAATTTGAACTTAAATCATCATTAATCAATGAGTGATTGATTTCAATAGGCTTAATTTCTACCATTTCAAAAGTTCTTAATCAATTGCCACAAAGAAATCCATATCAGTTGAGAACTTGAAATAGAAAGCACTATTTGAAAAGCTAAAATCTCTGCATTTTCACAGTTATATAAAAATTACTTGTATTTTCTTTTGAACTGATGAGAGTATGATCCTATTTTAGATCAAATAAGACATTGCTTTAGTTTGCAAACTGAACTGTAGTCCTCAGTAAACTCAAATTTTGGCAATGTAACAAATGCAACAACAACAAAGCCACCTCTACATGTTGTTCTTCCTTGCAGCTTTGAGTAACTTCCCATATATCAAACACAAAGCCTAATATAATCTTGGTCATTCTTCTCCCTCTTGGGGGTCTTTGTAAACTGTATTGCTTTAGGAAATTCAACAGAGTGACTACCCCACCAAAGATATCACAGAGGAGTGGGAAATACACACTAAGCAAAAAAATGTGTTTACTTGTGGGACTTCTTTTTCCTTCTCCATGTTATCCTTTTAAAGCTATATTGTTATCTAGCATATTTGAAAGATTTTAGCAAAAATGGAATTATTCCAATCAAAAGGAAAAACAGACTTCACTCTTATGAGTTTTCCTCAGAAAAATTGTTTTATTACACTTAATTTTATATTTTATATATATTATATACACACACACGTATTCCATCATGAGCATTAAAATATTTTTATAGAAAATACATTTGAAGGCAGATTGATAGCTCATAGCAGGAAAGCAAATGCTGCACCTGGAACTCTGTGAAGGCAGGCAGCAGTATTTTTGCTTGTAGCCTTTGGCAATCTTTTGCCTGGATCATAAATGTATCCAGAAATTCAGGCTTTTCTCTTGTGATTGCATTTGAATTTCCCTTAAAAAATAACCTATGGAATAATCAACTATAAATTACAAAGACGGAAATGGTCAGCATATATGAAGTAATCATTCTCTTGATTTGCCCTAAAAAAAATTTTGAAAACAGAATTAATTGTTTTTTAATCTTTTCCTGCCATGAGTGTTATCTTTTTCGGTATCTATCTATTAATAAGACAGATTCTGATTACAAACTTACATCTGAGTAGGACCCAGATTCTATTTTCATTTTCACCAGCTGTTCATGAACATTGTGGGATAACCTGTTCTGGAGCTGATTGCTCTGTACTGAGTTCATTTTTGGCAATTAAAATTCATTAAGAATCAAAGAGTTACAACATTATTCCACTGGATATAGTAGAAAACAAAGTTTTCCTGTTACTGATTGTAATAAATGGGAAAATAAATTAAATTGCACTGATCAATAGGAACAGTAATATTTGGAAAACAAACTTCTGCTATATTAATTCCAAATGTTGATCCCCCAACACATATCAAATAAATCTTACAATTTATGATAGGTCTCCAATTAAGTACAACTTGTTATTCAGCTAAAGTACTATGTGAAGAAATAAGTCAGCTAAGATTTAGGTTAATAGAGAATGAGTTAATTTCAAAATGTTGCTGCCCAGACTACCAAAACACAATCTGTTCTAAAGCAGATGTGAAGTACAAGGAGTTGTCAAGTTCCCTGAAAAGCAGAGTTTGCTTATTTTCATTCACATTTGGCTGGAAAAGGCCTGACATTCTCTTAGGCTGCTTGTATTCCCAGAACCTGAAGCTGCAAAAGTGCCCCAGGTGCCTTGCAGCTGTTCAAGGAATTTAAAGTTCAGTAGCTAATAGTTTTTTTTCTAACAAATTAATAATCAGAATTGACAGGAACAACAATTTCTCTGGGAAACCTGTGTGGGCATCAAAACCTGTCCTGATGGAGTAGACCCCATCTGCAGGCTGCCCAGAAGCCTCAGGCAGAAACCCCTGAAATCCACACTAACTCTTCAGGACCCTCAGAGTGCAGAGGGAGATTTGACTCCCAGGACTTTCAGTGCCAAAGAAAAAAAAAAAAAAGCCAACTGATGTTCTTCATCAAGAAATCAGTATTTTCTGACAAACTTTTGTTTCACTCTAAGATTTATTACTAACTGTAGTATGAAGAGGATTTGCCAGTGAGTGAGAAGTGTCTATGAAACTTCCTCAAGAGATCCCAGGAAAAGAGAACAATGCATGTTCCTCTCTACTAAGGAAAGTTGAGGGGTTAAATTATTCTTTCACATCTCCTCACACACTGAAATACTACCGCACAACACCTATGAATAGTGAGATATCTCTACAAGATAGGGATGCAGAAATGATCACAATGGCATTGTTTACCAATCAAATAAACTACATGGTACAGTAAGGGCTGGCAAGGCTTTGCTGGTATTTCAGGTTTTGTCAGCCTGGATATATGGGACTAATTGTGAATATAATTATTCTCACTTTCACACATCCCAGGTGTTAGGAGTAGCTCTTAGCATGGATGATCCCGGGTTTTGCTGTCAAGATGTAGCCACAGCACACTCGTTTACAAAACTTCTAAGAATGAGAGGAGACACAAATGAGAGAAAGTCAGAAACCTGGTTTTCAGGTATTAAGGGAAGGTACAGTATAAGCAGTGTGAGTAGTGAAGAAAACCTGTAGTGGGAAAACCTGAGATGAAAAACAGGGACGTAATGAACACAGGGCAAAAGAAAAACAGTTGCTTGGGACAGCAAGAAAATGGCCTGAAACAGAAAGAGGGGTATGTGGTGGCCTAGGGACCATGGTTCTGGCACACACTTCATGTCTTGATGACTGATTTGATCTCACTGGAGAGCAGCTTTATACCAATTTTTGTACCTGGAATGGATCTCTAGCCTCTCAGTAGGCCATTGTTGTTAGACTTTGCAGTGCTGGAGACTGAAACTGAGAACAGAGGCAGACACAGCAGGAAGAAATGGTTTCTGCCATTCCCTTCCTTTCACTGTAAGATTTGTGATTCTGTTGTCCAGTTATTACAGCTGAAGGAGCATATCACATTTTCAGACTTTGATGGGTCTTTTTTTCAAAAGATCTCAAAAAAAAATTTTCAAAAGATTTTTGAAAAATCTCTTTTTTGGTTGATTTTTACTTTCTCAAGAATGTAAATGAGGAGGTGAATATCTTGGCAGATTTGATGAATCATGCAATCCATGCAGACTCTCTTCAGACCCAAGAAATCATACTTCCTTTTAAAGGTGCAAGAAGGACTTAGTAATCTAAAACTGGTCTTGTATTAGGAAAAGTTGTATACTACTTCTGATACTCTACAGGAAGAAAAGTCTTCTTCAAAAGTCAATACATACATATTTGATTCTTTATTTTTATATTAATTTGAGTTTACTGTAACTTCATTTTTTTCAAGAGGGTGGATCAACATGCTGTTTTCTATTATAGGAAAATGGCTTTTTTTACTGAATTTTCCAGTCCTTGATTTCTTAACAGCAATAGCTGATACTATTTCCATGCAATCTTTCTCCCCTATTTAACATCCTCCTAGAACTGAATTGCTTCTGTTTGCATTAGACAAGTAGACTTTGCTGACTGGTTCTTCTACATCTGTGGCTCATATCTAAGGTAGTTCACGGGCCCATTAAGAGCAGCTATTAATCAAAGCAAGATAGTTCAGCCATCCCATTCACACAGTTCATTGTATTTTGTGAATGGTTTACTTGCATTTGGGATTTCTCCACTGGTTTACTCACAGCCATAAGAACACATCTTTAGCAAGCATTGTTGTTCAAATGCCTTTTAGCTGCCACTCCCAGAACAGTTCAAACTGCATATCTGAGTATCACAGTTATTCAAGAATATGGTCTTGTCAGGCAGACATTTCTTGGGCAGAAAAAAATTGCATGAGCAAATAATTTCTAGACAAGAACAAAGAAAAAAAAACAGGACAGCATCAATTATAAAGGGATCAAGACAATGAAAGGATGAATTTTATAGGCTTATTAAAAATTGTAAAACTGAAAATTGCAATGAGAATAATAACATTAGAAAATTTAAATTGCTCTTTCTTCTACTACTCACTGATGAAATAAAAAGAGGTCTTACAGTACAAACAATACTAAGCACAGATATTTGGCAGTCACTATTCACCTGTCCATTTCAGTCTAATAGCTTTTCTTTTAAAAACGAGCTTAAATTTACTTAGGCAAAGGCTGCATTGTGTTTTTGCTCCTCCATATGCAAACTTTGTTGATCCTGAGACCCCACTATTCATCTGACATCTTCTATTCATCATAGTCAAGTCAGAATTTTGAAAAATAGCAGTAGATAAAGAAATTACTGTCACTGAAGAGAGGTGTGTACATGGTCTGCTACAAGAGAAATTAAATAGCACTAAGAACCATTCACTTAAACCTTTTTCCGTGGTAATGTTTCCTATGTGTTGCTGTAACAGATTAAGAGCTCATATGACCACTGTCTAAGTCAATCTACCTTTAAAAACAACTTTAGATGGATCTTATGGAAATATTCTAATTGGACTGAGATTTTGAGTGAATTACTTCAAATCAACTCTTTTGACTCCAATAAGCCTAGACAAATTAAAGGGCATTGGTGTTGGCATTCATGTACACTCTAACCTTTACTTAAAAATAACGTGTAAAAGTGTCTTGACATATGTAGATGTGCTGGGATAATCTGCAGCTGAGAAAGAGAAACATTTTCTCCAGCTGCAGAACAGAGAAATACTGATGAGTGCCTTTACATTTGCGAAAAGAAAAAGGGAAAAATAATTACTGTCAGAGAGACAAGCCACACAGGCTGCTTGGTTCAGAACACCAGGTAATACCAGTGGAGTTTCAGCCTGTGATTTCTGAATCTGTTTGAGGCACATGAAAGCAGCTGCCAATGTCCTGCATCTCACTGGGATCAGCTTCCTGAAGTGAGGCTTCACCTTGCACTGCTCCAGGCTGTCACTTCCTGGCTTCCAAGGCCAAACAAACTGGATGAGCTAATGCAGCTCAGAACCCTCACTGCATCCCTGCACTGTGCTGCCCAACACATCTGCTTCCAGCAATGCTGGGTGCAGACAGCAGAACTGTACTCTGCCACAGGGAGAGTCCATTTATTTGGGTCCTGTGCTATATTTCATCTCTGGTGCCCACGTATCTTACTCCTGTGAACCACTCATTAACAAACAAGAATTACTTGTGAACATCTATGGTTGTATTTATACCCTGCCCAGGAGGAAAACACTTCAGTGCATTATTTCTACAGGAACAGAAGTACACATAAACCAGACAAAACACATTACCACATTTCTTAAAGTTAGTACCCAGACCCTTGAACAAAGATCGGCAGATGCAATGTGTTCTTTCAGTACCCATTAGTAACTTGTCAGTAACCTACCAAAGGAGGACATTAATCCATAGTGTCTTTGTTGTTAAACCACATTTATCTGTTTTGAAGACTCCTGTGGAGTGAGCCACTTCTAAAAATTACTCCCATTTTGTAGACACACACACATTCTTCCTTGTGACAGGATCGGATCGTTAACAGAAAATTTACAGTCTCTTTACATGCGGGCTTCTGCCGATATTTTAGCAAATCTGCACAAACTGGTACAAGATACACATATTTGTCATTAACCCTCACCATTTAATATTTGTAGGCAGACTTCCTATAGAGACCGTTTGCCAAATGGGAGTACTTAGTTGTTTAATAAATATTCTGACATCAAAATGAGACAAAATAATAAGAATTTGCTCTCCATCAACTCTAAAAGACCAGTGAGTGGACATTCCTATTAGGAACGTGTCTCTGTTTGTGTATTATCACCCACCACTGTGCAGAGTTGTTTAGCACTTCGTTATCTTCTGTATTTCAGGACACTGGAATATTAATGTTGCTAATGAATCAGGGAGTTCTATTTGCCATAGCCTGTCATTAACCAGGGAGAGCAAAGGGACATTTAATGACCTTTGGCTCCTACCTGGGAATCTCTCTCTGAATAAACTAACTGACGTAATACAGGTGGAGGTTCAATACTGACTTTCAGAAATTTCTGAGATGCTAATTTTCATACTGATTATGTCTATTTGTATACTGTAAGTTCCTTAACTGTTAGTATGAGAAGACATGTCATTATGTGACATCCTCTCCAGCCTACTTCTCAAGAAAAAAAAACTTATGATGTGCCCCAAAGCTTAACAATTACATCTAGCAGAGATGTGCAAGCTGAAAAATGCAGGGTATTCACTGCTTTCAGTGACCATCAGCTTAGGACATCCAGCAAATTGCCAGTGATACTACAGATATTAAGGCAGAGGACTTCCTAATGCTTGCCCCAAGCCATACAGTACCTTTGAAATACAGAAAAAAACCGGTCAAAATGAGTGCTGAAACAGGTCAGAAGCCTAAACGTGTTTCCAAGTTTAAGGCAGACATATTTTGCACAGTAAAATTCCTATAATGTATAAATGCCTACAGAAACTTTGTAGAAAGTTATGGCAAAGAAGCAATTATTACTGAATACTCTAAGTAACAAATAGCATGAGAAGAACACATTCACATTATTTTTTGAGCTTTATTTGGCCACATATAAAAAGGCAATCAAAAATTTCTAGAAGGATTTCCCCCATATGTGATGTATTAATTAACACTATATAATGGTACTAAGATATACTACAGCATCCACATTAGTAGCCAAATTAAAATCTGAGAAAATATTGGAAAAGTCAAGATATTAAATTACATTTAGCCTCCACAACCACATGCATACAGGAGGCAGAGCAGAATCAAAAGTCCATCACCCAAATCATGAACGCTTTAATGAATATACAATCCTATAGAGAATATGTCTTAGAAAAGGAAAGTTTTCTGCAGCCCAGGTTACCACCATCATTTTGCATCCGGTTATCTGCCTCTTTGATATTCGAAGCTCAGCCCACCTCTGGGAAAGCCAAAGCAGCCAAAAAGATATGCCATGAAACTAAATGTCATCAGCATCTTTACACAACTAGAGCTCCAGAAGCCACAGCATTTCACCTACAGCCAAGTGCAACGATGCAGAATTGATTCAGGAATATCTGAATGCTGGTCAGGCTTTGCTTTGCGCCCTTACAGAGGAAGACAGGACCAGCACTCAATTTCTTGGCTGACTGCATACAGCTAAGAGCAGAAATAAAAGCCTGAATTTGCTCCCAAAAGACGCCCTTGGGCACAGCCCTAAGCAAAGGTTGGTGTTTAACCTTCCAGAGGGAGTCACAGCAGGTAATATGTCCCGGAGCCACACCTCAGGGGCCAAACTGAAATACATTGTTTCCTCATTGCTTCAGGGGGGTAATAATTTACTATTCAATCAGTAGCATTGCCCATCACCTTTTAGCAGGTATGATGTGAGGCTTAGACTGCTTCTCTTCCATGTGTTCTGTTTGTCCCCAAGCTCTGAGAAGGTTGTGAATGTTGCCATGGAAGGTTGCCTGCCCACAGAAAGGAATGGAAGTGTCTAAGAGACAGACTTCCTTCCAAATTACTTTTGTGAGTCCTAGTCCAGATAAGTCAGCAGGGAGCTGAATCTCCAATTGAACTTATATAGACATTGTCCACAAGACCTGGCAATTCCTTATGGTATTTATTCATATTTTCTATATAATTTAGATTTACTGCTTCTTTGTAATTCCTTATTTTACCTAGCTGTAGGCAAAAGAATAGAAAGCAGTACTTACACCCTGGAAAAGGGTGATCAAATAAGGCTTGGAGGGAAGAAAAACATAGTTGCTCTGCTTCTTTTATTTCTTTCATATAAATAACCTCAAAAGAATTTATATGCTGGACTTTAATTATATGTAAAAATAGTAAAAAAAAATAGCTTGCAATATCTTAGGAATAGATAATTATTGAAAAATAAAAGAGAAAGCTTATAAAAGGTTGCATACACCACCATAACTCATGAAATAGTTGGAATCCTAAAAATATTGATTTAACAAAGGTTTTTCCCAAATTTAGCCAGACACTTTGGCATCTAGAAATCTGCCTTAGTTTTTGTTTTGATGGTTCTTTGCTTGGTTTTCACTTTGAAACTCATTAACCCATAAAAATTCTCCTGCCATGAAGAAAAATTTGCTTCTATTTTGCCAAAAAGACCGAAGACAGTGTAGACACTTCAATTCTTTCTATTAAGCCTGAATTACTTTTTTTTTATTTTATTTTTTTTTTATTTGCAGTAATCCACTTACATAATCATCTTTAAGGTAAAGGATTAAATTTATTTGAAGAAGGGAAAGCAAAACCATTCAATAAAGTTATAGGGCAAAGAAGTCTTGCAGATATGCACCTATTTCTCTTTTTCTTTGAAAAGGGGGGACTTTAGAGCCCCTTTTATCATGTTTTACTGATTGACAGTGTCAAACTAAGCTAAATAGCTGGCTTCTCTGACTTGTCCCTACTACAATAAGTTTTGATACAACTCAACACCTGCCACTAGTTTTAGAGTTTCTCATTCTCCTGAACTGCAATTCCTTTACAGACTTGCAGAATGTGTTCCTGGGCAAAATTTGGCCCAAATACAACGGGATTCAAAACTATCATTGCTTCTAATCTCTTGTGATAGCCCACTTGGAGTATTGCCTTCAGCTCTGGGGCCCTCAGAAGAGAAAAGACATGGATATATTGGAGTGGGTCCAGAGGAGGGCCACAAGGATGACCACAGGGACAGAACACCTCTCCATTGAGAAAAGGCTGAGAGAATTTGAGCTATTCAGCCAGTAGAAGAGAAGGCTTCAGGGAGAGCTTGTGGCAGCCTTCCAGTCACTAACCAGGGCCTACAAGAAATCTGGAAAGGGACTTTTTACAAGGGGATAATGATAGGACATGAGGTGATGGCTTTGAACTGAAGGAAGGTAGATCTGGATTGGATATTAGAAAGAAATTCCTTGCTGTGAAGGGTTGTAAAGCACTGGAATAGGTTGTCCAGAGAAATTGCAAACACCTTGTCCCTGGAAGTGTTCAAGGCAACCTGGTTAGTGGAAGGTGTCCCTGTTCATAGCAGAGAGGTGGAACTAGACGATTCTCAAGGTCACTTCCAACCCAAATTATTCTATGATTGTTTTTAAAACCCAAGTAGTTTCTGAAATTTTGGAATACTGATCTTGTCTCATCTAGGTGAGGCTCCCTTCAAGATGCACTGTGTTCACTCACTCTTACAATTATACAGAAGGATTTAGGCCTTCTTTGTTCTTTCTATTGATCCTTTTCATTTTCTTCCTTATCTTGTTTTTATCCTTTGAAACTTGAAAATAGTTGATGAGCTAAATAATGCAGAGGGGACAAGAAATCTCAAGTACGACATGGCATGATGTGTTAAAGATTTAACCTAACAATACATGGAAAAAGATATGGTCTGATATTATGATTTAATTTCCTTCTAAATATGTAAAATTAATAGAATTAACTGGTATGAACAAAGCTTCATTTAGTCATATATATGTTCACATTTGTACCAGAACAAAGTATACTTTAGACTGATTGAAACTGCTGTCTCACCTGTCATACAGACTTCATGGCAACTGGATGACCAGTAGAATTATGGCACTGCAACATTTATGGAAAATTGTATATAATAGTTATGAAGTGATTTGTCACCAATAGGTGAGGAGAGGCTTTATAATTAGGTAATTTAAAACCTTGGGGGCTTTTTAAAATTGTTCTGTAGACTGCTGACCTCCATTAACAACAATCAAGGAAGGACGCCTTTTGTTATTAATTTTCAAGAACTTACCAACTTAGCTGAAGTGGGAGAACTTATGAGCCTGGGCATTGCTGAAGTAGGACCATTCTTAAGAAATGCACCTTTAATTGGTCTGGTTCTGAAACTTTTGAATTTCTCAAGTAAAACATGGGCATATGACCTCTTTCTGAGTGCAAAATGTATACAATAGATTACTATTGTAATTCATGTTCAAAATAGACTCACATAATGGTTTGGGTTGGAAGAGACCATAAAGATCATCTTATTCCAATCCCCTGCCATGGGCAGGGACACCTTTCACCAGACCAGACTGCTCAGAGACCCATCCAGCCCAACCCTGAACACTCCCAGAGATGAGGCAACCACAGCTTCTCATATTGCAGTGCCTCACCAAACTCACAGGAAATAATTTCTCTCTAATATGGGGGAAAAGTCCCTCTCCAGCTTTCTTGTAGCCCCCTTCACATAATGAAAGGCTGATTGAAGCTCTCCCTGGAGATTTCTCAGGGCTGAACAACCCCATTTCTCTCAACCTGTCTTTTTAGTAGATCTGCTCCAGCCCTCTGATCATCTTCATGGCCCTCATCTGGACTAACTAGCACTAGTTTTATTATGCTCATATTAGTAACCAGAAAAAAGTATAAAATAGCCTTTATTTTGGTGTCTAATACACTCCAGGTATAAATCTAGACACCAAAAGTACAGCTGGATGAGTGGAATGTTCTTACATTTATTTGTCTTTCTACAAGCACCTAAATTCTTTCCCCATACCAGACTTGCTGCATGACAGGAAGTACTATACTAAACTTTGCCTGATCTGATAGCACACAATGGACTGGTAACCTTGAAACCAAGATTCTTCCATTAGGTAAATCATCATATCCTGGTTCAAATTCCAGTAAGACAGAATTTTCTTTATTCATTTGCCATCTTGAGATGAGCAGATGTCAAACTCCAACCACTGTTCTGCTTTAAAGTTTCTTGTTATAGAGAAGTATAAGGGAAAACATATTGCCAGGCTATAATCACTCTACTGTTTGAGGTTTTTTTTTGCGTGGGAGGAGTGTTAAGTTTAAATACCTGAAGTACATAAGTTTGGAGAAGAGAGAAGAGAGAGAAGAGAGAGAAGAGAGAGAAGAGAGAGAAGAGAGAGAAGAGAGAGAAGAGAGAGAAGAGAGAGAAGAGAGAGAAGAGAGAGAAGAGAGAGAAGAGAGAGAAGAGAGAGAAGAGAGAAGTAAAATTCAACACTGAGTGTTCTGAATTGACAGAATATAGTGCTTTGGGGAAGCACCTATAATGACACACTACAAAAAAGAGCTTGGAGTAGAAGAGGTTAGGCCAGAGGGATAAAAAGACTGAATAAAATTATAAATACCAGTTTGTATTTTATGTTGAATGTATGCATTAGGTTGTCTGCAACAATTCCCATGCCATAATCGCCAGACTTCAGGGAAGTTTGATGTCTCCATGAAGGACTGTGCTTGAGAAGCAGTGGGATGGCAAATTAAAGTAGTGATAAAGGAAGTAAAGTCTTGCTGGCAAGAGATCCTTTTCTGATCTAAGATAGTGAGAATCTGGGCTCACACAGAAAGTGAAATCACTTTCACTTTGTGAAAGCACTAGGATGAGGTGCATCTTGGTGTTTTAAAAATAAGATGACTTTAAAAATTCTTTGCTGAACTTTTATTTCCAAATTTCCAGACATGCTGTCCCTAAAGGGATTTACCTGGAAGTGTTGGAATTTGACCTGTAATTCCACCAGTAGAAACAGCAGTGCTCCATATAGTCTTACCTGGCCCTACAGGGTACAAGATCATACCAGTACACAGCGGGACTTGGTCAGGCTTAAACAGATCTGTCCAGCACATTTCAAGATACATTTACATTGCTCTGAAACATCTGCTGCTCTTCCTCACTTGCTAGCAATTTTTCTAAGGCCAAATGTCCTAGAGTTCTACCTAGCTCATCTGTCACTGTCTGTTCAGATCTGTCACATGTAAGGGGAAAACATGCTCTGTAAAACAAACCTTATCTTATAAGCTCATCCTGAAAGAAAACTAATAAACATGACCAACAAGGGCTCAATCCCATTTGTGTAGAATAGTCCAACACAGGAATTCACTAACTCATTACTTAATTCATGAAGTTTCTAACTCAGATGTTCTATGAATCATAAGTTATGAATCATAACTTGTAACTCATGCACTTATGAACAAAGTAGTTACCTAGCTGGTGGAAAGGATGCTTATCCTTATTCCTTCCCCATGATGCAGGCACTCCCTATATTCCACCAAAAAGCATGAAAACTTTGGGAGCCCAGTTGCCACTAGATCCACCTCAAATTTTTGGAGGGTAATCTGATGTAGTTATACCTTCCAGTCTGGAAGTCTGGTCTATTTCCATCCATTTTTACTGGATTCAGAGGAAACTTCCAGAAAACTTCTAATGAAGGATTCAAGGATTCTGCAGGAGATCATAAGATGTGGGTGATAGTGGCTGCGCAATTACCTTTAGCCATTTCTGCCCAATCATAACCTGCCTATGTGTTGCCCTCATTTTGAGCTAATGGCTCTGCTCCCAGCATGGCCTTAGCATGACATGTGTGACAGCCAAAATTTGAGCAAGATTTGAGTGAACAGTCACCCTCTCTTTAGGCAGAATTTTCTGATCATTATTCTGCTGTCATTGGTAGGGCTACTCAAAGAAAGGTCTACAAATTTCTCTACTTCAGACATGAAAATGATTTGTCAAAAAAACTTTAAAAAATTCTGGAGATCAATTTTAGAAAACTGGAACTACAGCAGACATTCTTCCTTTTTTCTGGTAAACTGTATTTGCTCTTTAGAAACAGAGTTTAGCAATATGCAGGCTAATGACATTTAATTCATGCCTATTTTCATTACCAATTGGTGTTGGTGAGTGCAATACTTGCAATGCTATATATAGTAGATGCAGATGAAAATACATTATTTTAACCATAATAACTGAATGGTTATGTGCAACTTTCTTCCATTAGAAGAACTGCATTCAAACTGGCCTGTTCTTAATAATTATTGTTATATTCTGTAAATTTGTTTTATAAATTCTCAAGCATGCAAGTTAAAGAAATGAGAAATGTGCATTAGAGTATGTTCTCTCTTGTCTCTGCAGAATAATCACTGTGCTTGCAGTCCACTTGTATAGCTAAATATGGGATTTTATTACAGGGAGCCAAATTCATATTTTTTCCGCGCTCAAAAGGAGAGATCCCATTTCCTCTTTCCTCCATTTTCCTTGTCTAACCAAACACTGTGTTCACCTTCTGTTAATGTTGTCTGCTTACACTGTGAACTTATTCAAGCTAAACACACACATATTTTTGCTCCATTAGTGAATTGAGTCATCTCAGCATGTGATCAAAGTAGTGCCAAAAGCTGGGAAGTGGCAGCTACACAATTGAGAGCACAGAGACACACATCTTAGCTGCAAGGTGAAGCCAATTTAGACACACACATGAACACACACACTCTCCATGAAAACTTACTGTTACTGAACTTCTTATGGTAGACAAAGTTATTACTAGAGCAAGACAATGTGTTGCTGTTGATTTTACTATCACACATCACAGCTACATAGCTTTTGCATCAAAAAAATCTTGTCTAGATTTGGATAGAATTTGTTCAGTTTTCTTTCCAACAAGTGCCAACAGCAGGCAAGTCAATCCTTGCCAGTTTATTTTGTAACATGCCTCATGTAATCCAGTACTGTGTCAGTAATTTTTTCCTAAAAAAATGGGGAAAAAACTTGCATTCATTTGTACTGATTAGAAAGAGCTTAGGTGGAGAAAAGCACAGGGAAAGAGCTTTTATTGTTAACGGGAGACACTGTCAAAATAAATATACAACATCAAGAAGCAGAGTGACACAAAACCGCAGAAGCACCCATTAGCTCCCTTGGCTTATTAAATAAATGCACATAAAATACAACACTTGATAAGATATTCAATAAGTGTGCCTCCTGAAATACTGAGAACAAAATTTTCAAAAAGAAGATAATGGGCTAAAACTCTTCTTTTACCCTCTCACAGGCGACTTTGTAAAGCTCAATCCTTTCTAAGGGCTTGAGGTCAAGGTCAATCCTTTATATCTTTTAAGTGCTATATATGTCAGAATATAGCACAACTATAATACTATTTTCAGGGCAAAGAGCAGAGAACAGACCTGTGCTGAGCAACAATAAAATTAAGGTAGGCTTTGCCCTTCCAGGGTTATGATAGCTGACTCCATGCTGTTTCTGGAGAAGAAAAATAATTACTTATTTACTGGCACTTGACATGAAGAAGTGTGCTCCTTAAGAGATGCATTTGAAGTCTGAAAGTACAAGCAGATTTGGATTAGTTAGGGAAGTTTTACACTTTTATCCCATATCCTTCTGATACATACGCTGAGAAAACCAAGATAATACAATATATAAGCACTGTAGTATAGAATACCTCTCTGCAGCACAGGAAACAGACTTCCAAGATATTTATTCCAACTGAAAACTAGTTAGCCAAGGGGTCAGCATTGTGGCTACCTCAGTGTAAAGCTCTGTTGTTGTGCAATTATTCTAACTGTGAAGCAGGGTATGTTACAGAGAGTGGAGTCTGAGCAGAGGTCAGTCGAGGCTCATATTTTTGTGTGGCACTGAGTTTCCCTCTGTAGAAAGAGCAGCTTACTCAGAACTGGCTCCATCTTATGTGTAAAGCTGCCCTCTGTGATGGAGACATAGCCAAAGTTTCAGGCTTTGGACAGAAGAGTCTGCTTTACCCTCCAAACAAGGTTCTTGTACTGTGCTGTTACCGGGGGAGCCTACTGCCTGCATAACGAGCCATTTATTAAGCACACATGGAAAAGCACCATGTTGCAAGTTCATCTCCATTTGCTGTTTGAAGCAGTATAACCCAAGCACTTAACAGAGTCCTAAAGGAGTCAGGGACTCACTAGACGTGAGAGAAGTCATGTTGCATGTGTTTACTGGTAATAACTAATTATTCTGTCAGCATTAACTTACTCGTAATTGAGCTGAAACAGATAAGTGGATGGGCACAGCATTCCAAAGGAATTCTAATAGTCCACTAGCTCAGCACATTACTTGGTTTTGGTAAAATGCCTGAACCATCAGTCCAGCAGAAATATGAGATATAGACTATAATCAATAAACTGATAAACAGAGAAGCAACAAGAGAAAGGTGATTTAAAAGCAGCTACCCTGTTGCTGTTTTAGTCAACAGCAGAACTGTTGACTAAAATCTGAAAAAAAGGGGCCCACTGCTCATTAAAAAAAAAAAAAAACTACAAAAAAAAAAACTTGGAAGCTTTGATAGAATATCTAGCAAAGGAGATTTCACTGTGTCCAACTGCAGAGAAATCTTGATAGACCCTGTTGCAGGAAAGCATAATGTACAGGATACAAAACTTCAACAAGCTGAAAACAGAGACACTGTTACTGTTTATACTGCATATTAAATATGCTGTGCATTTGCAGGAGTTCCAGGCAGCTAATCCCAACACCTATTTTGTTTCTTTTTGGAAGGTGTTATCCTGTGAAGTCCTATAGCATGGACCTTCAGGTCTGTGGAATTCCAGTCCATCGATATCATCACATTCAGATGTGCACAGTGACTTGTGGGGTTTTAACCACCTGATAACAATATTTCCATGGGAAATTGCCAACTTAATACAGGTTTGCATCCCTTTACTACTGCTAAGCATTGCTGCAAACTTTATAATGAAGAATTGAAAAGATAACAGAAACACCAGACCCAGATTTTGGGTCTATCAAGCACAATTAGGAGACGCTACACAAAAGGAAAAATAATGTGTCAGAAACAACAGATCAGATTCAAAACCAGTTAAGACATACTGAAACCCCATAATATCATGTTTAAAAGGAAATGCATCAACAAAAGTAAAAATGTTTGCCAGGCAGTAATACACAAGCAAAGACATAACTCAGGTGGTACATACATGTTTAAAACACTCAGTAGCAGCATTTGGTAGGTTATTGTTTTATGCAGGAGCAATAATGTATATTATGTTTAATATATTTTAAAAAGCATCTCTAAGAACAATGCTTTTCTCTCATGAGTAAACTGAAGTAAAACTGAAGTAAAAGACATGGGTCATCTTTACACATTTGCTGGGTAGCTGTATTTTTTTTACTTTTCTAGAAAGTACATGAGTTACTAATAGTTTATAAAGTTTTAAGATCACTTTCCATTTTCCTAGATTAATTGCAAAATACTGCTCACAACACATGAATGAACAAGAATTTGAAGTTCTGTTTCATTATCTAGGTTCTAGCACTATATAATAAAATACTTTTTCTTAAGCTTGAGCAATAAATGATTTTTTAAACTTGAACAAATTGTTTCTTGCAAGGTTTCTTGCCATGGCTTGTAAATGTTGTTGTATAAATGATAAGCTCTTCTGAATAGAAGCATTTTCCTGTTCATCATCTGTACACAGCACATCATCTTTTAGCCAAATTCACATTACAATGCAATTAAAAATCAAAATTTTAAAAAGTGATCAATAAAGAATCTTAGTGCCTGAGTGATATGCTTCTGGCTTTGCCTATGGCTATATTTCATTTAACATAAAATCCCTGGGATAAAAAAAGTCTGTGATTGCCATGATGAGGATATTTAGACCCTGGGTTTTTGCAAAAAGAGAAACCGAACAATACTTTACTTAGATCTTACATGGAATCTGTTAATATGCTGTGAAAATAGATCTAATCATTATCACTTGCAAATCAAGATACAATGACATAAAGAAGATTGCCTAAATTCACTGGCTCCCTCAAAAACTGAGCTGAAAGCAGACCAGCCCTGCTCCCTGTCCTGGTCATTGTTTATGAAACTACAGGTCCTAAGGAGGGATGGCTGCAATGGGGATGTGTCTGTGGTCTTAAGCAGTGCAGATGCATGTCCCTGTCATCTAACTTAATGCAAGACTTCTTACTGGAAATGCTGATACCAAATGCAAGTGAAACCACATCCCTCTGCCATTACTGTGCACCTGAGGAGAACAAGCCATGGTACTTTGGTAAAGTTATATGAGCTGAAAAACTGTGTCCAGAACAGGAAATTGTTTTTTACTTCTTCTATAAAAATGCAATGCTTCAGCCAGCTTTCAAAACTGGATGAACCCTTTGAAGTCTGACCTTAAGTATGGAAGCAGAGGTGCTCTGTCACAGTACACACAACGGGGAAAAGCTAAACTATCTAAGTAACCTAGTGACAGCAGAGCTGTGGGACCTCTAACAATTCGAAGAGATAAAAAGAATTTTTAAAAAGCCACCATTGTTCTGGCTTGAGTGATGTAAACACAAAAATCCCATCTGTAAACACAGAGAAAGGATTTCCCGCAAGTTAGGTGGGGTATTCAAAGCTTGCATCTGAAACAAATTGAACCAAAAATGTAAGAATTCTTAGGACTTTTAGACTCTTATACAAGGGGATGTGCCTGTGTCTGTATGTACGCAGGTGAGTAAAATCCAAAGTGCTTCCTACCCCTTAATTGTTGCAGAAGTTATTACAGTGTTTGCACAACAACCGTTTCCTGTTACTCATATTTATGTATTTTCTTTTTGAAAGTATAAAACTCTGGAGCAGGGACAATCTTGGTTTTACTGTCTGAATCACTGAACGTGCTGTCAATTGTCTTACTTTACTTACAGTAAATTTTATTTTTGATACTAGAATGTAAGAACATATTCATGTTGATATTTTAATGAACATACACTGTAGTCTCAAGAGAGTACCCTGCAACAATTCGTACAGCTTGCAATGAAACCCTCAGATCAGCAGGAGCTGGTATGTGCAGACTTGGCAATGATTCATGTTGAAGTTTAAAGATGCATTATTTTTCAAGATAGGTAAACACATATTAAATGGAACTAAATTGTATATTTTAGGATGCCTTTTAGTAAAAGGGAGTGAGAATTTCCTCAAATACATGATATTATAAGATGACAGCATAGTAGGGAAGAACCTTATTTAGCAAAGATGGCTTACCAGTTCCCCCTTTCCCAAATCTCATGCCTTCTGGTTGCAGATGACCAACAAATTTCCAGCACCATGATCAATCAAATATCATTGTGGGTGAAATGTTCCCATTAGGATCCCAAGTTTCTACTAGGTGAGATGTCTGGACCCCTGGATCTCTTCTGTTCAGAGCACCAAATCAAGAAGTTTTGATTTAAAACTAGACATCTGACATAGAGAAATGTTCAGAAGCTTTGCCTCTTGTTGAAGGATGGAAAAAATACAGGTCAGAATCTCAAGATTCTCTGTTCCCAAGAATCTCAAGTTCTCATGAAAAACTCTGATACCAGGTTTGTTCAGCATTTCTCTAACTATGATCTTGCTAAAAAATATTTTGCTAAACAAAGATTTTTGTTAAACAAAACTAAAACCCATATATTTCACATCGATATATAGAGAGACTGTCTTTAAACTCTAATGGATTTGCAATCAGTGTTGCAGCATTGTGAACCTATGAGTCTTACAATTAAAGAAAAGCCCGACTAATTTATTGCTCAAGCAGAAGTCCTTGACTGCTTTCTGATTTCACAGACTAAGTGAATTACACAACTAGTTGAGCTGAACGCAAGTTCAACTTTTTTTTTTCCTTTTAAATAAAATAACCTTTTGCTCTACTGGTGAAAAAAAACAAAATCAGGAATTTTCCTTAACACCTGAAAGAATACAAGTTAGTGACATGTCTACATACCTGACAAATCTATTTTTTCAGGAGTCAGCATTTGCCTGAAACTTGTCTCAGTAATTTCTTTGCTGACAAAATACCATGCCCTGGAAGTTATATTAGCTGATTAGTGAAATATATTTTTTAACTGAGGCAGATACTCTTTTTTTCCCTCCTGTTACTTCCTTAAGTCTGCAACTGCTGTCAGCTGAGCTCTTTTTCACTTGCTTAACACCTGCTGAATCTGCATTCAAACTGAATGGCACAGTCCTGAAAGACAGTGATCATCTCTGAACTCTCCCAAGTGAATTCTCTGTGGTCAAGAAAAAATGGGGTTAGATAAGGCTCCAGATCCATTTGCAAGGACTGTAGGAACAAAACAGTTGCACTGCCTTAGGAATTATCAGTTTCCTGGCCCAACCTCAAGCACCTCCAGAGTTCATGACAATGAAGGAGGAACAATACCATCTTAATTACTCTTCACACTGGTCTCAGTGTGTCTGATTAGGTTTTTAAAGAACTATGTGACAGCAAATAGCACAATTAACACATATATAGTGTTCAATATTGAGTGGTTCCACCTACTGAGACATATTAAAGCAGGGAGCAGCAGACTATACCGAGGATCTAGATTCATCACCGGGCCCTTGTTGGCCTCACAATCGCTCACAGATCACAATTATTTGCTAGTTATGCCCCATAGCACTCTGGTATGTTCATGCCCTTTCCTCGTCTTAAAATATATCAGAGAAAAAATGAGAAACACTGTAAAGTGCTTTTTGCTGCTAGAGCAGTTCATTATGTTTCCACACCTCGGGGCTAGGTGGATATGCAGAGTGACACAAATAGCTTAGAATCATAGAATCACAGAATATGCAGAGTTGGAAGGGAGCCATCAGAGTCATGGAGTCCAACTCCTGGCCCGTGTTGAAGACAGAGGCAAAGAACACATTGAACACTTCTGTTTGTCCCTGCTTGATGACCCTCCTTATCCTGCAATGGGCTGTAACTGTATTTTGCCATTAACCTATTGGAAAAAACCCTCATTTTATTGCCCCTCCACAGTTCTTGCCAGCTTCATCTCTAACCGAGCCTTGGCTGCGTGAATTTTCTCCCTGTGCTGGCAAGTAACATCCCTGTATTCTTCCCAGATCACCTGACCTTGCTTCCACTGGACATAACCTTCTTTTTACATCTTATTTCTGAGAGAGGATCCCTGTTCAGCCAAGCCATCCTTCTGCCTTGTCTACTTGACTTGTGACATTTAAGAATAAAACATCTTTTTATAGCATAAAACTACTCAGAGGTGCTGTAAGTTTTGGTTGTTTTTTGTTTTGTTTTGGTTTGGTTTGGTTTTTTTTTGAGGGAAAAGGAAAAGAACCAGAATGAAGTATTTTTTGCACTTATACAATTCCTGCACTAAGGCAGAATTTTTAGTTCTGATTCACACTAAGTAATGTTCATCACACAGCCAATCTTTGGAAAATATGAAATCCTGTCTTCCCTGAAGCAGTATGTTTGTTCACATACTCCACAGTGAGTATAAAGCCCACATTAAAACAAGCTCAGATGGGATCAGGATAAAAAGTATGAATGAAAAGGACAGGGACTGTTCATACAAACAGCCCTGTAAACAGATTTTAGAGGCTTTAAATGGCAACAGGAGCTAGCTGACCACTAGGAGCCAACTACTGCTTGGGAGTAGTAAACTTGTTTATGTCACTAGCTAAGTTATTTACACATAAAGCATGGATTTATACACCTAAAGAAATGTATCATCTCCAGAGTAACAGTGCATTCCAACAAAGTTTACATGTGTTCTAAATATTCCTTCCAGGAAATCAAGACATATATGCACATGAGATGAACCCTTACCTAGAGTGGGAAAGGTCAGTCTTGTGGCAGTGGATAACTTCTTGGTGCCTGCCAAAGCTTAAGTTCTCTTTGTCTTTCAGGAACTTGACATTACCAGTGTCAGGAAGGTCAGACAGGCAGCTGTGTAGAATGTGTGTGAAAGGACTAGTCTAGAAGCCAATTACCTGTCATATTTTTAGTCCAACAACAACTTGAAACATACAGTGCTCACTACAAATATATCATTGATGTTGAAATATTCATCCAGACTGGCAAGTTGCTCAGGACCTAGAACTAATTGAGTTGTCTTGGAGCAGGGTCACAGCAAATCATTTTGAAGTCCTGGGCAGCTTGCCAGGTCTTGCCTAGAAGAACTTTTGCTTTCTACAGGCTTGTTTTGAGCAGGTGTAAGGAGAGTTCAAGGCAAGGCCAGCACAATTTTTCTACCTCCTCTCTATCTCTCCAATCAGAGAAGCAAATCTTCAGCACTGTGCCTGAAATAGTAGGAGCAAACAAATCCATATTTGCTGGGGATGTGGTAGATACTTATCAGAATGGGACAGCTGGTCACTGCCCAGGAGTCAACTGGTCCAGAGCCAGACTTTGCCTTTACAATTGCAGTGTCCACATGGAAATGATCTATTACAGGACGCTGCCCACCAGTGACCCACCTTGTCTCTGTCATGCTTAGCAGATGGAGCAGGACACCATGGGATATGTCTGTGACCATTGTGCTGGACTTTACTATTTTTTGTTGTCTAACTTGGTTTGTACAAAGCTTGTTGTGCACACTCCCACTGCCCAGTGGGACAAATTCATTCTACCTTGAAGCCCCTCTGATATTAGAAGTGTTTCCCTTCTATTGGTTTTATTGCCCTCTTGGTTCTACTACTCTATTTCTTTTTCACAGTGAAGTCAGGCAATCAGGAGCAAATTATGATGAACACAGGTATTGTTACCAACATATACTAAGTTGAGAGAAACTTGTGAATCAGGATGACCTGCAAAGGAAAGCAGTGGCTTCAGGCTTAGTCAAAACCAAATAATTTTACAGAGCTGACATTCTCTAAATCAAAGAAGTCTATTGATGAGTCTCTGAAATGTTTGTGTTTTTTTTTTTTAACTCTATACCCCAAGATCCATAAACAGAGAAAAATCTTCCTCTCTGGTATACCAGTGTTTGGTCTGCATATGGAAAATTAGCCTACAGTAATGAGATATATAGGAAAGAACAAGACATAATACAGTGCCACATCTACAAGACTGAAAGACCAAAATTCTAGAAGTGAAAAAAAAAAAAACCCAAAACCTTTGATTGCTGCTGGATGTGTTCTGCAGAAGCTCAGGAGGGCAAGTAAGAAAGAACCTTGCAAAGGGAGTAGGAGAAAAGCAAGCCTGGCAAGCAAGAAAGGAGAACTCAGTAAAATGACACAAAATAAAAAAAAAATCAGAAGTATATTGTACTCACATACCGATACTAATTTCAGCTTTCCATCAGCACACATATTTTTTCATAGAATATATGTCTAAGGAATGCTACATGTCTTCTTGGCTCAATGTACTGTTTATCATAGTTTGATCAGATTTGATAAGTGTTACTACATTTAATGTTACTTTTCTGCACATTTGTGCATAGTTAGTAATCCAGAGCTTGTAAAAAGGTTGATGTTTCCATGTTATTTCAGAGTCTTTGAATATGTTATGATGATGAAATAAAAGGAGCATCACTGATCCAAAACAGTAAGAAGAAAATGTCAAGTCTTTCATTCATCAGATAGTAATACCAAAAAATTATCTTATCTTACAAAAATCTTGTTGTAGGCCTTCATAGCACTATGTAGATTCAAGTGACTGCTTCAGAATGTATGTCAAGAAGTTGCTGGCCTTTGCATCATCACTCACTACCCCTTCCCTCTCCCCACCCTTTCTTTTCCATGGCATTGGAGCTATAAGGCAGAAAGGAGAAAAAGTTACCTTCCCCACACGCATAGCTACTCCCCAGGTGTGATATGAGACTTCACAGTAAAACCTGGTTGCCCTGCCAAGCCAGACAAATTAATGACCACTGATAAGCTGGATGCTCCTGTGAATATTGTAAATACACATATTGACAGTGTATTAGCGAAAAGCTGAGAGTTATGTGTGCTCTTTGACCCTCTCAAAGATATCACTCACCCTTCTCTCTATGTCTGTCTTTAAAACTGTCACCTGAACAACACCCTTCTCAGAGAACCAGAGTGAACTCGGCAGAAAGGAAGAGGAAGCACCATGATCTGGGACAGAGTGGGACACTGTTTCTGCTAGTGTGTACTCACAGAAATGGGAAAGTGCTAACAGGTCAGGACATGTGCAGGACAGCTGAACAGAAGCCAGGATGCAGGCAAGGTAGTAAGCAAGGCACTTAATCCATGAAACAAATAAAAGGCAGAAAAAATGTGTTTGTGTCATTAACTAATTTAAATCTCCCCATCCTCCTACACTGAAGTTGAATACCACTGTATCAATTTTTAATTTACTGGATTTTACCCTATGCATTCATTTTGTCCTCAGCTTGTGCTTCAATTCTTCCGTGTTTTCCAGGGTCTTCTAGG
The DNA here is from genome assembly GCF_963662255.1 of Cinclus cinclus. Lineage (NCBI taxonomy): Eukaryota > Metazoa > Chordata > Aves > Passeriformes > Cinclidae > Cinclus > Cinclus cinclus. Next base: position 58,240,596 of record NC_085046.1, read on the forward strand.
TCCCCATATCTTTTTAGGGGTTTCCGAGGTCCAGTGTGTTTGACATTCTCATGTTTGTGTTACTGAGACTGATAATGCCCAGCTACCAAGATATCATCGAAATTTTCATAAAAACACCAGATCTCTGTAATTCTTGTCCAAAATCTACTTATGAGATATTTGGCAAAACCAGATTTAATCCCATGTATTCCTTCATCTGCATAATGGTGACTGCTTATAAAACTGCAGACCAGTTAAAATAATGCAGGTCACTCCGGTGAAAAAATGTCTTCTCTCCAAGCTCCTCAGAATATGACTCCATCCAACATCATATATGGCAGATGAAGCAAGAGCTTTGGTTTGTGAAATCCTTATGAATTTGGGATGACCACCGTCTTCAGATCAGTGTTTAAACAGCACAAAAACAATTTCTGTAACATGCCTCCAGGACAGAAAAGGCAACATGGATGGACAGAAAGCCTAGAAGCAGCAAAACCATATAGAAAAACAATCGTAGGCTTTGACAGTCTTGCAACACGACATGTTTTGCAATGAAGAATCATCCGTACTGATTTCAGCACAAGAAAGCTTGTAATATGATTTGAGTAGAATTCCAACTGTAAAAGCACAATTTAATGGCAGATAATTTACAATAAAGCATTCTAATCTGAATGTAGCACATTGCAAAATCAATCAACTCAGAGTAACCCACAACAGTTTTCAAATGTAGGCATAATCCAATGACCTCAGAACCAAGTACACTTTGAGATACATTTAACCCTTAGTAGCCCTGTAACAGCTTCATTAGTTTTATACTATCACACATTTCTAAGCAAACCAACAGACTCAAAATGAAAAAAATCAGGAAAGATTACATGCTCAGATGCAGCAAAGAGGTGACACATATGTAACAGACGCAATTACAGATCAGTTGTGTGTTAAGTACCTGCGTAGGAAGATATTTGGGTTTTACTGCTGTATGTTCATATAGTGCACTATGATGGGGTTCATTTATCAGCCAATAAGCGGCTACTGCCATCTACTGGAAAAATTATTAAAATACAGAAATTACCTTATACTGCCAGCAAGGGATCCGCAGTACAATATTCTTTCTGGAAATGAATTCTCAACATGTTATCACATATAAAACTTCTCCAAGAATATTATCAGGGGCTGTCAGCTTAGATTCAGATGCATTACAGGCATGAAAGTATAAACGAAAGAAATGTAGCCTAGCTAAATTTCAGAGCTGCTGTCAAAGTTTGCTTCTAAAATACCAAGTGTTTGTAACTGCTTTCATGCCCATACTCCGCACCACGCAGCTGTGCTGCCTGCTACTCTCTTGCCTATCATCCCTGTGTTTCCACTTGACTTGTGACACTCAGAATCTAAATTTATACACTGAAATGCTGCAGTACCTCAAGTGTCTCATGTTACAGTATTCCCAAGGAAATCAAGTTTTTAATTTACTAGTTGCATGACACTCATAAATTGGTTTCTTTCTGGCTGTAAGTGGAAATTTTCCAGTTATCAGTCTTACACATAAGGATCTGATTTTTTTCTTAAATTATTTTTCAAGATATATTTTCCATTCCCTGATCAGTTTTTTAACTAGGACTTGGTTTTTGCTTGGAAAAAAAAAATAAATAAACCCCCCCAAAAAATAAAAACAACCAAATGTCCTGACATGGCCCTGTCTGATAACTAACTAGAACAAAAGACCTGCATCTGCTGAGTAACCACCACTGCTTGCTACAGCATTTAAGGTTCTTCAGAGATTTCCTCACAAAGGTCCAATCCCACCTGATCATTATTCATTATCCCAATAAACACCAGAAACACCATAGGGTTAAATACAGTGGTGTGAAATTATTTCATTTTCAAAACAAAAGACACTGAAGTCAGCATACCACTCAGAGTTCAGATTACAGATTTAATGCTGCACAACTTCAGTCAAGGCAGTGCTGAAAGGCAAAATGTATTAACACTTCTGGCAATGATGTCAACACTGAGCTAAACGTGGTGTCCTGCTGGCTTGGGTGTGAGCATACCACTTGAGCAATCATCAGAAAAACACCTCTCTCACATGGAAGGTGAGACTGTCACTACTCACAAATCGCTGTATCTGTGTTTGCTACATGGTAGGTGCAGCAGTTTTAGTTCTGCAGAGTGGAATGGTGACACTTGCATGAAGAAACAGAAATGACATTTATCTGAACCTACTTCAGATTTCTTGATTGTTGCACAATGCAGGATACCTGTAAAACCTTATTACTGAGATTTAAGAAATTAATAGATGTGACTTTACATTTTTTTTCAGTCCAAAGGGAAGCTTCTGCTTTCCTTAGCAAACACCTGTCTTTCAAACCAGGACATCATCGAGTCCAGATTCCTACATTTGCAACAGAAAATCCTTGCTGCAAGGACCACATGATCCAAGCATTTTTAGGGGAGCTGATTCTAGGGTGACACTTGTTTCTAACCACCTATTTCACAATTTTATTAAGAAATATTTTCCCTTTCCACCCTATCTTGAGACAATATGGTAGAAAATGCCATATGACCTGCTTTAGTTTCTTATAAATAGCCTTAATTAGCCTACAGCTTCTGTCAAATCACTTCAAAAAGGGAGTAAGGACTGTGGCATGCTGCTGATTTGGATAACTACCTCCTTTGGATTTTATCTAGAAGAAATATCTAGAAAAAAAATATAAAATACTCCACTTATACCACTGCTTTCTGGTTATTTACACTTCACTCTTCAAAACTTATTCAGTCCTTTAAGTAATTTAATTAATTCTGACTTCATATTCACCAAAATATATAGAATTTCATTAGCGGTTATTAAAGTAAATATCATCTTTGGAAGGCAACTGAAATTGCCAAAGAACTCAAGAGAGAAAATAACAATGAAAAATATAAGGATTTTATTGATCTGTAGTTACATACATCTACACATACAAATACATATAAAATATATATGTACATATTAGAAATTAACTCGTAAATTTAATGGAAATTGGTGAATGCTAATTTCCTGTACAATTTCAGTCACGAAATTCAGATTTTTAAGAGATTTTTAGAGGAATTAGGCACACAAAACTTACAGAAATCAAAAAAAATAAAAATAGAAAAAGAAAAAAAAAACCCATCCGACTGATTTTTGACTAATTCTTCACCACAGTGGAGAATACAGATCTGAACTGAGAATTAGTCCCCAGCATTCCAGATTTTCTTTCTAGATACCAAACACAACACAGCAAGCTATATACCTACACATCTGGCTTTGCAACAGGAAGAAGATTTTAGAATTCTGAAATGACTTCTCAAGTCTCTAAATTGTTTTTGGCACTGTATCATTGACCTGTAAAAACATCCCTTTTTATTGAAATGAAGGCTAGAGTCAAGGAAATATATTGATACTTAAATGAGGGAAGACCAAGAGAGCTGGGGCTTACTTTAGTAGAGAAGGCTCAAGAGAGATCTTATCAAGTGTTTATGTATATCTGAATGGTGTATTACAGTAACAGAATCACAGAATGGTTTGGGCTGGCTGGGACCTTAAAGATACTTGGGCAGGGATATCACCCAGGAGATCAGGTCTCACAGGACCCCACCCAATCTGGCCTCCAACACTTCCAGCAATGGGGTATTCACAACTTCTGGGAGCAACCTACTCTAGTGCTTTGTCACACTTTGAGTAAAGAATTTCTTCCTAACATCTAGTCTAAACCTGCCCTCTTTTAGTCTAAAGCCATTGCCCCTTGTGCTGTTAATGGCTGCCTGTACAGAATCATGGAACCGCAGAATGATCTGGGTTGAATGGAGCCTTCAGAGATCAAATACCACTCTGCCAATGGAAGGGTCTCTTTTACCAGATCTGGTTGCTCAAAGTCTTGTCATTCTCTATCTTTCTTATTACCCCCTTTATACATTGAAAGACTACAATAAGGTTTCCCTGGAACTTTGTCTTCTCCAGGCTGAACAATCTCTTTCAGACGGTTCTTTTTTTCCACAGGAGAGGTGTTCCATCATCTCTCTAATAATTTTTATTCCCTCTTCCAAACCTACTCCAAGAGATCCCTGTCTTTCTTGTATTGAGGGCTCCAGAAGTGGGTGCAGTACTCAAGTGGGGTCTTATGAGACCAGAGCAGAGGGGCAGAACCACCCCACCCCCAAACCTGCTGGCCATGCTGCTTTGATGCAGACAAAGACATGGTTGGCTTTCTGGCCTGAAAGTGCACATTGCTGGGTCATGTCACATTTTTCATCTACCAGTATCTATCCTCAAATCCTGCTTCATGGGCCTGCTCTCAATCCCTGCATTCCCCAGTCTGTGTTTATACTGGGGAATGCCCACACCAAGCTGTAGGACCTGGCCTTGTTGAACTTCATGAGGTTGACAGAGCCCACTGTTCAAGGGTACCTCTGGATGGCATCCCTTCTCTTCCCTTCTGCATCACCTGCACCACTTGACTTGGTGTGATCTGCAGACCTGGTGGGTGAGAATCCCACTGCACACAAAGGTGCAGCCAGACTTTTCTCAGTGGTATCCAGGGGATGGACAACAGGCAATGGACATAAACTGAAATTCAGGAAACACCACTTAAACATAAGAAAAAACCTCCATTGTTATGGTGAGGTCAAACACTGGATAAGGCTGCACAGAGAGGCTACAGAGTTTCCATCCTTGGAGACGTTCAGAAATTAACAGACAAGGTATTAAGCAACCATACCATGAACCAGAGGGGATGAGGATTGGGCACATGGCCTTAAGAGTTCCCTTCCATGACATCCAGAAAACAGCCTCACACAAAGCAAGAACTGGCTCCTAGTCTGGTATGGCAAACCTCAGAAATGGACACAAGAGTGAATTCCATTCACTTACACAGTCCTCAAAGTTGCTACACTTTGTAACATGATTTTATGATTATGTAGTGACAGGTATTTTTAGGTGTCCTTAATCTTCCTTTCTTTTTTCAACCCATACTGGTAATTTTTTCCTGAAACATGAGATGTCTGAATCAAAATATTTTAATGAGTTTGGAACTGAGGTAACACATTTGTAGCTGTTTTAATGCCAGTATTTTCAAAACACAGTTTTTTTCAGAAACATTTTTCAGACTTTTTTAACCTTACCCAGTACCTTCCAATTCCATGTTTTTCAATAAATCTGGGATTAGGATCTTCTTTATTTTTCCCCTAAATTAGACTCTTAAGAGAAAAATACAGTCTTTTATCTTGAATACATTGTATTTTCTAGCTTTACTATCACTACATTCAGAAATTGTTTTCCTGTAGGCATTTCACTTGAAGAAATTATTTGGGGCACATTTTTCAAAGGCAAAAACAGCAGGTAAGAAATCAATCATCAAGAAAAAATATTGTCCATTGGGTCCAAATTTCCAGCAATGCCTTTGGAAATTTCCTTGCATAGACTGGCATGAGACCTGCAAATGAATGGTCGGAAGAACACACAGAGACCAGTTTCTAATGGCTGTGCATCATTCTTGCTGGCTGAACAAATTTTAAGCACATAGGGAATCAGCACTTCACGAACAGCAGCTGTCCTGAGCAAGGGAACATGAGCACAACCAACAGCCAGTTGTTTTGGGGCTAAGATAACTGACATTAGAATGAGATGTTCAGATGATGAAAATTCTGGTACTTACTACTGTGTTTGAGTCTCTTCATTGACAATATAATGCATCTGCTCCTTTTTTGCCATAATTTATTTAAAGTAGATAACATGGTGGCCGCAATAAAAATTTCTGACACAAACTGTCTACACTGCTCTGAAAAAAAATTAGCATTTGGCACCTGGTTCAGAACTGTGTATGCTTGCGAAAACACATCTCCACTATGAAAAAAAAAATCCTCACAATGCATGAAAATACATTACAATGTCTGTTTTAACATGATGAGTTCTCCAAGGCTGGTATGTATTTATTGGAGAAATCCTACTAACAATAATATAAGGAGTCTCAGACATTATCATCTTAAAATTTTATTTAAAGAGAAACTTTTGAACACTGGCAGAACATCAAAATACTTCTCGTGTGCTTCCTTCACAGAATAACAAGCATTAATTTATTTTAAATTCTGCACTATTTGTCCAACTAGGATTGATGAAAATAAATCCCACTGAACAGAACATGGATTAGACACATTAATCCTTCAGTGTATAAGCAGAATGCAATTTCTACACAAATGCAGGAGAACTACTTTTCTGAGTCAATTTAAAAAAAAACTAAAAAAAAAAAACCAAAAAAAAAAAACACCTCATAAAACCACTTTCTATTCTTGTGAACTTTGTTTTTCCTATCAGCAACTTTCAACAGCTACTTGAAACCCTCTTTTGACTGTTTTATTGCAGGGACTTCTCAGCAGCTTTATATGGAGTGGGGCTTGTTTTTAATAAGAATGTAAAGAATTTGGATGTCAAAAAGATTTTGGGAAAGTAACATTTTGTTTTCCCCTGGTTAATGTCCAGTTGAAAGCACTCTGGGAACTAACTATACTATTTTAAATTTATGAGAGTAGCTTTTGTTTTAACAAACATGTATTGCAAAATTCTATAATGGCAGACATTAGTTACTGTCCTCTGTATGTCCAAACAATATTAATTTTTAAAATATTAATGATCTGTAAATTTCTTAGTCTTCATATCCATCACTACAATGAACCATGGAAAAAACATGAACATGAAAAAAAAAATATTGGATTAACATTTCCACTGATTAAAAATAGTTCAGATGGGCCACATTACATGATCAAGTATTGCCAAAGATCAGGAGATCTGTAGAAGAAAATGGTGCTGACTGCCATACCCAATACACTTGGTATATTCACTTCTAGCCATTATTTTATAGAACTGTTTACTCTCATTCTTGGCAAGATTCGTATGGTTAGAATAAAATAGGAAAAAAACCACACTTAAATTTAAGGTGAATGGGCAATGTATATAGTAAATACAATCTCTCTTTTTCTTCCACTTTAATACTTACAGAACTTGAATTGAGAATAGCATTAGACAAAAATCTGGACAAAGCTTTGACAGATCTATGCCAAAAGTCTCCTGTCTGACATAGTTAGGATAGACAGTGGTATAAAACTGTCATCCAATCTCTGAAAGTTTTCCTTGACCATAAGAAAAGAGAAGAAATTATTCCCAGACCTACTAGCAAAAACATGCTGGATTAGTTGCTTTGAAGATGATCACATGGAAAAAAACCCCTCACTCTATTTTTAGAAGTTATTTTAAAGGCAATTACATTTATTTGACCCTGCTGCTTTTCAGGTTTCACCTTTGAGCTTATGTCTTTCACCCTAATCTCAAAGTAACTGATATTGGCTTTAATTGATTGATGAGTATATTAATCAATATATTGCATATTGCACATTGTATATTGTATCAATATACTGTTAGCAATAAAATACTATCCAGTTTCCAAAAACTGAACAAGAATTGAAAAAAAGCCTACATGGACAGTCAGCCGTATATTATAATGGTGACAAACTTAGGCCTTGAACAGCTAACATAAACAACGGCAGGTAGCCTAAAGTAGATCAAATAAAAAAGGTAAGATGTTTGGCTGCAAAAAGTCTGGTATTATAGGGAACAATTATGTTTACTATGAAAAATGAAATTAAGGAAAAAATGTTTAAAAAACATCTCCTACTAAGCAGAAGGGATGCTAGGAAACAGGATGTGAGGAAATGGCATAAAGCTGTGTCAAGGGAAGTTCAGACTGGGTATTAGAAAAGAGACTGTCCCTGCGAGAGCGTGGCCAAGCACTGGCAGAGGGTCCCCAGGGAGGTGGGCATGGCCCCACGCTGTCAGGGCTCAACAAGTGCTTGGACTGAGCTCTGACAGGCAGTTCAGCTTTTACTGCTGCTTTGTGTGGAGTCAGGAGACGGACTTGACTCGTTGGGGGTTCCTTCCAAACCAAGATATGGTCTGTGGGTTTGGACTCACTAGACAGGTATTTCGAGGGACATGAGTATAATCCAAATAAAGGTGCTGTTTCATGTATAGGAATTATGAGAAATCACACAAGTCAGATGCTTAACACAATGATGAATATCAATGTTGCAACTATTTTGTTCTTTGAATCTCTTTTCTTCCTTCTTCTTAACATCCCTTAAAAACCATAAACAGCCAAAGATACACGATATAACCTGCACTTCAAGTTATGGAGGAATATAGTAATAACCCATCTCCATATTAATGTAACTACATACACCCTGGCTCTCTGTCCCAGTTCACAGTACCTGTACAGATTTTACACTTCTAGTTCTTAAAGGCAGAAGATTATGTGAGAAGATGAGATCTTGTGAGGAGATTTGGTTTCTTTTCTCTTTAAGAAAATTCACTGCTACTCAGAATCAGGCTTTTTATCTGTTTATTCACGGACCATACACACACTACAGCTCAAAATGTCCCCACAGCAGTTTAAAAAACCCCAGGAAGGCCATCAAGCTGAAACATACTTTATGTTCTGTCATAACGCAGTCCTACACCAGGATGCGATTACTTTCTCATCACCAATACAAACAACATTCCAAGCGCACAATTTACAACGGGGGTAGCAGCGCCGCACTCCCGTATGCCGGAGCGAGGACAGGCGCAGGGGTTCGCTGCTGCTGGGGCGGCAAGCGCCGGCCCAGGCCCCCCATTCCCCCAAGGCGCCATCCCAGGCCCCCCGGTCCCCCAAGGCGCCATCCCAATCCCCTCACGTTTCCCGCCCGGGAGGAACAGGGCCGCTCTTCCGCCCGCTCTCCCGCCCATCGCGGCCGCCACCCCGCTGTCCTCCCGAGCCCACAGGCTTCCCCCGCCCCGCAGCGAGCAGGAGCCCCGCGGTGCCGGGAGTGCCCGGGCAGGAGCCGGAGGGGAAGCGGGGAAGCGGGGAAGCGGGGAAGCGGGGCCCGTCCCTGCACGGGCTGTTCCAGCGCTCCCTCGCTCCCGCTCGCTGCCAACCCGAGCGACCGCAGCCTCCGTAACACGGGAAAATGTACCTGGTGTCGCTTTGCCCTGAGCAGCAATTCACGCCTTGATGAAATGACACCGCAGCGGTTCATGCCAGCAGGCCATTTAACTCGGGTTTGGGGTTTGGCACCACAGAGAACTGCCCTCTCTGAATATTCAATCACAAGCACGGTTCTGTGCTTTGCCCACAAACGCAGACAGTAAAACGTGCTCCCAAGAAGAAAATGCGAATAGTGCTTTGTTGGTCAAGAGTCACCGGGAAAAAAAGCCAAAGGCACCACAAGAACACGCTGATTTTTAGCTGCTGGGCACACAACGCACCAGAATAGCTATAGTTTGATGATTCATTAAGTCCCTTGTAATCTTGCATTTTAGGTGGTAGTTTGTGTGCTCAAGGGATATAAATCTCGACAAAATCAGAATGTGTAACTTCTTATTCAGATGTACCTATATCACATAAAAGTACTGGAAGAGAGATACATGCTCTTAAATTTCATTTCTTAATATGGTTAATTAAAAGGTAGTTGATATATGGGGGTGTTTTGTTTTTGTTCTTTCCTTACTGCTCTTCTTTCTCTTCATTTCTAGTGCTGCATCTTTCTACTTTGCACCATCTCTGGTGTTTATTATCTCGTGTAGTATTACAATTCAATTTGGTAATCCAACAAAACGTTCTTGCATAATTCTGGTTTTGTTGTCTGTTACTCCATGAAAGCTGATTAAATTACTATCAGAGCCAATGCAGAATAAACCAACAGGAGAACATACCTGGAAGGAAGGTTGATATGGGAGAAGCAGGATTTAAAAGTTGCAAACTGTAGGCTGTGGGTAAAAACCCCCCAGGTTGCCTTATCTTTCTCCTTTAAATATTCCAGAAAGCTTGGAATTCCTGCATATGAATGTCATCTTTCATCTTCTTTCATCTGTTTGCAGGTAGTGGCAGCAGCTGTTACTTGTTTCAGCTGAGCTGACATTAGTAATCCTTTACCTCTGCTAGTAGATTATGGTTCACAGACTCACAGAATGGTTATGGTTGGGCCTTTAAAGGATGACCTTTAAAGCTCATCTAGTCCAATCCCCCACAACTAACAGGGACATCTTCAACTTGACCAGGTTGCTCAGAGCCCTACTGAAACCTGACCTTGAATGTTCCCAGGCATGGGACACCTGCCAACTTCCTGGGCAACCTATTCCAGTGTTTTGCCACTCTCATAATAAAAAAAACTTCTGCTTATATGTAGTCTGAATCTACCCTCTTTTAGTTTAAAACTGTTCCCCCTTTCCTATCACGGAAGGCCCTGCTAAAGTCCGTTCCCATTTTTCTTATAAGCCCTCTTTTGAGTGCAGAAAGGCCACAAAAAACTCTCCCTGGAGCCTTCTCTTCTCCAGCTGAACAACCCCAACTCACACAGTCTCTCTTCAGAGGAGACATGTTCCACCTCTCTAATAATTTTGGTGACCTTTCTCTGGAATCCCTCCAACAGGTCCATGTCTTTTCAGTACTGGGAACCCCAGAGATGGATACAGCACTCCAGTGGGATCTTGCCAGAGCAAAGCATGTGAATCACCTCCCTTTACCTGCTGGCCACAATGCTTTTGATGCAGCCCAGGATGCATCTAACTTTAAGAGCTAACATAATTTAGATGTGCTTAATTTTAGTAAAATTAGTAAAAACTAAATTTTAGTAAATTTTGAATTATTTCTTCAACTTTGACTAATGTGAAATACACAGTGTTTTTCATAATTCAATGCTTGAAAACTGAAAGTTTTCAAAAATTATGTGATGCTCTAACATCCCAGGGTACATGGAAACAGCATTCTCGGATATGGAAACTATGCTCATTAAGGCTTATAAATCCTTCACAAAAGAAAATGTTGCATGTGGAGTTAAATCAGGGGATGGATAAAGATAATGCCTGATACACAGACTGAGAGAAGGAGTTCCCAGTTTAGAAATACATACTTTTCTTTGTGTATCCTGGCTAGATTTTCTCTGGATGCCTCCTGCACTGTATTAATACCTTTTCTTTACAGTTGTTCCTACAGAAATACTGTCACAGAGTTCAGCAGAGATAGGCTCAAGACTACCACAAAACCCATGGAATGCACACTTCACTTTCTTTCTCATAAATTACCTCTACACTAAAAAGAAAAAAAATAGTTCTATTTATGACTCGTATGACACATCTAAAATGTTCTTTGTGGGCAAAAGCTGCATTTATTTAGAAACTGAGTTTTTATTGTTCTGTAGCTTCTTTCCTAATGAAGATCAAACACAGATCTGTGTACCTAATGTGTGTTCTCTATGTATATGATTTAATTTGCACAATATGTACCTGTTATAAATACTTGTTTTCAAGGAAAAGTTGGAAGCATAGCAGTTATTTTACCCTGGAGAGTCGATATGCAGGGTATTGAGCAAGGGCTGGCTTTATATTAAGTGGCATTTGAAAGACAGTTTTTTCAAGCATCCTTTTGCAAAGGTTACAGTGTAATTAATATTACTAGTTCTACTTCCAAAAAATCACCCAAAAATCCTCTTAAGCAGCAATAAAAAATTAAAGTTTCCTATTTTTGTTTAATACCAAATTATTGATAAACTGCAGAATAATTTCATCATGCATTTTGTATTAACCCAGTAAAGTATTAAAATGTGTAGAAGATATTTCCTGCCCTTCTTATACATATGCTGAGGTTATGGATGTTCCCAGCCAGCTCCCACCTGGCCTGCCCTTTTGCTCTGAAGTAGGTGATGTGCCATCCTTGCTCCTTTCTGACAGGAGAAAACTGCTCCTTTTTGAAATTCTCTGAAAAAAAATTAGTCATCTGAAATCCCTACATCTCCATCATAATGCATTGGTTAGTTTGGAGGTAAGGAGGTTGGGTGGTTGGTTGGTTGGTGTTAACAACTAGGGTTAAGAAAGATGTAACCAATACACACCAAGTCTCGAAAGCCTGTGGAAGACAAGGTTAGGGGAGTGTCAGCTGTGCAGAGCAAAATTGCTACAGTTACATTTTTGAAATGAGGGACTTTCAGTGCCTAATTCCAGTTACAACATAGCACTGAAAATGAGGTAGTGATTCCTGAGACAGGTATCCTAAGAAGTGGGTAGGCTTCATGCCGAGGCGGCAACTGTACTTCTGTACTTCATCACCAGCATCTAAAACCTATTTCCTGTAGCTATTCAAAAGGCACTTCAGAAGGCATGCATAGATTTAGTCTATTTCAAAATGAGCAGCCAGAACAAACCAACCTTTGGCAGTAGTCTGAGTGAAATAGACTTAGACCTTGGTAAGTTTTTCAAACCTTTTTCTTTCACAAAGATTACATTGCACCAGTGGGCGAGTATGCAGAACATACTGCCTCTGCATGTCGAACTGATAATTCTTGAAGGAACTTCTCTTTAATAGTAACAGTGGTTTCACAGGAACAGCAAACACAGCAGAACACAAAACTTCCCAGGTGCTTCACATGAGGATCCTGAATAGTTGTTTTGATGCCATGATGATTTTTTGCCCTTTCTTTTAGATACCTTTTATATACTTTTTTTTAAAATTTATTTTTTCCTTCAGTTCTCTTAGCATACATACTTGTAATTCCTTAAGTCTGATAAATTAGCACAGTCCTGGTATTCTGTTAGGCCAGAAGACCAAATCCCAGAGGCCAGGCAGTTAGGGGCTGGAAAGCCCTATGCTCTCTTGAGAAAGTAAGGTCCTCTTTAAAATACACCCTGTAAATTAGGATTAGGTCCCTCCAGGGAGTATTCTTTGGGATAGGGAGATATCATGCTATTAATTCGAGCTTCTCATTGAGGCATCTTTATTAGATATGCTAATTTGAAAGGTCTGTAATATTGTATGTGATCTACCAGGGGTGTGCATTTTGATGCATCCCACCTTGGCAAAGTGGTGCACCATAAAGATCCTTACTAAATGCCAAAGTAAAAACCCTTTATCCCTTATCCTGTGTCTGACTCTTAATTTTTAGGACCAAGGAAAAGGCATCAGTTTCTACTTTAGAGTTATTTTAGGTACTTACTTTTTTATTGAAAAAATGGCATCAGTATATTACTTCTTTTGCAGCTTTTCTGACTCAGGTGGGATAGCGATTAAGTCCATGTGTGAACTGAAGTTGAGCTGTCGTGTTGCAAAAACAAATATATCTGCTGCTTCCCTATCACAAACACCAAGATGTTTGTACGGCTGAATGCTGAAATAAATCTAAAACAAACACAAAAAAAACATTTGTGAACACAAAAAAAATACCCCAGTTGGCTATCTTTCAACTGGTTCAGCTTTCCATTTTGGTTAACTGTAGTGATGTAATACCTACATATTCAAAAGATATAATGTAGAAAATGGTGAGAGAACTTGAACAAGTGACTGGAAGTGGCAAAGGAGAAATAGTACTTAGGTTTCATATGCTGCCTTAAAAGCTGGTTGTCATGCATTATATTAAGATTTTTTTTAATTAAAATGAAACTTGCTAGTTTTACTTCTACTTTGTATAGCTTTTTGCAGTGGCAATACAAAAATAACAAAAATAAAATCACTGCTTTTTCCAGGTTTGTAACAATATTTTCATGAAATCAAATGGAGTGAAATTAATGCCTTGCTGATGCAGTGAAGAATAGTTTTTATTCCTGTATCCTCCTCATCATGGCAGAGATCCTACCTCACTCCCTGATCCATGGCTCCTCGCCATAAAGTCCTGTACATTCCTTTGCTTTCCCTCTGGCACTCATCAGACAATTCTTCAAGTCAGTTCAGTTCATTAATCAAGAAAAGAGTCTTCTTTTTCCTGATCAACTTGTTTCTGGCAAGTTGACATATGACATGAGCTCATGGAGGAATCCAGAGAGCACAGCAGTTTGTGCAACGTAAAAAATATGTGCATTGGCAAATTCTGATTGGAAGAATGAAAAAAGAGATTGAAAAAACAGGGGAAAAGGATTGTCATCTCCCTCTCTTTCAGGATGTGTGAGCTTCTAGATCAGATAATCTTGACACATCACAGTCTCAGGTTGACGAATGCCAATATTAAAGTCAAACAGAATTTGTCATTTAGTCTTGTTCCTCTTCTAACTTTATGCTCATCTAAATTTAAGAGACTCTTACTTTGAGCTACTCTGGCTTCTGTAAAGTATCAAATGTCTATCAGTCTGGACTGCATTTTGGAAATTTTGGAAAGATTAGTTCAGACTGTTGTTTTGAAGTGGGGATCAAAGTAAAACTCAGGAAATACAAAACAGTACTATATTTTGCACTTAAGCTTTTATATTACTGTCCTGCGAGGATATGACTTGACTAATTCACAGGTATACATAAATCCCACTTACAAATTGACAGTATACACAACTGTTTTTGAGAAGATGGTTTTATTTCTTTTTCCTTGGAAATGTTGTCTTTTCTTGTGCTCTTGTGCATCAGGGAAGAAAACTAGATGCTGTTTTCCCTGGGAAGTTGTGCTGTTTTTAATTGCCTTTGGAGCTGCAAAACAAATTGCCATATTATTGCTTTGTAAACTTCCATCTGTCATCCATATTGTAGTTTATTGCTTTATCACTGATATCAAAGGCCACAGTGAAGATAGCTACTTTTATTAATAGTTACTAGTATAACTAACACTATTAACTGACTAAACAATATAGCAAGAAGTGTATTTGGAGTGGAAGTCAACTGTGAGACCTTCCTATGTTTTCTGTGACTTTTGTGGAGTTATTTCTGTGCTATTTTTTGCAAGTAAACTTACTTGTTAAATTTTCCCTGTTAAAAAATTTCAAAGCAGACAGTTTGCATGCTTACCTTTGTATGAATGAAATTGCATCATTTCATGTGTAAGACTAAGTTAAAGAATAGTCATCATATTCAAACAGTATTCAGCTTTCCTGGTTGTACATGAAGTCCCAATGCTACTGACATTAGTCATCAATTTTGGCCACAGAGCCTATTGTCAAAAATTCTTTTTGTTCAATACCAAACTAATTTTTCTACATGCCTTGTTGTTGCATGTTGCTGTTCTAAATTTGTCATGCTTTCTTTATATTCCTAGATATTCTAAAAGTATCATTAACACAAAGTCAGGAAGTTTGCTTCTAATGCTTTCTTTATAGCTCTAACGTGCTGTCAATGGGAGATGAATTTCAGCAATTTATGTAACATAAAGGATTTTTTTCAAAAATAGCCATCACAAAGTAACCTTTTCCTGAAATATTTGTTTAAAAAAAATTAAAATCTTCTTTCCACTGAAAAATGGCTTATTTACATGATTTGTCAAGGTTTTGTGTACAGTTACTATCTCAGCATTGATCTCATGTACTACAATGCTATCTTGAGTGCACTTACTTTTTTCATTAATATTTATTACCCACCTCAGTATTGATTCATGACATTATTGAATTAAAAGACAGTTTATCAATGAAATCTGAAAGATTTTGTGGCAATGCTCATACTTCCTGACTTAAACACTTGTACAAGTCCTAATTTAATCAATTCCTTCTATAGATGATTGTCCAGTGAGTGGTAAGTGAGTGAAATGTATCTTTGGTGCAATTTAGTACAGACAATGCATTAAAATTAGGTCTTCCTGAGCAACAGATTCAAACAATCAAAGGTAAAAATGTATTAATTGAAACAGTGATATTGCAATGCTGTCACAGAAGTTTGAGCTTCATTCAGAAGTTCATTCACAGTTAGGTGAGTTCAGGAAAAATCTGCAGTGAAACACAAAAAAAACCTACAAGACTTCACTCACCATTTGAATTTTGCCCGAATATTTTTTATTTTAAAGATAATCACACATGTAGTACTGCAGCCTTGCAGTGTGGTAGACTGGTTGCATACAGCTTCATGCTTCAGTGGTTGGAACATTTCTGGTACATCACACTTCTCATTTAAAAATAGCTGTCTTGTAGCATGCTCAGCAGCACAGATATAGCAGAGACATCTAGTACGTCTTATCAGTTTCTTGTGCATTAATTCACTTTAGAGGCACCTTTTCAGTTGGCATCCCCTGTCATCAATTAGTCTCTTGACATTCATACATGATTGGTGGACTTGTTAAGACATTAATTTTCAACACTAGCATCCTATGTTCCTGCTAGCTTATTTTGAAACCTGGAATGAGTTTGCAAGCATTTTGGGAACTGAGTATCACCAATAAGCATAGGGGAGAAAGGATTTCTGATGTACTCAGAATGGGTCTGTTGTTTTGAAATACCTGGTTTGAGTGTCCTTTGGTTGCATTTAAATTTCCATTCTGTTCGTCCTTTGTATTTATGTAACTGCATATTGTGCCTTTAAGCACCCCTTTGCCAATAAAAAAAAAAAAATTCTTTATGTTTTGAATGTTAGCTTTGGTGCTATCATTTTGTTATGCCAAGATACAGTATTAGAATATAGCAATTACAATTAGACTGATTTTAATATTTTGTTTTTAATGTGTTTATGTGAATTCTTTTTATAACTTTTTTTTTAATATGTATGCTCACATAAATAGAGGCACAATGTAATTTTTAGCTTGCCCAGCATTTTTCAGTTCAGCAGTGCTCCATTGTCTCCTTCTTACCTAGCTGACTGCAGCTTTTGGAGCTGTTCTCAGGCAAACCATGCTGCCACTAACTGGTCTAAATTAGCAGACTTATTTTAGCCATCTGATTTTAATTGTGGAGATGGTTAACTCATCAGGCTTTTAGTCCTACATTTTAAAAGCTCTCATAATTATTTACTTGTAAATAAATAAAAGGCTTTACATCATTTTTACCAGACCTGTCACTGTCTGAAACACTTTTATCAGTCTCCTTTCTGTAAAGCTATGGGTAGCATATAGAAAGTTAATCAATATAAATCTTCTAAAAACCACTTGTGTTGTCTAGTTTCTATTCAACTAAATTGACTCTCCAGCACATGTTGTATGTAGAACTTGCTCGCATGGAGAATGCATAGACTCTAGTATTTCTATTCTTGCTCATCTTAAGAACTTGCTTTTCTGGACAAGCAGCCAGAAAATAGTGGAACAAGAAAAAAACACTGTCATTTACTAAAATTACATAACTTCCTCAGCATGCTCAAACTTAGGTGTCTAAAGTGGACCCATCAACTTATATTCAGGGCCATTACCTTCAGTTATAACTGGGGGGTTTTTTTAATATGATCATGTGATTCTATAGATATCTTTTAAAAGGTGAGTCAATAGAGCAAGTTGTTCTGAATAAATGCATTGAATAAATGTATTCTGAACAAACTGGACATGGTTTACTGTTAGGAAGGAACTTAACCAATCTTGAGAAGCTGGCAGACACAAGTAAGTTCAGCAAAGACAAATGCAAAGTGGTACCTTGGGTAAAATAAACCCCTGCAGCAGGTGCAGGATCTGAGAGGCTATGTACCAGCTCTGCAGAAAATTTGGGCTTTTCCTGGGGAATGAGCTGAACATGACTGCAGTGCAAGTTTGGCTTTATTAACGAGAGCAGATTGAGAGAAGAAATTATTTCCTTCTACTCAACACTTCTGAGGCAGTACTGTATTCCACTTAGGGGTTCCCCATGTGAAAAAGAGGTCATAAAACATAAGAGCCCAAAGAAGATGGTATAGGCTACAACATATACTAGGAACAGGCTGAGAAATATGGTTTTGTTTACTCTGGAGAAGAATTGGGGAAGAGCGAGCAGGAGGAGAATCTAATTACTGTCTCCCACATGGGGGCATATGGAAAAGATGAAACCAGATTTTCACCAACACACACAGTAAAATGACAAGAGGCAGCTAACATTTCCATGGCAACAAAGACAATTCCAGCTGGACACAAAAGAAGGATTTTTTTCCACTGGTCAAGCACCTAGAGATGACTTTTGAAATATGACTCAACATAACACTGTGCAGAAGCTTTGCTGACACTGAAGTTAGAGAGCTCATTTAAGCGTAAGTTGGACAATTGAGGACATGAGAGGTCCCTTACAGCCCAAGTTATTTTATGATTCTAAGATACAAGCAAGTTATATACAGTGTAGTGTTTAAAATTTTATTTCTTCTCTGAAGATGGTGTTGGAAAATTATCAAATATATAATTGTCTTTCATTTCAATCCTATTCTGAAGTTGCAATGTGGATTACTGGAGTCACATGCAGAACTATGATGAAAAATGACACAGACTGTAAGTCAGAAAAAATGCTGATTGACATCTCCAATTTATAAAACGGAAGTTGGAACACAGAGGAGATGACCAACACAAGAACAGTCAGAGAAATTTCAGATAGAGTCTTTACTGAAGAAAAAAATGCTGCAGTTTTTAGTTACTTAGCCATTTGTGTATACCTGTGGTGTGTGGCTGGCTGAGTTTTGTGTACGCTGGCCAAAAATTGCCTCTTGCTTAGCAGGCAGTGTGTGTCAGAGTACTTCTGGGGCACAGGGGGGTAACGGCTTAGGTAAACATAAGGGAATTTGGCTAATAACTGGAGGTAGTGTTGTGGAAGAAGACATGCACATGGGCTGTACAGAGGAGTATCTCGAGCTAATACTGGACATTATGGACACATATCCTGCAGTGGAAGTGACAGGGAACTGATCCACAAGCCTTTTTGCTACCTTCCTCCTGCGTGATAAGAGAAATGGATGTGACCTTTGGATTTCAGCTCAGTGTCATTCATTAGGTATTTGGTAGTTCACACTCTACCTGCTCTACTCTAGCCACATCATAGTGTCAGGCTTTGGGACAAAAGGTTTTGTCTTTTTAGTGGTAAGATTTGGTTTTCTTCCAGATGTAGTCATTGAATCTGCATAAAAATGCAAGAAGACTTTCATTGGCAAACTTAAATTTGTTTATATCCTGGACTTCTCATTGAGGAAGAGAATCTACTTTCGATTCTTTGTGATGACTTCTCCTTTTAATTGAAAACAGTTTCTAGGTGGCAGTGAGGTCTCCAGAGCATTGCCTGTCTCTCCTATGCCTTGTGCACCACCTACTGGATTCTTTTTAATACCCTGCCAAAGATTTATCCTTTCACAGGTCCATGAAATACGGGATTTACTTGTTTCCAAAAAGAAAACTCACAACCCCATTACTTTAGTGAAAAAATATGTCTTAGTTTATCACAAATAAGGCTGAATTCATGTTTCCTGTTCAACATCCAGTTGTATTTAGCACCATCATAAACTGCTCTTACTTTAACACATGGCATCAATAACCATAATTAATGGAATTCTGGTTGGTGTAAAATATCTGAGGAAAACAGCTGCTAGTAATTAAAAGAGGAGTTGTTATATGGAGAGAAGTAAAAAAAATGGTTAAAATGAAATTTTTAAGACAATCTCATATTACTTCTAAAAAGAATTAGAAATGCCACTTGGTACAAAATTATCTCAGGTAATGTTTAAATGAGATCAAGCTACAGCCCAGTATGCAGAAGCCCAGATGACAAGGGGCTAATGTGTATGTCTCAAACACCAGTAACTGGACAGCCTTGGGGGTTTATTCCAAGAACAAGATTTGATTGGAGAAGAGGACCATGTGGAGGTAGAGCAGGGACAAACATCCTTCTAGTTCTAGTCCCTGGAGGCACAACAAACAAAAAACAGCATCAGTGAAGAAACAGGCATGAACTGTCAACCATGGGCCAATGTAGCAGGAGTGTATGAGACCACCCAAGACCTCTGTGACCCTCCAAACCATGTCCAGATAGGTCTGAAAGAACAGACTGCAATTGGTAACTAATCCGCATAGAAAGCAAGAAACCTACCCTCAGGGCAGGCAAAACTCATCTGCAGAACTCCCATCAAGCCCAGGAACACATGCCCAGGGCTCTGCACATCCCATTGGCCATACAGATGATCTCTCTCTTTCTCTTCCCCTCTTTAATTCATCTCTTCCTTTCTCTCTTCCCTCTGACTCCACCCCTTTACCCAAAACCCATTGTTGGTTTACAGAGTACCTCAGGGATTAACATAGCAATTTTCATGCCAAGTGTGTAATTTACTACTAAAACTTTATGGCCCCTCTGACTTCTGCCATTCCTTTCAACCACAAGCATTTACCAGTCTTGGGTGCTTCCCACAGGGTGGGACATCACAGAGCAGACAGACAAGAAACTGAGAAGAGCAGAATGAGACACAGCTCAAGATGAAAGCCATTGTCAAGTGCTGTTTATGAGGATGAGGAGAATGAGAAGGTGATAACAAGCAAAGACTGCACCTAGGACAAAATTCTGTGATGCTGCTTTAAGGCATACAAGATTTACTTAAGTAAAAGAAGATTACATCCTTCAGGATGTCTGTATCATGGCAGTTAGATCCCAAAATTAACATACAACACCACTTCATACTGCTGACAGTACCTAAGAACAGAGATGGAATTTCAAATAATGGGAAACATTTTATATCAATTTTAATACGTGTATATATATATATATGTATTTTACATATGAAAAGGAAGTTTAATCTTATATTAAATAAACCTGCATTTACACTTTTTATATTTTATACTCCATCTGGTCCAGTGACATCAACATATGAAACCTACTCTCACTGAATAAATGTCAGTGTATGACTACAAAATTTTTTTTCCACTAAGAAACATGTAAGTAATGTTCCTTTAAAGAGTTTGCTTTGTAGTAAAAGTTCAAATTAGTAGTACTAAAATAGAATAAACCTACTAAAATACTAGTGAAATGAAGTATTTTAAAAATAATTTAATTTAACTGGGGTAATGAACAAAATTGGTTGCCTGAATTGTTTTAATGTAAAGAACTTTAATTTCTATCAAGAATTAGCAGACATGCACATGCCTTGAAACCCAATTTCAGCAATTTAACAGGAGCTATTATCAGTTAAGAAACAAAACAAATCAACATTTTTGTAACAATACAGCCAACAACAGATGTTAGTACCATTGCAAAGAAGGCAAAGTTGTTTCATGATGGTAGTGTTGATGGACAGAAATCCTCCACACCTCAAAAAACAAAGCCAGCACCACCGACAAAACCAAAATCAGTTCCAACCACCTGTCTATGGCTGACCAGGATGAAGGGCTACTGGTAGGAAACATGCATATATTTAATGAGATCCCCTCCAGACAGCCTATATAATGGCTAGTGCCTAGATCCCTATTTTCCCCTGCTGCTGGAATCTGGTCATGCAAGTCTATGAAGATCACATCTACACTTCATTTGCTGGTACAATGCCATGTCATCATTCCCTTCCTACCTAATGCAGACCAGCACACACTGGATCCCTTGAGTAACCTGGATTAGATGAGATGTGCAGCCAGCTGAGTAACCGGCCCAGAAATTCTATCATGTCCTGAGGACAGACACACACCATCAGACCTTGTAGCCCTCAAAACAGTTATGGACTGCCTGGTCCCTTTGG
Source organism: Cinclus cinclus (assembly GCF_963662255.1). Classification (NCBI taxonomy): domain Eukaryota; kingdom Metazoa; phylum Chordata; class Aves; order Passeriformes; family Cinclidae; genus Cinclus; species Cinclus cinclus. The sequence continues at coordinate 58,261,925 of NC_085046.1, forward strand.
TATGTGCTTCCAGCTGTCCCAGAGACATACATGTATCTGGCCCAGTCTTTTGAATGCTTTGGTAACTGATGCTAAAGCCCCTGCTTGCTGTCTAGGTTCAGCTCAGTATCTGCTGGCAGCCAAATGTACACAGAAAGAGAATCCTCTCACCCAAGAAAATAGTCAGAAATTAAGTTCAGTAAGACAGGGCAGCTGGCACTTAGGAGATCCAGGGCATCACCAAATAACTGCATAGACCAGGGTCTAGTCTCTCATCCCTCTATTTTCCTGTGCTTGTTCCTCCCCACACTGCCTACATACCTGCCTTTGGTTCCTTCCATAGAATATTCACTATTTTTGTGGAAAAGAGATGACTGAGAGGGGATTAAATGAATACTTATCAATAAGTATGAATTTTCTGTGTGCTTGGGTTAGTTTACATTATTAACAAATCAGTGCAGTGAGTTAAATAGAAAGCTGAGGAAATGAAAAAAAAAGGTTAACTAGAAGACCAGGTTAAGTCCCCTGAAGACTCAGATTTGGCAGAGGTAGCCTTTGCCTCCACACCCCCATCTGTGCAGTTCTGGCTCTGGTAGAACAGCTTGACAGAACCAGAAAAGATCAGCCTGCACGTGACATGAGAGCAGGACTGCAAGCGTAGCTACACAGACTGAAAACTAGCCCAAATAATTGTATTCCTGGAGTAAAGAGAACATATCCTAGCAGAGGGGGATGATTTTAAAGTCATGATGTGTAAGTGGTGTGTAGGGGTGAGTGGGTATTTCTAGAAGTCCTACAGAAAAATAATAAAAAATTCTTAACTCTTTTAAAATACAGATCTTAGTGTCTTATATTCTCATAGAGCAGAAGAGTACTATCCTCCCCAATCTTAAAGGCTTTTTGAATGGCAAAGAATTTGATTTTACCCATAAGTTCTGCTTCACTGTTTTTTAATGGGGTTTTTTTACATTTTTTACAGTTTCAGTAACCATACATGCTAAGAGTTAAAAGGAGTACAGGAGGGGATAGTCTCCGTGCAGGAAGAAAAGTTGTCTCAGGACACAGCTGTATTAGATTTCACTTAAAAGGCAGTTCTAAAGAAGGTTGCCTAATGTGTGAGAACAAGGAATACCATTTCCACTTTGAGAACAACTGGAGAAGAGACAGGGTAGCTGTAGTTATGTTTCCTTGCTGTTGCTAATCACTGGGTTAGCAATTGACAAACTGTCAATTGACACTGCTACATTTCTAGAGCAACACTGACTTTTTTTTTGGTCACATTATTAATTATGCTATTACAATGTTGTGAATTAAATACTTCAGTCTTCTGCTTCTTGAATAAAATGATGGTATTTTTGCTACTGGAAAGCTGAGTGATGTTATTTATTATTTATGTCATTTATTTAAACAAAAGGTCCATACTTACTTTTGGATATAATATCATTAAAACAATGTTCTATGTAGCAGATGACTATCTTTCCTTACAAGTAAAGTATTTTCAACACCACTTAAAGAAACGGAGAGAAGTAACTTTGGCTTTTGCACTGAGGATTAATTTATGTTAGGTAGCTAGTTAAGAATAAATGGCTTCATCCCTGAAAGATCTCATTTGGTGGATCACCATTATGATGGCTATTCAAGCATCATACTAAAATCCTCAAAATATTAATGGTCAGCTTTAGTCATTATTCAAACTAGGAAAATAAATGGTAAAAAACCCCCTAGATTCTGCTCAGAACCAGACAGGTGGATGTTCAGAGAGTATTTTGATGTAATTTATAAATTCATCAGCAACTAAATTAACATCTCAACTGTAAAATAACTGTTGCTTACAAAGTTTATAAGCAAATACCATTTACTTCAATAAATCCCAGAACTGATGTAGTAACATATTTATTGATCACTTTACCAACTAAAAATACAATTTTATACAGTCCAACAGCAGTAATGTACTTTATGAGAAGCTATGCTTTAACAAAATGGTGTTTAAAATATGGATTTCACTATAACTTGTCAAGCCAAGCTTTTACAGTGCTAATTAAAACAACTGCTGCATTTGAACATTTTCCCCATAACATCAACAATAATGTTGCAGACAAAGTAGTTTTTCCATTGTTAATGTGGGTTTAGAATTTAACAAGACAGCTTCAAAAGGTTTAAAACATCCATAACATTGTCATTACTTTAACATTCACACAGATAAAGTGATACATTTAATACTTTCTAGCATTAATAAACAGTGTAAAAATATATTGCATATATATATATATATATATATAAATTTGTTTCCTTTTCCTGAAAAAACCTAGTACAAACTAGTAGTATATGATTCCCCCCTTCAAGTTTCTTTTACTTATTTTAAAGATTGAAGAGTAGTAGTTTTAAATTAACAGAAAGAAAGACATGGAAATAGAGAATCACTGTTGTGCTCCCCCATAACCTCTTGTCATGGTTATTATTAAGCTTATTAACCCCTTGGTAATGGTGGTTCTATTTTTGCTAACACCAGCTAGAATTTTGGAACTGGCTGCAGTGGGGATAAGATTTTGCCCAGTGTGCTTTGCACTGGATGGTGCCTGGCCCCCTTCATCAAGTGGTTAAAAATCTTTGCTTAGGACATGTTTATCTACTATAGTTAAGATTTAGAAATGCTATGCTCAAGTTGTCCTTTTGCAGAAATGAAAATAAGATTCAGTGTTAAATTAGTGAGAAAAAGTAAACTTGTAAGGTTAAATGATCATGTAAAAATTTTACTGCATTGAAAATTTCACAGTGAACACAGTAGGCTAGTACAGCTGCATGTTAACGTTTGCAATGCCTGCAATTTATATTGCAGGTAATTATTAGCACACAGCAGCTTCCTGGTTAATGAAAGACAAATGAAAATAAGAACAAAAACTAGTAAGCTTCACTGAAGGTTTTTATCATAGTGTACAATGCTCCAAGGAGGACTATGTCAAGACCTATCTCCATATCCCAACTGCTTAATGATTAAATTTTAATTAGTGCTCTAGGTAATCAAAGACAAAACAGTTTTGCCTCCATCCTTTATGATCAAGTCCTGACAGCATGCACATCCAGATTTGTACAAATTAAGTATCAAAACATCTAAATCGAATTAGATATGGATGTTGGAACAGCATGGACTGATAAACAAGCTAGCAAAGGAATAAAGCATAATGTGGATAAATAAATGGTTCATGACTGAAAAAAAAAATCTCATTCAAAAATTATACTTCTGTATAAATATATATTTATCCTCTAATATTTAAATCTGTGAAACATAACACCTTGCTAAGAATAAATTTCAATATACTTATCCAACATTGACCATTTCTCTGGTTGTATGTAAAGACAAATTACTTTGTATTACAAGCATTGTACAAAAAAGTTTCCCTGCTGCAAGAATTTGTCAAAGCTGATATATTCTGAACCCAGCACAAAGATTAAAAACAAACACACTTTTTGGCACCCTATAACTTGTTTTTTGCCTATAATCTTACCTTTTCATACACTACAGTGCTAACAAAAGTAGTTTGCCAACACAATTTTATACAGGACATCAGTTTGTAGGTTAACTAACTTTACACAAAGCCTTTTTAAAGATCTAGTACATATTTAGCTTGATTACAGACATACACAGCATTTCAGTTGCATTAATATAATCCTATTTAACAGAACCCAGGCTGCATTATTTCACATTATTTGATTATTTTGTTTAAAAATAGCATTTGAACAAATGCAAGCATACAGAAACTCATCTGATGTAAACTGGAACTTCAAATAATTCATCACCGTGATGATTCATACTGCCATCTTTTTTCCTTATTTTTTGTTCCTCTCTAAATGTAGCTCCTCATCAAAATGCAAAGATGGATGAACTGAGTGTACTTTTAGGGCCACATTTTTAATTTGGTTGAGTCTAACTTTATTCATGTTTCTGATATTTTCTGAAAAATGTGCAAAGTAGTAGAAAAATCTTGCATAAAGATAACTGGAGGTAAGGGTAAATTATCATGTGCATTATCTTTGAGACCTTTCCAAATGTTTACATCAAAACCCACTTTGTATAGTGCCATAAGCTTTACAGTAATTCACAAAAAAGAGATGCTGTATAACTGTATTTGAAATTAATTCATTGGCTATTTAGCTGCAATGGAATATGATAGTAGCTTATCACTTTTCCAAAACATGTTAGTCAGTTGGGCATTTCAATGTCAATTTCTAAATGCAAGGTTTAAAGAGAAAAAAAAGTCTCTTCTGTAGCTTTGCCCTCATGTGCATCCATGCCCCAAAGAGTGCCTGTGTGCATGAATACAAAAGATAACTTATTTTTTTAAAAATTGTTTCAGACGACCAGAACGGCAAATGTCTGTCAAGAATGCTCAGCCAAGAGGCTGGACTTCTTCCCCCTTTTATTTATGATCAGACTTACTCTTGCCAAAGTCTACCTCGAGTGAATGATCAATTAGCTTGAATGAAATAAACCAATTCAAATGTTTTCTGACAACAAAGTCAAGAGTTGTATCTTAAACATGTTTTCAAATCTACCTTCTCCATAGGGTTTTTGAAGCAATATACCAAGATTAATACACTGAAAAACATTAAAAAAATAACAAATATATTAACAGATATTTCTCCCTGCAAAAATAAATTACTTTGACAATTAAGACGTGGAGGTTCTATCTGCACTATTCTTTAACCTCCAGAAGAATTATTCTTAGCTGGGACATCACTGAAAGCATTACTTTTGAGTTTAGTGAGCAATCATGAATGCTACTACAGGTTTCTTAGTAGTTCTAGGATTCTGAAGACTTGAAAAGAACAACCCTGACCATCATTTCCAGCTTATATTAAGTAAGCCAAATGGGAACTTTGGGGTTGCACAAAATGAGCAACTGAATGTTAAATGGTATTTCATAGGCAAACACTCCAAATACAGGAGGTACACATGTATTAATTTGAGGTACTCCAGATTTTAAGAATCTCACACAAGTTTAAGATATGTCATTATGCTTCTGGTATTTACTTGTATAAAGGTCCAAGCAAGACTTGAGTCCCTAGGCAATGTATGACACTCCTGTTTCCTGTTCCCATCTCACTGTACCACAGCTTTATACTTACTAACAGATGGTGAACAACTGTGTGTTTATACAGTGAGTGCCAACTTGCTTCACAAAGCTGGGGCAAAGGAAAATATAGGGCCCATGCAGAGCATAGTTTTAAATGGTTTCTTAAGAGCAACTCAGAGGAAAGCTTGCTTTCACCCTAACTCTCTTTATCCTACTTCCTCTCCATGGAGAAACTCCTCTTGTCACACTAAGTCTATGTTAGAATTGCTGAAGAATGATTTCTCTCAGAATAGGGTAGACAGGTAAAACCATAAAAGCCTCCTTAGATCTTTACTTTCATGCTATGATGGGAGAATGACAACGTCCCCAACCAGCCAAGCTGAACAGCATCGGCTGCGGGACTAGAGCTTGGCCCTAGTAAAATATAAGTTTTTCATCAACATTTACACAGTTTAATTACTTAAGCTGGATCCAAAGAGCATGTGTACACACACACACAAACCCACACAAGTCTTGTGCATTATGTTACTTAATACCAACTAAGTGACAAGAGAAGAACTTAATATTCACACTACAAACAACATACACAAAGGTGTAGTTATTTTGGCACACACGCAAGGTTGGCAGTCCGTTAAGAGGACACATACCACTGCAACGTTATATCTGCTCTATCATGAAGGTAAAAGGTTTGCTCTTGGTTTGCAAACCAAAGGTTTGCAGAGAATTCTTATTCACAGATGACAGGCACGTGCCTTCAGAATACATGCATCCCTGAAGGCAGGGTTATGTCTTGACTATCATACATGCAGGCACAAAGAATTAAAATTCATTTCATTAACTATGAAAAGCCTTAAGAAAAAAGCCTATCAATTACAAATTTAAAGTTTTGGTTTTGGAGGAATATACATGAGGATTTTCTCTACAGATGATTACAGATGGCTGGGATACCTATCACTTGCAAGTCAAACCCATAGTAGTCATTTGCCTTTTTGTTCTGCCTAATTCCAGCTACTATAAAAATATTAACTGAGCCAAGAGAGGGAAAATACAGATGACTGAAATGGTAATTTGTGAACAAATCTTTGTATAATGCTAAACAATTGTCAGACTTTTTAATTTGTCAGAATTTTTAGTTTAGATAAGGTCAGTAAAGTACATACTTCAATTCAAAGTATCTTCTAAAGAGAAACTCTGTGCTGATGAAAAACACAAGCTGTGACAGGTGAGTAGTTTTGAAATCCTCTTCCCCAGATGAAAAGGAGGCAAGATGATTTATAGGTTTAAAAAAATAGGGGCCAAATTTTGCCTATAGTCTAGTATACAACATTTCCCTTGGGATTCTAAATATTTAATTTCAATTAATTACAACTGTTTATATAGGACTCATGAAACTGTGTGTGCTTTTTAATGTCTGCTTCTTAGTAATGCTATTGTGATAGCTTTGATAACCACAAAGAGCAGGACAATTTGGTTTTGGTATTTCCATACTGATGGTTACAAAACTCCCAGCAAAACTCAACCAAAGCTCATGGAGTAACTAAATGGAATTAGTATGCAAGCCATAATAAGAATTTCCCCTTTTTACTGCTGCGTATTTTATTTTAAAATGATGTTATGTTAGAAAATTACTTGCAATGACTATTCATTTGCCTCAGTAAAGATTTTCATTTCTTGTCCTTGGTCTTGTAAAGGTTTTGATGGTCAGGTTAAGCTTCAGTAGACATACATGTAAGGATTGTGTACTGCCACAGTATTTAAATAAAACTTGAGTTTGTTCTTTAAGGCAGTTACTTCTAAAAGCTATCTGAACTTTCTGATGACATTTCTTTTGGTAGCATCTACTGTAGTAATGAAAGCAAAGATAACTAGGAACAACAGGATTTTATAGATGTCACATAAGACCAGTGCTACATAGTGGAAGATGCTGAAAATCAAGCTGGAAATTTAGATGGAATGAACTGAGATGCCCCCCAAAAGAGAGAGGACAGTAAACCTTATTAGGTTCCCACATCCTTACTTCATACATGACATTTAGTTACAGTCTGTAGCATGGTGCATCAGAAGACAATATGCTCTGCAACACTCTAAGGCCTGAAAATGGGGCACCTCCTCAGCTAAACTTTCCTGTCATCCTTGAGGTATAAGCTGTACTTACTGTCCTGAGAGTTGAGGGAATAGCAGATGAGTAAGAAAATGTACTTTGCCTCATTCCCAAGCAGGCCTGGAACTTAAGAGCTAATAATCAAGCAAGTACTTAGGCTTTTAATTTCCTACCAATATTAGTGGAAGAGTAAGAACTTAAGTAGATAGTGAACCCCTAACACACAGCTGCATAAGATGCTTTTATTCATAGCCATTATCTTTCACACCAAGCACAGTAAAAGAGAAAAACCTTTACCAAGTACTATCTTCCCAGCAACAACTTTCCTTTGTAACTGTCACATCAGAATGACTTCTTTTCATGCATCACTTTGAGGTTTAAAACTATCAGTCTGTAGAAACAAAGAAAAACAAAAGTGTGTTTCTCAAAATAAAATACTGCTACCTGAACCATCCTCTCAGGTTCTGATCCCAAGCTTACTGGGCCACTGAAAGAATTTCAAAGTTTCCATCAGGTCCAAATAAAGAGCTTTGGTTCACAGCAGGGATTTTATACTGCACAAGCAATGCAAAGTAAACTCTGGCAGAACCTCAACTCGTTCCCTCAGCCTCTTATAACTCAATTTCTAGACAGTGTCAGCTTGGATCTGTCCACACTCAATTCCCTTGCATACCTTCTATCTTATGAGTGTGCTGATCTCTCTCACTTTGAACTAACAACTTAAAACCTAATTATATTTTAAAATCTTCCTAACCAATCAGTCCTCCTGTATGGAAAGATTCTGGCATTACAGACACTCTGTACTTGGGTACAAAAAAAGCCTGTCCTTTGTGTATCTAAAAGTGTCACCTGATGTGCCAGACAAGGCAGATAGCTAGCAACAAACAAACTCCCAGGTCAACAGTGTGTCTTGGACTCTGCAGTAGGCTGGACTTCACCTTTTAGTGAGGCTGGGTCCAGAACTTCTCACTTACCACTGAGTTATTACTCAAGTCTTAAAGTCAAGAGGAAAAAACAGGGACACTGATTTTGCTTGTAACTCAGCTGAAGGATTCATCAAGGATTGTAGGCTCAGTCTTTTTATTCATTAAAAAAAAACAGGACTACCCTGGAGCCATTTTCACATACACAGGCACCAGTGATGAAGAAGGTTCTTTACATTTAGACAGCTTACTACCATGCCAGAATAGCCACTGTTGGTATCAAGTATCCTGTTTTCTGCTTTGGAGTGTGATAGGTCCCCAGTGCATCACAGGAGTGGATAACCATTCACTCTTCAAGAACACTGGGTAACTCTTGGAAAGGGTTCACAAAGCCGAACACTTTGTATCCTGAGCATCTTTATATACATCTAAAATCTTCCCAGGTAACCAAAGCCATCTGTGGGAAAATCCATTTAAATCTATACAAGAGCATGTGCTGTGTTTTGGCAAACTTCCCTCCCACTTACAAACAAACAGCAAAATAAATTATAAACAAACAAAAGGATATCCAAGTCCAGAAGGAAGCCCTTGCCTTTTGTTTGTTATTGTTGTTTTGGTTTTAGGCTGAAGTATGGGCTCAAAGGGTCACTGAAGGCAAAGTTACAAGACAGGCTACCACACAATGTCAGCAGAACAAAACATAAACAGTTTAAGGGCTGAAAACCAGTGCTCCCTTTCCATACATTGGCCAAATACAGACTTTTCACCTGCATGGCACATGACAGCACACACTCTCACCTATGTTTATGTACTCTGAATTGGATACTGATATGGGCAGGGCAGGGGGAGAACAATACATCTATTAACCTTTATTCAGACTTGGACATGAAAATCAGTCTACAAGCTCTTTTTGAAAGAAAACAAGGCAGAACTACAAAGAGCTGGTTTTGAATACTGAACATCCTATCTCTCCTAACTTTAGAAAATCAGAGTAATACATCCAGATACTTGTTCAGCTGTTGCAGAAAATCAGAATGGTGTTTTCTCTCCTTTTCAGCCAATATTTAAAAAATAAGTTATTTTTATTCCAATTAATTTCTTTTGGCATTCTGGAACCCAGCTAGGTCACACTCAGCTGCCTATACCTTAAACCTCTGGGACTGGTAACATTGGAAAGCCATTCCCAGCAATACTATTACTCCCAAGTTTGGCAGCAAGAGTGAACAGGGAATCAAATCCCTTGGCTTCAAATGAATCTATCATAAAATGTAGCTAAGTTACAATGCTTTGGAGTTTATTTGTGGGTAAATTGCACCTAATTACATATATATTAATTGTAAATGTCCTTACTCCAAGGGGCCATAAGCTTTCCTTACATATGTTAGAGCTTGAAGGGACTATGTGACAACACATGTGCAAAATAATGTTCATTTAATAGCAATCTGATTGGCAGTGTTTAGTCATAAACAATATTTTAAAGCATTATTAGCTTAATGCCCCCTTCAATTCCAATGCAAGGCAGTGCAAACTTGAAAACAGGCTGTGAAAATCCTTAACTAGACTTTCTTAGTAATGTTTCATTCCTCACCTCTCAGATTAGTACAATAGTTCCATCCAAATCCAGCCAGTCAGAACCATGCTACAGTACACACAAGAACAAGCACAAAGTATAGAGAGGAGGAAAGTAAGGGCTGGTATTTTCCAACTATTTCTGTTGACATAAAATACTTCAGAGCCTATATTGGCCTAGAAATAGGGTTTTTTCCCATTTTTCTATGGGTGGTATATGACAATCACAGGCTAGAACCTAGTATATTATTACCACTTACTTCCCAATAGTATATTGTTGAATGTTTTGAGGAAAGTGCTAGATCCCATATAAGACATTTTTAAAAAAACCCTAAAAAAGTAGTCAAATGAAACTCAGTAAGTAATGGGATACTCTTCAGAAAGACTGCTACAAAAGATCCTTTTTCAAGAGGTTCTCTTTGACATCATCAGGGCAACTGAACATCTAGGAATGTTTGAGATATTTTTGCTTGAATTGACGAAGTGTAGTATAACTGCTCTTGACTTTGGCTTTGTTGTTTGTTGTTTTGTGTTTTTTTTCCCTAAAGCTCAACAAAATGCTGTATTTTTCATACCTACATATTTATTTATTTTTGCCAATATATGCATGAGGAATGTAATGAAGTGGCATTGTGCTGCAAGTAGCTCAGCAGATGTTGAAATCAGTTCCAGTTCCTGAAGACAACTTCTTGACAACATAGTCTCAACATTCACAATAACTGAAACATGTGGGATTCATAACATCATCCTTACAAATATATACTCTATCCCCCTCTGTGTTGTAAACCCTCAGCCTTACTTGTTTCCTTGTACTTTATGATCATATGTGCCTGCATGCTTATAACCAGATACATATCCTGAGTTATCCACCAGATCTTCTCGGCCGGCTCTGCCTTTTCCTTTCCCACTGGCATCAAACCTCTCTTTGTGAGAACCAGTGAATTTTGAAGTATCTGTAAGGCGTGAAACAGTTGGAGATGCAACAGTTTTCTATTGGAAGAAAAAAAAAAAGAAACAAAACAAAAAAGACACATCAGAAATCAGCCATTCTTAATACAGACACCTTTACATGCTTCCAAGATTCAAATCTTTGCTTATGACAAGGACTATGCAAATACCTACTCATTCCCAGCAACAGGATACAAAGATGTTTGTTTCTTGCCATTACATACAATGACAATAATAATACAGCAAAAAAGGAAATAGAACAAATTATATAAAAAACTTTTGGAAGACTTCCAGTATGAGATACTTTTGATTAATAATCAAGTTCTAAACACCAAAGATATGCAGAAGTTGTATCTTGACTTCACATTTTGAACCGTGTTCGAAATCCATTATGTCAACATGAAAGCATAAAAGTCTGGCTCCACCAATACAGAAAAAGTACTCCAATACAACTAGAATTCATTGCTTCTAAAGACAATTTCATTCTAAACTCTAGGATTCACAAGAGAAGTAACAAACTGGAAGGACTGAAAGTGATTTCTAATGTTAGCAAATTAGCAGTCTATGAAATGGCACTGAGCAAAGACTTTCCTTCCACCGAGTCATATCAGGCTCCTCAAAAACCAGTTTTGTTGTCATCAAGACAAAAAAAAAATTGACTACAGAAACAGAAAAAAAAAAAATTTCACATAACAATATTGAAGCATGATAACCTGTGTGCTCAGACTAGGAACAGCCTCTTTGATCCTTAAATTTATATTTTAAAATCAGGGCAGGAAAATACACACAAGACTTTTGAGCTAAAATGAACAGAGTGCTAAAATCTGGGCATCTTTTGTATGTGCACCACTTGCCACTATGTGAAAGAAAATGTCCACTGGAGCATTGCTAAATGACCTTTAGGGACTTCTGTCTCACAATCTTAAGAGTACTATTTGCAGAAGTAGTTATTTTTCTATACTGAAAAAGTAGGTATCACGACAATGCTAAGGAAGAAGTACTGGTCCAATATACACAGTTTACTTGTTCACATTGACCTGGTTACACCTTATAACCAGGAAAACTCCAAATGCAAGACAAGAGCAATATATTCAATATATAGTTAACTACACTTAAAACATATTTGCTTTCCTTGTATTTAAAAACTACTACTTTACAGAAAATCAGTTTACCTACATGTGCATACACTCTACATGTCACATGTAGGGAAGTCCCAGAAAATCTAGCTGACTGCCTTTTCCTTTACCAAATTCATTCTCAGGACAGACTGCTATTCTGAGAACTTGTAATGGTAAACTTAATCACTATTTGAAAAATAAAAGACTACAGCTTCTGCTCCTCTGTTTCAAAGGTGTGGCATGAAATGTATGAAATTTTCTTCAATACACAAACTACAATAAAAACATGAGAATTTCTGTACAGTAACACATTTAGTAACTTACATACTAAAACTTGTGTGAGTGGATGGAAATGCACACATATTAACATGCAAGAAGAAACAGTAAAACGAGGATTAATAGAATGGCTCATGTAAAGAATGAAGGATGTTCCCAGGAAACTATTCCCAGTGGTAAACTTGAGAAATGTGGTATTTATATCAAGACATCTGCATTCTGATAAGACCACAACACACATGACTTATAAGGTGCATTTCCGCAACAAGATGATAGCAGCGTGCCACACAAGTCCTTCCTTTTCCTACTAATCTGTAGGGAAAACAGTAACATGTTTCAAACCAATGAAGAAAACTGAGGATGGGCAACAGCTTGGCAGGTTAAAAAATACGATCTTTTTGTCCTGAAAAACAATCAAAACCTAAAACCCCTGGACAAGGGACAGCACAAATTCAGAGCAAGAACAACAGCAATTCCACATTTGGTGGTTTTTCAGCCCAAAATGGATCAGAAGGCTTCCTGCATCACATTTAATGCTCATGTGAAAATAATATTGAAGGCGGTACCTGCAACGCAAACATTTTTTCCCTCCAAATTGTTTTTCAGTAAGAACTGCAGTCTTTTCCTAAGTTGTATGTCAAGTCACTGATGTGCCCTTTCCCACATGTGACAAGACTATTCAACTGAAATACTGGTGATTTGCTGTTGGCAAAATTTTTGTGAAATGGGAGGCTCACCTTTTTTCCAACAATACAAAATCCAAGCAATGTTAATTCCTTGTATGTTAAGCTCTCACTCCCCGAACTGATATATCTGCATAAAAGATCAGAGATGAGATGCCACTACAAGGCTATGCAGAACGCCTCAGTTCTCCATTTTCTTCTTCCTTTCCATCATTCTTATGATGAACGTGTATACATTAAAAAGAAAATGCCTCTTTCTTTTTAAGGTTGTGTAAATATTCTTAAGGTTGTGCTAAGATGCTTTCATATACAACATCTTCATATCCATCCTGGGCTCCTCAACCACAAGCAGCTAGTGGTACTATGTATCACAGAATCATAGAAAAGCCCTGCGACTGAGCACTACTGAGAAAAGCCTTGCTCCATCATCTTTGCACCCTCCCTTCAGGTATTTATATACATGGATGGGATTCACCCTTGAGCCTTCTCTTTTCCAGTTTACACAATGCCAGCTCCCTCAGCTTTTCCTCATAGTAGAGACGTTCCAGTCCCTCTATCATCGTAATGGTCCTTTTCTGGACTCTCTCCAGAAGCTTATCAGTCTTCTCCTGGGGAGTCTGGAGCTGAATGCAGGACTTCAGGTGAGATTTCACCAGTGCTGAGCAGAGGGGAAGGAATACCCAAATACAGGAAGTATTTGCTTGGCAATACTTCTAATGCAGCTGAGATACCAGTGACATTCCGTACAGCAAGAACACCTCTCTGGTTCCTGTTCTGCTTGGTGTCTGCGAGCATTCTGAGGTCCATTTCAACCAATCTCCTTTCCATCCGCATGGACCCCTGAACGTACTGGTGCGTGGGGCTCTTCCTCATCAGTTGCAGGACTTTGCAGTGCTTGCTGAGCTTGCTGAAGTTCCTGTCAGCCCCTATCTCCAGCCCGTCATGTCCCTCTGGATGGCAATCATCCCATCTATCAGACACTCCTCCCAGCTCTGTGTCATCACAAAACTCACTGAGAGTATACCACACCCTATCATGAAGATGATTAATGAAGATGTTAAACAAGACAACTCAGCATGGACCCCTCTCCATACAGAAAACCACTGTTTTCACCCTCCAACTAGGGGTGTTGGAGGCACTGTTCATCACCACCCTCAGGGCTGAACCATGCAGCCTGTTTTCAGTCCACATCAGAGTCTGCCCATCAGCTTCTACAGCAATAGCTTGAGGGGTTCTGAGACTCTTAAAAGAGACCACATCAAAGGTCTTACTGAAGCCCAGGTAGATGCTGCACTACTCTCTTCTTCCCCTATGTACTCAGGCAGTCATTTAATTGTAGAAGTTTACAGGTCAGTCAAGCACAGCTCCGCCATGGTGATGAGCTGTGCTGACCAGTACTGATGACTTTCTTGTCCTTCATGTACCTGCATATGATTTCTAGAATTAGCTGTACCATTACTTTTAGTGTCTTAACATGAAAAATTTACCCATAAAGATTCCTCTGTGAGCTGATGACTTATTTTTAGTGAACAGTCTTTATGAACTGGATGTGCAACTGACTGTTTTTATCAAAATGGTTTATTCTATTTCTGAACAACAAAACCAAGTATGCAGATTAAACTGGATATTGAGCAAAAGGCAAAACCAATTGAAAGGGTGGTCACAAGCTCATTCTTCTCTACAATCCATCTGTTCATTATTAATGGCACAAGGGTATGGGGAGGCAAACAAAAAGTGGGGGGTGGGGGGAGAAAGGTGACCATCCTTCTTAAGTGAAGAAAAATATAGGAAGAAATACAGTGACGAGCACAAAGGGCTGGATGAGAACAGTTTTCACATTAGCAAGTTACTACTCTCCCTTCTTTTTCACAATGAATCACATACAAATGATTCTGCCTTGTCATATAGCAATTCTGCTTGAAGTGGTTACTACCTAGAGTAAGTTACATAATCTCTTTAGTTACATTATACAGGCAATAAATTCCTTGGGGCCAATATCCTTCTTTTTCTTTTTTAATGTGAGACCACAAAAGCTTTCATTTTCCATCTCTTATCTGCACACACAGTTAAGCACAAAGTTTGCATATCACAGAAGGTGCCCCATGAAAGTCAATTTTTTATTTTTAAAAAACTTTCTCTTAGGAAGAAAGTTTTACTTAGCACAACAGAATCAAACATAATTAGTGTTCCAAATCAAGATTCTTCATTTTTTGTGCATTTTTTCCTAACAATACAGTAATTTTCCTTGCCTTGTGTTAGTGTCTACAAAGAAGTGCTGCTAAGACAGCAAGGGGCTTGGAGCATGTGACATACATGGAAAAGATGGAAAAGAGAGTGTGTTTATCAAGACACAGAATAAAAAAGGGAAAACCAAATCTTATTCCTGTCCTCAACAGACGGGTTATATTAGAAACAGAGACAGTTCAGAAGTAAACAATAATGGGCATGATTTGGAAGATAGGAAATTCCAAGTAGACACATGAGAATTTTTCACCACTGTGGTTGGTCAAGCCTGGAAAGTGTGGGGCATTCTCTGTCCCTAAGGATTATCAAAACTTAAAATTACTAAGTCACAGAACAATTTAAGTTGGAAAGAACCTTGGAATATTAGTCTTCATAGAGCATAAAGCACTGCTCTCAGCAAGGCTCAAATAGGCTTACACAGAAATTTCTCTAGTCAAGTCCTGAACACCTGTAAAGTTCCACAGCCTCCATAGGCAACTTATTCCAGTGTTTGACCACAGTGCAGGTAAGTAAACAAAACAATCCAACATCTCATCCAAATACTGTATTACCAATAGTCCAACTTCTGTCGGTCTGAAACAGCCCTCTTACCAAAGAGAGGAAGTGAAAGCAGTGGTCTTTAAACTCCAGAAGCCTTAACAAATGCCTTAACAAATGTCTCCCTTGTCCTTTCTCAGAAAAGATAACTCTGCAAACTTATACAGATTTTGCCTGCTGCCTCAAGCTAACTAATAAATCAAGAAGCAGTTAACAGAGGAAGCAACACAATCCATTTCATTACTTTTGAGAATTTGAATTAGTTCCAGAAATGTATTATCAGCCCTTAGGAAACTGAAATGAACTACATTAAAAAGGAAGTGAGAGCACAGAAGTCAAGAACATGTATTTTGTCTACTGTAGTACAGAACAATATAGCAGTTTGCTGAAGAAAAACACATCCACTGAAAGCTCTGCAGCTGCACTGGCTTGGCTTGTTTGCAGCAGGAAAACTGTATGAGTTCTATGGACCCAAAAGACTCCATAAAATTAACTTTTTTGTGTCAAAAGGCTAGAAGCATCATCTGAAGCTAGTACCACAATCATGCAAATTAGGTAACAGTGTGAGACTGGAAGATTTCCCCCACTTTCAGGGCTTTTCCTTCCACAACAAAGTTGGGGCAAAGAAGAGGAAAGACCATTCAGTGCTGCCAAGGTGGCGCTCCTCGTTTTCTGTCAGCACACGTCACCGTCCCTTCTACAAAGCTCCCAGCTCAAAACCCAAGCAAATGCCACAAAAGCTTCGCACCTGGCACACTGCAAAGAGCTCCACGAGCAGGGCAGAGCAGCACCACACTCCTGCAGCTGCACAGGGCTCACTCCTGCAGCACCACAGCCCCTGCAAAGCTCGCAGGAGCTCTGTGCTGGGCACCTCTGCACACAGCACAGCACCATCCCCAAAAAGCTCTCCAGAACCCGTTCCTGGGAAGGAAAAGCACCGAGAAAACCCACTGGACTTCAGGAATATCACACGTTCCAAACAGACACCCAGTGCCCTCGCTTTCACAATGAACTCTTGGCTCCACTGAAACAACTTTGCCTCAAGGTTTCTTCCACCGCTTGCCACTACCCACAAAGATTCGGGGTTGATTTAGAGCTGCTCCACAGCCTAGGCAGAAACTTAATGATGCAGCACCTTGCAGTAGGGGGTTTCTGCTTGGTTTTCTTTCCTGAATTACAAATGCCCAGATAGCACAGGAACAGTCCCTGCCTGCCTGGGGAACTGACTGTGTCTTTTCAGCAATCAATGCTGGGAGCGCCTGCGCTGCCAAAATCAAGGGTGACTGGCACTAGGGGAGCTGCTCTTGTTACTCCTCACTGAAAGGTACAACACCTTAGCCACACTACTCCTGCCTACGCTGTCAGCTGCAGGCAGCTTTCCTTGCTGCACACCTGAATGCCTTCCCACATTTGCTCCTTCAACCACAAAACTTCACTATCTAACACCACACCTTCCTAGCATAAGCTGCCACAGAGATTTCTTTATGCAATTAAGATGATCTGGGAGCCTGCAGAATCAGCACCAACATTCATAGTCTCAGCAAGGTTTTGAAAATTATTGACCTGGTGTTCTCACTTTGCAAAAGTGAGAAATTAAAAATTACTGTAACATGGAAAAATATATATTTCAAAGGGAGTCTGCCCTTTTCTTTTTTTGGGTGGGGGGTGTGTGTGTGTACCAGAACTCCCTACCAAAATTGCATTTACTTTGGTTTTAAGTTCATGGGAATACATACGCATGCATTAAAAGTCTGCGGAAGAGTCAGAAGTAGAGGTCAAGCTTCAAAAAGAAAAATTGGATTTCATTCATGTTCCTTCAGTTTAGGATGTGCACAAACACACCCAAACAAAAGAAAATGATAAACCACTCCCCTTCAATAATCCCAGAAATTAACATCATTTTAACTAATCCTGTGAGGACTTTCAATGGAGTGGTTGCCACTAAGATGACGGAGCACTGCAAGTTGTAGTTCTATACACAGTATCTAAACCTTTTCACTAACTAGGAGTCCAGCCAGAGCTGGAGCACAAGACATCAAAAAGGTGCCTTATATTTGACATCACTTCCAGCAACAAATTCACATTTATTTCCTAAATTTGCCTGACCCAGGTCTAGCTTCATCAAGAGAAGACCATGTAATGTCCAGCCATACGGGCAGATCAGTTGTTGCCCACTTGGCACCTGCAGGAGACCCCTTCCTTTCCTCCTCTTTAAGATTAGCCCCTTAACTCCAGTTCTCCAGCATTTCAACAGTCCAAGTCACTACATGGTTCCAACTGATGGGATATAGCAGCCTGAATAATATGACCTTCCAAAAAAACAGTGTGCCAGCATTTATCTGAGGAGGAGTTTTTCATTCTTGTTGGTGGTGAAGACAAAACAGAAAAGGAAATATATTACAAGGCTTTTTTTTTTTTTTTCTTTCCAGTGAGGGTGTTGCTGAATACTTCTTTAATGAGACTGGTTCCAAAGCTAGATGCTGTCAACACAAGCCTTTACACAGGCTACAGTCTCTCTTCCTCATTTTTTCATGTATTTCTATAAGGTTCTCTATTCATCCAGTGCAGCACTCAAGTCAAAACACCTGCACAATCCCAGGGAATCACATCTCTCCAGATAATTTGCCCTGCCTTCCCATACTACATGCTTTTGTGTCCAAGTGTTTGAGACAGACCCCATGTCCTGCTGCACTTACAGAAGGGCAAGAACCTCCCATGTCAGGCTTGTCACCTAGACATATCTACTCTGCCCCTTATGATCTTTCATCTTCAGGTTATGGTAACCTTTCATACCCAGTCTAATAGTTTCCTCAGCAGATCAGAAAGCCTAGTTTGTAAAGATACTCTTGTTCCACATTGTTAGATTTATTCCACCCCTGCAGAGTAGCCCTCATTTCTCTGGTCCTAGATGCCAAGGCCCCATCTTCAACAGAAGCTATACAGTCCACTGCTACCCAATCTTTCCTCCTCCCAGGATTGGCAAGGCAAGATCTGAGATCCATAACCTTCAGCCTCACCCCTATACCTCTGTAGCTCCCCTTTATATGCTCCAGGTTATCTCCAGAGTAGTACTCTGAGTACCTACAAGAAGAGGAAGAAAAGGAGGCTGAACAAATCTTGGCTGTGCATCTGCAACAATCCCAGATCTTGGCACCTACCAAGCAATAAAACTCCTGAGACATCTGGTGAGATCAGAAAATGCATGCCTTGATCATCCATGAGAAGAATCATCAGTCATTTTCTGTGACTGGTACCCATTACTCCTGACTCATGGTACAGCACTGTTGCTAGAGTATAGTGTCACCCATTACAGAACAGGGAAGTATAATAGCACATGAGATATTCGGGATGGTACAATCTTCTGTGACTGTTCACTCAACTTCTTTCCAGATTTTCACTAACACACAGCTCATACTAAGGCCTGATATAATTATAAATCTGCAGCCAGCTCTCATTCAACCAAGGATCCTTAAAAAAAACCTTTCTGTCTCCACAGTGTGAGAGAGTGCTGGTCAACATTACCACTCATTTTCCCCCTTTTGTGTCAACATCAAGTTCAGGCTCAGCAACTCTGGTGGGTCTTGTTGATCCTCACCAGTGTTCAGGATACTACACGTATTCTGAAACTGAAGAACTGCAGGGGGAGCAGATCTGTGACTTTTTGTTGCCAGAAACCACAAGCTTTCAGCCTTCTCTACCTCAATAGTCTCTGTCCACTTGGCCTCCGGCTGTCACTCCCTCCTCATCTTGTGTATCTTGGGTTTTCCACAAATATCACTTCATCTTCTCCTCATCCTCTCCTTCATCCTCCTCATCTGACCACCACCACCCGCCCTGACCTCTGGGAAGACACAGGAGCTCTCTGAAGCATGCAACAGGCTACAGGACTTCCTCCTAACAGAGCCAAGGACTCTGATGTGCTAATGGCAGTTCTGCAGATTTCTTCTACATCTTAATGGATGTCCATGTGCTGGACAGTATGTCCTGCAGCTTTTTCAGACTACCACTGTAAAATCTTCAGGAAGATCCACAAAATCTTAAGTGGACTTCCTAGGCCTCTTTGCACTTCTGTCACAACAACTGTTTTGTCTCATTTATCACACTCTATGGGCTGCACTGACTTTCTTGCTCTTTCCCTAGCAGGTACATTTTGGTAAGAATATGATCTTGCCCACATCAACATCTCCCTGAGAACCCATTATCCTGCTTTTAAAATGCTGTTGCTGCGGTACTGTACTGCCACCCATACTCCCCTCACTGTGAATCTGACTGGACTGAGCCCTGAACAACCTGATCTGGCTTTAAGTTAGCCCTCTTGTGAGCAGAAGGTTTGAATGAAATCATCCAAGATGCCTTGCACTTGAAATTGTTCTGCATTTCTATACCAAGGACCCTGATGAATGTACACTGAAATTCAGCTGGTTTTATTTTAACAGCAAGCAATGACCAAAGCAAGGTTCTATTCCCCAGGAGGTGCAGAAATGCATTCAGCATTGTTATGGCACACAGCTCTTGGTACAGGAAAAGAAAGAACCTAAGTTTTGCTCTTGGTAACCTTTGTGTAGGAATGAAGACAATTAAAGGGCCCTAGACTTCATTTACATGTCTGTTTACAAGCTGTCCAAGTTACACAACCTGCACTGTATATTCTAGTGACAGATCACTACCAAGCAAGCTAATAAAGCCACTGGCTTCATTAACCCTTATCACTTTCCTGTGTTTTTCTTCTTGTGGGACAAAGCCAATCGTACATGTTCTGCTCCAAGATTAGAAAGCAGCCCAAAATTCACTTGGTTTCAATGTCTGGATATCTGGCTGCTGAGCCTTCTCAACCACATCAACCACAAGCAGGGATTTTTGTAATTGTATAACGTTCTGAAGGAGAAGAAAAAATAAACAGAAAAAGATAAAAAATCTTCCAGCACTTCTATCACAATGTGCACTAAAATCCTCATTGTCTGATGTGAAGGCAAACTTTCCAACTGTCCTGCTGAAGGAGTGCTTCCCCCAGGCTGCCATTTAGTCCAGACATACTGGCCCCACCACCTATCTCCCCAAAATACCCAGTACAGAACATAAGAAGCCATGACACAAAATTCCCCACATGCTGCTGAAATATTCTTATCCATAAGCTTCACTTAATAATGCTTTCAACTCTTTCCCTAATACGTTTAGAGTAATGTGTCAGTAGTCACATAAAGTTTTCTGTCTGAAACCTGAACTAAATCTACATGACATATAGCAGAGTTTCACAGAGCAGGGCGCACACTACATGGCATGACTGACTTACCCTAGAACTTTTAAGAAAAGCTTAGTGTAACTTTATCTAACTATACAAAAAGCAGTACAACTTGAAATTTCCACAATATTGACTTCCCAAAGTAAACAAAACATTACAAGCTTGTAGAGACATTTAATATCTGCACTCCTGGGTTGCAGGAGGAGAGTGGCCATGTATTAATTAATTTATTTTAATGTCTTTAATTGCCAAGTTTGTGGGTCTTTTTTACCATCCAGGAACTAAATTAGCATGAGAAAACAAACATGAAATTTGGTTTTACATATACACATACATGCTCCCAGCCTGCAATCTCCCTCCTTTTAATCTCTACCTCCTGCCCCTTACTTTTCCAGGTAACAGACAAAACTAGTCTGATCCCCCTTTCTTCACTTCTTCATCATTCCCCAGAACTGCACATATTGAAGAGTCAAGCCTCACATTGCTGGCTCATATCCCCTCTCCACTCTCCTCCCCCTGCTGCTGGCACACTCCTATACCTCTGCAGAACTTACATGATACTACTTGCATCTGCAAAGCTCTCTCTCATCTGTATCCCCCTTACAGGAAAAGACTGTTCCCTTACTAGCAGACAATGATGATTTCAATGTCTGCCTGCTGAAATACCAAAAATGGAATCTGGAGCGAGGCCTAGAAGAATGTACACAATTTGAAGTAGGAATCCCTGAACAGATGAAGAAGTTATTCAAATTTATTAAGGTAAGTGAAGAACAAAAAGGAAGGTTCAATATTTTAAGTCTGTATCAAAATTACCACTTGTTTTAAATGAGAGTAGAAAAGTACTAAAATAAAATCTTGCAAAAAGATGAATTATTTTACAACTCAAAAGGTATTTACACTGATATTACACTTGATATTTACACTGATCATTTGCAGAGAACCAGTTTCTGAAATTATTATATTTTCATTCACAGTTTTACAGACAAAATTCAGGAGGATCACAAATTTTAAGCAGATTAACTAAACCGACAGAACTATTCAAGCTGATGGTAAACACTCCAGTATCTCCTAAAATACTGGATAAAAGCTTGCCTAGCCTGGGCATCTAAAAGGACAACCAAGCTTACGTACAGTATGCTTTATAGCTCCTTTTCACATACAAAGCTTAATACCAGTATTTTAAAATTAAAAAAGAAAGAACATTATAGCTCTGACAGACTTGGAACAAACAAGAAACAAAGACTGGACCTATTATAATAATTATAATTATTTCCAGATTTCCAGTGTTCTGGGACTCACATGGTGTAATTAAATGTATTTTAAGATGCCTTTGCTTTTTGGTATTTCACAAAATATCTTAACAACTTTTTATTGAGGCTCTAATGTCATTCTACTCTTTTTGATTTAGATACACCACTCTCCATTAACATTTATTGTTCTAAGCATACACAAGAGCTCAGGATATTCCTGAGGTGCTACTAGGTGGCAGTACAATTTCTAGAAGGAGCAATGACAGTGTCACACAAGAACACACACAGTAGCACAATATTCAGCTGTTGCAAGGTCTTTGCTCCCATTCTGCTTAGCAATTGCTGCCTTCAGGCTCACAGAGAAATTGGATTTGTGGGTTGTAGAGGGAAGTGGTGAACATAACAACACTGCAGCAGAACAAAGGACAGGTAGAAACAATCTGTCCATTAGATCAGTAACATACCGTTACTCCAGTTAAACCTGGGCCTTTTCCTTCAATTAGTTTATACATTTCTTGAAGTGCTTCCTCATCACTTTTGCCTTTAAACCGCTTCTTGGAGAGTTCTTGAAGAGCTTCCTTAAACTGCTCAAAAGTAATAGTTCTTACAGACTTTCCCCTGTTGAAACACACAGCAATTGAAACAAATTACAAGAGAGCACAAAAAGCAATTCAAGAGTAGCAGAATGGTTTCAGTTTAACACAGTGAACAACAGAAAATTGCAACAGAACAGGAAGGCCCATGCAGCCCATTTATGGTGTCAAATAAAACATATCCCAGGAGTAAGGTAAAAATACTTTACTTTACTAAAGTAAAAATACTTTCTTTTTATACGCACATCAGTAGGATAGCACTTTACAGACTTCCCTTAATGAATGTTTAATAATAAAGAGGAAATAAAGGGACTGGGTCTACTGTCAAAATGCCTTCAGCTCACCAAATTAAATATAGTCTCATTTGATTGATCACTTATAAAGCCTGCATGTAGAAGACAAGAACTGAAGCATCTTAAGTGAGTCTTTTTATTATTTTTTATTCTACTTTGAGTAACTGGTTATCATGTTATTTGTAAGTCACTATTAATGTATTCACAAATAAGAATTATTCTGCTATTGCATAAAGCAAACTATTGAAAAGCACTCAAAAACTTGAAATTCCTCCTCAATTGAAGACTGACAAGTTTTTAAATGACACATTTAAATTCAATACCTGCTTTCCTTTGTAGACCATCATCTTCAGAAAACTTTTAAAGGTAACAGAAAACAAAATATAGTAGTCTGGTAAACTCATAAACCTCCCAGAGATTTGGAGCGGAATACTTGCTGTAGTTTTCAGTAATAGGAAGATCATATTTTCACATTAGTAAATTATTTATATTTACTTTTAATTGAAAGTATTTTGCTGCACAACTGTGCAGTGCAAATTCTGATGAATGGGAAATTCACACTTCACAAACACCAGTTTATACTGTCATTCCTGCAGACCTTTTGTGGTCCATCATAGCAAAGGTTTCACTTGATAGAATCTTACAAAGCATTCACTACAGTGATATGCTTAATTAAAAGAAGGTTAATGCATGTCTGGTTTCTACCATTTTAAAATATTCAGTTTAGGCAGGAGATAACATTGCAGAGTATGCACT
Organism: Cinclus cinclus; assembly: GCF_963662255.1. Taxonomy (NCBI): domain Eukaryota; kingdom Metazoa; phylum Chordata; class Aves; order Passeriformes; family Cinclidae; genus Cinclus; species Cinclus cinclus. The sequence continues at coordinate 58,285,506 of NC_085046.1, forward strand.
GTTCCACTCAATCCCCTAATATTAACCTAGTTTTAGTGCTCCTCATTTAAAAATTCAGGTATGAAGCAACAGCATTAGTGAGTTTACTCACCATTAAACAAAAACCAACTATTTTTAGTTGTTATGAATTACAGCAGACACAAGCCACACTTTTTCCTGTATTAGTAAACTATAGATTCTCTGATCTTTTGAATAAGAATTTACACCCCAAAATTCTGACATATATTCTGAACTAAAATTTAGCAGATCACATAGAACCATTTTTAGAAGATGTTTTGATACCTATGCTGATATAATCTTAAACAGTACCATCTTCAAAAGCAAAAAATGTTTACAACATTACAAAACTCTCAAAGTTAAAGTAATATTTGAGAGTCCATGTTGCCAGGAAACATGCTACTACACAAGTTTTGTTTGCTCCTTGAGCGTTTCTTTTTATGCCAATTTAGAGACCATTTCAAGCAAATCAGGGGGAAAAAATAACCAAGCACCACCACACAACCCAGACCAGTCCTTTCAACAGAGACAGCTGTTTATATAGGAATAAACAATAGATGCTAGGATAGACAAAGTGAGCACTGGCAACAGAAATCTTGGGCTAGAAAAGCAGTACATGGAAATCTAATTTTAATTCAAGTGTCAAAAAGACCTTTGTGAAGAGCAATTCAGCTATATGGCATGGATTTATGTTTGATCTTCTCTTAGACACCTTCAGGGTCAAATCCCTCTCAGCTGGGGGATGCCTCCACTAATGAAAAGGGGAAGTGAGGTTTCTGGTTTAGCAACCAACAGTTAGAAAGTAACTCCTACTTCAATTAACTAAACATAAAAATGAAATTTTATCCCCAGCTTTTAAAACAAAGAGAAATTGGCTATTCACAACAAAATTCAACACTAAGGGAACCCTTTACATAATTGCTCATTACTAGCATTCTTTATTTTCAATGCAGCCCAACATATGTAGCCAACATCAGCAACACCCACAAAAAAAAACTTTGTGTGTTTTTTGACCAAGCATTGCTGTTTGCAACTACTTGTCTGCCTTAGGTAACACATGTGCTGGAGTATCTCACAGAATTAGCTGGTAAAAGAACATCATGACAGTAGAAATAAAGATATAATCCAGCATTTCATTAATCAGAAGGACAGGTGGAATAAACTGCAATTAACTACCTGGAATTTCTCCAGGATTCTCATTAATAGGATTAACATCCCTCTTCTGATGAAACTTGTCCAAGAACTTTTTAGTAGCGCAAGAGGTCAAGACTTCAATTTGTTTTGCCTCTCGTTTAGAAAAAGAAAGCACTGGCAATCACTGCAAGGCTTCACCATAACAACACCCTAAGGCCCTAAATTTTCTACAGACTCACAGCCAAGTTTAGCATACAGGCCTTGCCAAAGGCAGTTTTCTGTAGCACATAGGTTTAGCTTGGATCATCAGTCAGGATCATCAGAATGGGAACAAGAATGATCACTTTCAGCAAAACCACCACCAGAAATTCATGTTGACTTGTTTATTCTTCACTAAATATTCTGAGCTGGAAGGGACCAACAAGGATCATTGAGTTCAACTCTAAAGTCATCAAACCCATGACCTTGTCGCTATTAGCGCCACACTCTAAACAAATGAACTGATCCCAGGGTTTTATTAACACATGGAGAATATTTGGTTGCATACTCATTAAGCAGAAGAGCGTATGTTTTTGTGTGTGTGAATTAAAAGGAAAAATATATAAATATGGCTGCCAAAAGGAACAAAGAACACTTGGTCTAAGACACAGGTATACCCACCTCTCACATTTGGTCTTTTCCCTGCCACTTACATGGGGCAAGGAAATGAGTGGATTTTTCCCCTTCAGCTTAAGGTATAACCACAAACTGGACATATATACGACCAATGTAGTACTGCAGCGGGACCCCGAAAGAGAAACAAATGCACATTGTAGCTGATATTCTTCACCAGCAAACAACATTAATTGAAGTGATGTTAAAAATAGGATAGGGAATTAAGGGAGTTTTGCGACTATATCACAAGTTTCCTAAATAAAACAGCTTTAATTTTGAAATTTGTTATCTTTTTCAATACTCCAAAAATATCCCCTCTTGCTCTGCCATCTATGACAATATTATCAAATCCAGTTGTAAAGCATCATAATTAACTCCAAAACTCCGTATCTGCAACATGTGTCAAGTCTTGTGGAAAACCCTAGGAACACAACATGCTCTTGCACTTTTGGTATGTGAGGTATGGTACACATATGACATGTACCAGCATCTAAACTACCAAGCAGCAGTCCTACACCCCTCCCATCTCTAGAGACAGGTCTCCAAGAGCTCTGAGCAGCTGCTGCCATCATGATTACTAATGAGAACAGCATGCTCCCCTCTCCTCTGTCTGTACAGTCACGGGTTGAATGTATAGGAGACCACTGATGGAGTAGGTAGAAATGACAGAGAAGTTTTTCAACAAACCTTGATTTACACTCTCTCCAATCCAGGCCCACAAAAGCGCCCTAGGGATAATGACTTGTGAGCACTACTGGATGGAAAATTGGACACGACCCAGCAACATGCACTCCCAGCCCAGAAAACCAACAACTGTGTCCTGGGCTGCACCAAAAGCAGCGCAGGAACAGGGTGAGGAAGAGGACTCTGCTCTGGTGAGAGCCCACTTGGAACACTGCATCCAGCTCTGGGGTCCTCAGCACAGGAAAGACACTGAGCTGCTGGAATGAGTCCAGAGAAGGGCCACAGAGCTGATCAGAGAGAAGGAACACCTCTGCCATGAAGAAAAGGTGGGAGAGCCGGGATTCAGTCTGGTGGAGATATGGCTCCAGGAGACCTTACTGCAGCTTTTAGAGAGCTTACAAGGAAGGATGGGGGCAGGCTTTTTAGCAGAGCTGTTGTGATAGGACAAGGGAATGATTGTAAAGTAAAATAGGGTAGATTCAGACCAGATACAAGGATTTTTAGGAGGGTGGTAAAACACTGCAAGAGGTTGTCCAGAGAAATGGTAGACGGCCCGTCCCTGGTCAGGTTGGATGGGGCTATGAGCAACCTGATCTCATGCAATATATCCCTGCTCACTGGGGGAAGGGTGAGGTGGTGGTGTTTACCTAGATGATATAAAAGGTTCCCTCCAACTCAAACTGTATGAAAAATTATAATACTATGAACACAGAGTAACACACAAGGCTGTCATACCCCCAGTTTATTTTCAACATTTTTAATACCCTGTTCCTGTTCAGGAAATCCCTTCCTTGTATCAGCTTTTCATTGTACCAGCTTTTCAGACCTCATTAATTTAGGCAAAAACCCCAACCCAAAACCCCCCCCAAATAAACTAATTCCTTTCTATTAAGCAACTGCTACAAAGAATCAGCTTCTTTGTGTATATTTGTAGCTTGTTTTTAGAAGCTCATTATAAATATCTCGTTTCCATGGGAATAACAAAACAAATATATTCACTTCTATTTTCCAAGTGTTACAAGTTCAAACAACTTGTCTACAATTAAGTATGCCAAGGGTGATCACTCAGCTCTTTACACTCATCTCTTATGTTTAGCATTCCAGATAGTTCATACAGAAAGAAGATAAAAAACTGTGTGTTAAAAAAATAAAACTAAAAATTCAAGGCATCAGAATGAAAATTAAAACAGACCAGAAAATAAGACAAAATTGAAAATAGCAACAAAAAAGGAAGGTAGGAGGGGAAAAAGGTTTTTACAAAACTAGTGGCCAGAAGGTTGGCCACTTCAATGAAAACAACAAAACATATGAGGGGCATTAATAATAAAATTTTTAAAGCCCTATACCTCATTATGACACAAAGAAACCTTCATGTTTAGAAAGGATACGTTCTTACATACCATTCTATTTTAAGCTTTGCTTCTTACAACAAACAGAATTACTCTAATGCATCATCCTTCAGTGGTGGAAACCGTGTTCTTGGTACAATAATGACAGCCTCCTGTACCTATGCCTACATTTGGGAACAGAATGATCATACTCAGAAGAATTTTAGGAAGCTCCCCATCACTTCTCTTTCCTTGATCTGTCTCTCCACATGTGACCAACTACATATTGGGAGATCCTGAACTGAAGTTTGAAATCCTCAGTTTGCTCCTGGGAGCCCAAGTTCACCTACATAAAAGCATCAGTTCTGTGTCTGGATATTAGCAAGGTAAACAAAGTGCAAAGTAGATTTGAACTGCAAGTGATGCAGTTTTCATTTGCAAATATTACTACTCACAGTGCCCCAAAGTTCTTAATGTGAAAGTGTACTGCTGCAAATGGATACTGCGGACCTGAATATTATTTGGATTAACAGTTGTCCACAATATCAGCTGAAAAGCTACACAATTACACTCCACATACCCAATACACAAAATCTATGTTGTATATTAGAGATCTTGATCTCCACAACACTAAAACAGTTCAGTGTTAATACAACAAAGTCTACAACTTAATAGGCCCTGCTGTAATCCTGAAGCTACCAAAAGTCATCCCAAATTCCCATCACAATAGGACACTTTTCTATTTTCTTACATTGAAGATAGGAAAGAAGATGCAGAATTACTGAGAGAAGCTTCTATTTTTGTTAGAATGTCAGAGAGATTTACAGCAGGATACAATAACCAGGACTGTTCTGCTGTGGAAATTGTCATCTACAGTCTAAGGAGCATAGCAGGTCTGACAAGGGTCTAAAAACACCACAACTAAATGTGGGAGCCCAACAAATGTTCTTGCATAAACTCTACCAGAAGGAGTTTTGTCTGCAGTTCTAAATTCACCAGGGACTTGGGTGTCTGATCAACCGAGCAGTCAAGTAAAACTCAACAGCATATTTTCTTATAAATTAGAACAGGACTTTGGGTACTTCCTATATTTATTCCCTTCCCAAGGCAGTCTCATTCATTCAGAAAACAGAATGAAGGACCACGCTGGCAAGACGACACATGAGCAGCTTATTTGTCACAGTTTCTGACTTACTGGCACAATAAGCCTGATCAGGTTATTTCTGATTTGCCACAATTGCTCCCACATCTATGTAGGCAACTTCTAACTAATACTAAGAAACATTCCTAAATTATCAGAAGCAAACATTGAAAATTATTCAAATTAATCATATAAAGGCATCACCAGTGAGAACAAAACCATTAGTCAGGCGTTTTATCCTAAGGGCTAACCAAAGGTCTATTTCCTAATGACATTCAGGCCTGACTTCAAACTTCAGCTGTTTCTCTTATATCTTAACAAGTCATACTAAAAACTCACTACAGCTGAAACTTACTGATTTTCATACAACGCTTTTCTTATTTAACACTTTATAGCAGCAACTTTATTATTATTACTATTACAGCCCAGAGCATTCACACCTCTGTTTAGTGGAATGGACAATTTCTCTTCCTTGCTGTTTGTAAAAAGATGTGGTCTATAAACATAATGTATGTTGGTAACAATTGCTAGTGGTATTTGTACTGCACACCTTGACAACTGTAAGGTACCACAGACAAATTCAAATTCCTTGAAGCAAAACAGGTTTGTGCCAGTCTCTGCAAAACACAACACTCATCTAACAGATGTATTTTTTTTCCAAGAATGTCTGCTGTAAGATTATCACCACAAAGTCCAAGGCTGTTTAGCCAAGAAGCAGATTGTGGTGCGGGGCTGGTGGTTTATCTTTTTCTTTCTGTGGTTTACTATTTTCACTTTCTCCTCTCTTACACAGCTCAGAATTTCTGCAGGCTGTCAGCATGAGAATTCATAGCTAAGAAGTCCCAAGCTAAATGTAGGTCCCTAGGTAGCTAACCAGGCTGGCAGAACCTTGCAATCCAATGGAGTATTGAAGATATCCTGTGAAGGTCTGCTTTTTGCTATGTATCAGTCAAAAACAGGATAAAAAAAGCCCTCAGATACATAGTGCGAAAAAACCTTAAAAATGAAAAAGAGAACCTTTTACTGGATAAAACTGAACTGTGTATGATTAACCCAAAGCACAGACTTGTGTATAAATTTTAAAAATACAGCTGAAGACAGATGAGCAAGCAAAGAAAGCTACTTTAATTCTATCAGGGTATTTGCACTGCACTAACTAACAGCTCTAAAGGGACATGGTTAAAAAAATTAAGGTAACAAAACTTCACATATCAGAGGCATAGAAGATACTTGCAAAAAATGATCCTAGGAAGAAGCTACAATAGATCTTCAGCTAAAGTAGTGGTCACTTTCGGAACACAGGCAGCTTTGAATGCTATTTACCACAAGTGGATTCTTTTGACGGGAAGAGTATTGCTGACAACAAAGATACCCAAATGACCTCCACAACATCCAGATGACCTTCACTATTGATCTCTCTAAGACAGATAGCATCTTGGCCAAGTCACAGTATAGCAGTTGGACTAGATGCCTTCATATATCCCTTGACCACAAGGGAATGCCATTATCAGTTTTCTAAGAAAGAAAAACAAGACAAGCACAGTGCAAAATGCAGTACAAAATTCTCTCACTGTATCACTGCAAATAGTCATGACTTCCAGAATCTCTCTGGGAGTGAGCCACAAGGGCAGAACACCTCAGATCCTTCACTCAGGAACTGAACCTGGAACGGTCAGTTTTCTGTCCCAGTGCTTTTTGTCTCATTAATAAGCAAGGGTAAAGCAGAGTACACCCAGTTTATTCTAAGTGAAACTGGGACAGCTACTAAGCTTGTGAAAATCTGAAGCAAGAGGATATCAACAGCTTACTAAACCAGCAGTTGATTAGACTTCATTGCAACTTAAATATTTTAGGCCTCCCTTATGAAAACTCTATTTTCTGATATTTAACACATCTCTCCTCTTGACATTTTCTTCTATCCTATGTGCTTCCTATGCACTTCACTCATGGTGAAATTTTGTTTCCTTTAAAATAAAATCTGAAATTAAAAAAAAGACAAACCAAGCAGCTATGAGCCTATCAGATATAACAGCATTGGGAAGGGAATGAAAGGGGACTGGAGAAAGAATATGATTTGGCAAAAGCATTACTAAGTAAAAGCTTCCAAATGGAAGCAAATCCCAGAATGAGTTAAAGGGGTTAAACAGATTTAATGGGATTTACAGAGGATGAGGAAAAGAGAGAGTCCAACTAGACAGTAGGTCTGATAGCTATATACAGCTTAGAGGAAAAGATGAAATTAGCTAAATAGAGTAGCAGAATCCAATTATTTCACATTTGTTTGGGGTTTTCTTCAGTTTAAGAGAATAAAAATAATGTTAGATTTGAATATTTAATAATGAAGATTCATGTAATGGTTAGCTACTGATAAGAAATAGTATTAGGAAAACTCTGTGAAGCCTGAAGAAAGCACATGCCCCAACTTACATTAAGGGAGTTTGCAAGTGTATTTGGCATGACAGACATGGACCAGAGTTTGGAAAAAGACAGAAACACGTAATACCAAGCAGTCTGGGAGTACTTCAGCTTCTCCTTGCTATGGAACAGAGATATCCATCTTCTGGTTGTCAATCCTGCAAACTCTACTCAAAGAATGTAAAAACTTCACACAAAACAAACAGAAGACAGTAATTTTATCCCTCCTTAGAATGCTGTCTACTCCTGTGAAAGCCTCCAGTAAGTGACATACAACTTGCAGATAATGTTGTTTAGTAACAGAAATCCATCCCTTGGGATGGATACCGTTTGACAGAACAATTTGGGTGGAAGTAAGGACATTAAAGGACATGGCAGGGGTGAGTGAAACTAGCAGGAATATTAGCCAAAGTACAGAAATATGTAGGAAATTAGGAGAAATTCAAAAAAGAGGCTGCAGAGAGGCCTTAGACACAAATGGTATGGGACAAACTAGTGCTGAAGCAGAAAGACAATGCCTCAAAATCAGGCTTCTGGCATATATGCTGGCTTCTTCTCTGTAAAGCTCAATTTATTTGCTGTTCTCTTTGGTTCTTGACATCTTAAGGTTATGCACTAGACTAGGCATACACACAGACCATAGCGGAAGGGAGCAGAAACTAACCCCAGTGTAATAACCCAATACAGTGCACAGCTGCCAGAGACACTGCTGAGCACATCCAAAACACAAAAATCCAAGAGGATGATGTCACAGTGCTCATTAAGTCAGCCTCAAATAAATTAAAGCAGTTAAGAATAGTTGAAGATTTACTAAGCATTCTTAAAGCTAATCACTTCATCTGTCTGTCTTCCCCAGGCTGAGCTTACCACACAAGCTAGAGGTAAGAAGCTATTTTAATATAATAATACTTACCATTTTATCTTCAGAGAGCTGAAAAAGCTGATACAACCACTGCAGTTTCAAAAGCTCTCTCTGCTATTGAAGTGCAGGGGCTTAGGGCAAAGGCTTTACAGCTGAGAGGACAGGGCAAAGAACCAGCATCACCTGTACTTTCTCCACCAGTTCAAACAGTGCACATGGACACACTGCCTGATAACCACGGGAAAGAAAAGTAGGATACACAGATAAGGCATCCTTCTACAGCTCACAAGCAATCCCATGTGAACTGACAAGTCTCATTCACATCCCAGAACTAAAAAACAAACCAGCATTTGGGATTGATTCTCTCTCTTGATTTCACACCTACTGTGAACATATTTGATTAAAAATGAGACCAATCAAAGTACAATGAAATCACATCCAACACACACTGTTTTAGAACATCGTGACAAGCAGTGACCACAAGTAAGGTCAATGCTGCATGGCCAAACATCCTTTATGGAGAAGTGAATGCTTTTGATCCCAAGCAGTTAATCCACAGAAACTATATAAAATTGTTCATAAGTATGACTAGAAAAATATTCTTAAGGATAGCTTTCACATCACTAGCTATTTTTCAGGACTTTATGTTACTGACCTGAATTCATATAAATACAAGGCACTCAGAGATAGGAAAAGCCACAACCTACTGAATTTTCATGTTAGCACCCTCAGGCTTTTGGTGAACAGTAGCCTTCCTTACTGCTTTCTCTCTACATACAGAATCAATATTTTGACTGAGTCCACATTCAGGAGAGACATCATCTTTTTTGATGAGACCAGTTAACCAAGAACAGGACATGACATTTGATAGCTGAACAAAAAGCAGAATTTTTACAACAGAAAACAGAGTTACATAAGACACTGCTGTTTTAATAAATGAGACCCAGAATAGAAAAGCTTCATATCTAAGAACTAGATATTGAATGGTTACATGGTATGACATCCTACTCAATTTAGAGAAAATTGAAACTCGGGACAAAGAACAATGGCAGCACTAAACAGGACATTGTAAGAACTTAACTCCTTAAGTCTCAAGATATTAGAGCTTAAATTATACTTTCATTAATAACTGAACTGAACTTTGAAGGTAAACCATGGCACAAGGGATAGAATAATAACTGAATCCAACTCTTTATTATGGAACAATAGTGAGCATCCAAGCTTCTGTCTAGCAACATATTACTCAAAAATTATTCTCCTCTCAGTTTTTCCTTAAAATTACATTGAAACAAAAACCCTACTTTTATGTGCTACTGACCTTCCAGGAATTTCTTTCTTGTTTTCCTCCTCAGATATTGTGATGTTTCAGCAAAAATTCTAGCTGTGTTCTTACAATGTCTAATATTATGAGGGATTTTTAATTCCCAGACAGGAATTTTAAAACTACCAAATTTTTTAGCCAGTTTTCCGACACTGAGCCAATCCAGATCAGAGCTACATGCAAAGTACAATGCAAAATGTCGGCAAGGCAAAGGCTGAGTATTGTGGGGACATGTTTTAAAATCACTATGAAGCTCAAGCAAAACCACAAGTACAACCTGAATACTTTATTCTTTGTTCCTATGGAGAAAGATGTCTGGATCACTGTTTCAGTGAGGCATCTGACAAAACTCCCATCCTAATTCAGAAATTGCGCTAGTCCATATAAAGAAAAGAAGGTCCTGGCTGATGACAAGAAAAATGAACAAAAAGGAATGAGTAACACAACCCTGAATTCATATAGAGCATATTCACTCTACTGTTTAGGCATGGCAGCTGTTTGTTAATCACCACACTGCACCAGGATACAGCAAGTTTACTTGTATTTCTTGGCCAAGAAATTCAGAAAGCACCATCTGATAGCTGAAGTAACCAGCTGCAAGAAATTCCCCTCCTTACTCTCCAAGATAATATTTCCAGTTGCAGACTGGTTTTCAGTGAGTTTTTTTGTGAGAAAGGTACAATACCATTTAATACTATACATAAGAAATATTAGATACATTTTTTCAAAAATAGTTTTGCATAGTTATTTCTGAAACATAATTTAAACAAAGCAAAATACAGCTTCGTGTAGTTGGGAACTGTAGCCAGCTCAGCAAACAAGCTCAGCAGTAAGCAACTCATTGCTTACTAAAATGCAGCTATGGAAGCCAGAGCAGCAGTCCTCTAATCCAAGGTGGAATTTTCCTTTAGAGTTTAATTACACAGAATTTAAAACCAAATTGTCTCAATAAGTAAGTATCATTGTCATATGGTTTTACAACAGCACCATTCCAGTTTTTCAAAGGATTTCACAGACTTGGATTGTTTTCCATGTAAAATCACATCTAACCACAAAAGCAGTTTCTGAACCTGGCAATAGCTCAGAGGTAGTGAACCAAGTAAAAAAATACGTGTTTGTGGGAGAGGTTGCTTCAGTGATCCTGATGACAGAGAAAACACGGATGTATGTATATATGCTAACATTTTTTACTGGCAATATGAGAAGGTGGCAGCATTAAAAATAGACAACTGGGTTAACTGACGCCAGCACAATCTCAGTATGTAAGAGTCATTGACCATGGTTGGAGATAGGAAGGTGTGAAATCAAGAATGACACACCAAGTGAAAAAAGAGGAACTAATTACAGTATTAGTCCATATCCATAGGCCACATGCAGAGAAAGCCACAAAACTGTTTGCCATAACCAACAGTCAAGGACCAAATCATGACCTCCAAGAAAGGAGAAACCAGACTGCAGTTATGCACAGAGCAGAAATCAGACATTTTCTCTTTCAAAGAAAACAAGAAATATAAATTAAAAAAAAAAGAAGAAACTGCATGGTTCTCCCCTACTGGAAGATTGCCTTCCCACATGAAAGGGAAAATTGGATGGTCACAGGAAAGCTCTAAATATACAGCCCCCAGTCTTGGAGAATTTCCCATTCTATGTCTGTTTCTTGCAAAGGAGATTTCCCTTCATGTTAAAATGACAACATTCACAATGATGTCCTGCTCCCCATGTCCTTCTTGTCTTCATGTCCTCTGAAACAGCATTAGAGATGCAATTGTCTGCATTGGCAGGATTCTCATTTTACAAAACAAAAAGCAAGACAGAAGAATAGGTAGACTGTGGCCAAAACAGTCTCTCAAACAGTTTACAAATGAAGAGTATGAGAGTATCTGAAGAGGTACCACTTGAAGAGAACAACACTATTTTTACAAAGTGCAGATGAGAAATGTTAAGGCTAAATTATAGAGCAGCAAAACCCCTGTAACACATGACAGCACCTTGTTTCCACTACAGATCCACAGGCCAATTCCATGTCTGCTATTGCCAGTGCAGAGAATATTCTTTAATAAGTTTTTCTGCTATGCCTTTATCATTTCTCCTTACCTCATCCTGTGGGAATAGATATCTACCTTTGCACAGGTAAAAAATAGCTTATTTTGTACAGCTCAAGAGCAATCTCTAGGCACTTTTCGTCTCAGCACAAGGTTGCTGCAATTGACAATACAACCCTCAATCTGAATGAAGATACCCCTACTAATCATAACCAAGAACAACTGTAGGAAGCCACAATATACCTCACAAGTAATTAGAGCATGCCTGTGGGCTCAGAGACCATAGTAATTCAACAGAGGAAAAGCACAGAGTTTTATCCATCTCCTGACAAAAAGACCCCAACTCTAGAGAAAGAGAAAGCCTGCCAAACAAGCAGTTACAATAAAGCCACACCCAGCTTCAGAAAGAAGCCATTTTGACTCCTTGGGTGAGAGAGACTGATCCTCTCTCTCTCTGTGTCCAGAGTGGGGAACACATTTTCCAAATGGAACTCTCAGTTGTGCCACAGAATCTGCAGAACAGCCCATGCCAGTAATGTCTTGGGAGTTTGTGATAGCTATAAACAGAGAGTGACCAAATTCTCTATGGGGATCTACCACCTCCCCTGGATTAAAGATCTCTGTATCAGTCTTTACACTGCTGACTCATGTTCATCTGATACCAACCCAAAAGAAAGGCAGAAAATTATGACAGTTGATACCAATACAGATATTCTCTCATTTACATGGCACTTCTCTATTCAAAACATGCAAAAATTAACAATAAATGGAGGTTTACCCACATAGTTGCAGACATCATCATCACAAACCAAAATAATAAGGAACAACTAGGAAGACTGTAAGATGCTGGAATGGACTGTGAAAGCAGAGAGGAGACTATAAAAGAGCAAGCATGTACTCTTTTGGAAATCTGTGACTTATTTAGACCAACACCTACTGAAGGAAGGTAGTGAGCCAATGCTAGGTAAGATTTGCTGCCCTCCTGATTTTTGCTTTATATAAAAGGGTATTTTCATCTACAAACACAAATTAGTACATTCTTACATTAGGATTCTCCAGCAGCTCTCAGTTACTTCCATTCAGTAAATGAAGCTTCAGGTTCTTTTTTCGGGGATTACTATCTCAATTCTGAAACTGTTTTCTTCAAAGTCTTTGATTTTACCAGCAGAAGCAACAAAGTATTGTTCCAAATTGTCATCCACTGACATGCTGGTACAAGAATATCCAATGTATCTATGCCCACAATGTTTTATATAGAAGAGCAAGTTTTCTAAATAGTGGATAGTTAACAGTGCAATTACTATTAGACTTTCATGCTCTTATTCCAATACATGTCAGAAAACTGTCTTACTTTCCAGGTATATACTAACTTACTTGTGGTACAAAATCTTCTGACTGAAGACCACTGATGAATTTCCATGGGATCTAACTCAACACATAGGATCTCACTCTGTATCAGCACCACCAGTAGGGTAGATGTCGTTCATAAACAAGTCAAGTATATCCTCACAATCTATAAAGCACAAAGGAAACCAGCTCTTGCAAGAAAAGAGGATGGTACAAAACCAGTAGATTAACACAATGCTATGTATATATACACAGTTCAGCCCTATGTCTTGGGTTGCATGTACCAGGCTGCGCAAGTCTACTCTGAAACCTCCCAAAACACACACCTGACAAACATCTTTGCAGATTTACATGCTGGTCCTTTTTATTACAGAACCTCTACATTAGGAATGTTTATACAAGTAGTCAATTTAAACTAGCTTAAGTTTTTAATGAATGTATTTATGGTTATTTGATGTCATATAGTAAGGACAGCAAAACCAGTAGGAATTCAACAGCAAATGTTTCAAGCTAGTGCTCTCCTTCAATTACTTAAAAGTTTGACAGGGTAGAACACAATCAAAGTGTTCAACCAAGTTTTATGCACTCCTGAACATGTCATCCTACACCTACAGAGTACCCTATACCTACACGTCAACAAAGCTCTGAGATCACAGCTACAAAAACTACTAAGTCTTTATGTCTTTCTAACCTGCAGCACTTACAGGGTGCCTGCCCCTTCAGAGGCATTAGAAGGCAAATCCTCTCAGACTTCAAAGCTCAAGAAAACCTGCTGATTTTCAAATGGAGCTCAACAAAGATGACAAGCAGAAATTCTGTCCAGAAATCTTCTGAGTACATGCAAATCATGTACCCTCTATATGCTTCATTTTCTTAAAAGAGCAGCATATGATAATTAACAACGCTGTTGACAGGTCAGTCAATACTGTAACTCCTTTAAAAATCACTATATACATTGCAGAAGCTGCGCTCTTCAGCAAATGACTTCTTTCAAGATTAAGAGATCACACCTGGGGCAAGCACATACAGAAATTTAATCAACACTTGGCCTAAGCTGTTTGGGTAACTGGCTCCAGTAAGCATGTCCTGTCATCTTCTTTATTTAAAAGCTCTGACAAATGGAGTTGAAAAACTTCCAAAAAGAGTAAATATCATGTTAGATAACATCAGGTCAATGCCCCTGACACTGAAGGAGTCCAGCTCTCCACAGGCAATCCTTAAATCTGACTACTCTTATATACCTCTGGTGTTTACCTCAGATTACCATCACTTCACTGTCCCCCTGGACTATGGGGTTCATAATTAGTACTCCAAGACAAGGAAGTCAATGACTGGGTGACCCAGTGTAGCATCTAAAAGGGAAATAAAAGGAACAACCCAAGGACTGGGTGACCCAGTGTAGCATCTGAAAGGGAAATAAAAAGAACAATCTTCCAAGCATCCATGAGATACTGTACTGTTGGGCAAAGAACACAAAACTGCATCAGGAAAGGAATTATCAAAATTGTTCAAAATGGCCAGTGTTGACTGAAGCTGCAGTCAGCTGGATTTGCAAGTCGGATTCAAAACCAGGATGTTAAATCAGCACACAGAGTTCATCCTATTCAGTACAAAAGCAGGAAAACCAAGCAGCTTATTTAACTGCCTAGTACCCTCTCTATAGCATTATCCATCTGCTTTTAGGAGTCCCAAGAGGCCAAAGTCTACTGTCTTGGGAAAAAAAAGGATCAAGCTAGGTCTGTGCATTTTAGTTCAACAGATTTTCCAGCTACAACATCCACTTCAGCATAATGTACAGCTCTCCCATTACTCTCAGCTGAGGTGAAGTAATGAAATAAAAGCAACCTCTCCAGAAGGAGACAGAACAGCTCCAGCTTTTCCGTAAAGGTAAGGAAATAAATCCTATTTGATTTTACTATGAAGTCTTGAGAAAAAATCATGCTATTTATGTTTTTTTAATAAAGGATGAACTGCTCAAACCCATGGCAAATGCACTGGCTCTGTAAAGAAACTACTACATTGAATATTCTTCACTGTTCTTTTTAAACTAGTACCAGGACCTACTGGGAACAAAAAACACTTAATCAGATTATAGTCATTAATTTTAGATTTGCATTCACACCACCCATTGTCTCTAATAATTAGCATTAAAAATGTCCTGAACTCAAATCTCAGAGGGTTAGCTCACCACCATTTTCATCTGACATCTAGAACCAAAATTACTTCTTTCGGGATAAATACATGGCAATCACCTAATAGGGTGGCTATCAGCTACCGTATGAGGTATGTATTTTCTTTAACTTTCTGTACCTTCTCGTATTGTTCTGTTAGACTTGAAACCTATCTTTCAACCTACAAAGCTCTTTAGACTAAAAAAAGACAGAACTTATAAATGCCAAATTACTCCATTTTTCTTATTTTTCCTATTCATAGGCTCTTTTAAGAATACCAGCTCACCAGTTAAATTTTTTGCTGAATATTAAAAAGGTGCCAAAAGAATCAAATAAAATATTCTCCCTAGAAACCTTCTTGTAGACCTGGAAACACTAATCAATGTATGCTGCTTAGAAACCTATAAAACCTTCCCTTGGCACCATGCAAAATGGAAACAGTTGGACACATGCTGATCTCCACTTGGATTACAAATGCCCCAGGCATCTACTTCCATACAGCATCCATGACAGGAAGAAAATGTAAAAAGCCTAAATTTGGGAGAAAGGTTGGGAGAAAGGTTACTTACTACCAGTTTCAAACTGCAACACAGGAAGACAGCCATACAGGAGTAACAAAATAGGGCTTCTTGTATTCCCCTAGTGATACCAACTATCTTAGGGTGCAGCAGCAGTAGCTGCTGTGCAGAGGAAGTGATGGGAGAGCTGATGGCATACACTGTAGTCATCACTTCTAAGGCAGCCCATATCACAGAGGCTTGTTCTAGCAGAAGCAAACACATAACACCTTTTTGTGAAATACAGACTGCATATGAGATGCCCACCCTCTACTCTATGATCCTCTCATCAGCAGCTTCTTGTATTAATTACTCTCACACTGGTCTGGGTCAGATAAACCCTCCACTCTCAGCACTGTTGGCTCCATTCAGAAGTTTAACAAACACCACCCCACAAAGAACAACAAACACCTCAAACAGCATAAAGCAGCTAAAGCCAGGGTTAATTTGTACTGTACTGGGAGTTGTAATGAGTGTATCTGGAAATCCTGTATAACAGAGATAGATTCCAGACAATAAGAACAGTCCCATTTTGTTTTCTTACACAAATTTTTCAGTTCTGCTGTAATGAATTACTGTCATGTTACAGTATCACTATTTATTATCTGTTGCAAACTGCAAGAAAAACAACTTCTCTTGTACACAATTATAATTATATACAAGCTATCAGCTGCATCTTTTATATACCATTAAAATTCATATTGAGAGTACAATAACAATTTGTTAATTTCATTTTTAAACAATATTTGCAACTTAAGGGCATATAATAAAGACCCAAGACATCTGGGCAATGAAGCAAGTGCTGTCATGTGTCATGAGAGTCACAGCCTGGTGCCAAAGATGAGTAGTGTGCTGCAGCTGCTGATGCCCATGATCACAAATGGCACCAAGTGGTACAATGCTCTCCTGTATCAGCAGAGACAAACAGATGTACTAGCTCCTGCTCACCAGACGACAGTGGTGGTTTATCCTCTTCTTTAGAGTCTTCTACATTTTTGCCTAGAAAAAGAGCACTCTAGAAAACTTTTTGCTGTTCAGAGCATCCTAGTGCCACAATCATTAAAACAAGGTAACAGAAGTAAACAGCAGTTTGCTGAAGAAAAACACATCCACTGAAAGCTCTGCAGCTGCACTGGCTTGGCTTGTTTGCAGCAGGAAAACTGTATGAGTTCTATGGACCCAAAAGACTCCATAAAATTAACTTTTTTGTGTCAAAAGGCTAGAAGCATCATCTGAAGCTAGTACCACAATCATGCAAATTAGGTAACAGTGTGAGACTGGAAGATTTCCCCCACTTTCAGGGCTTTTCCTTCCACAACAAAGTTGGGGCAAAGAAGAGGAAAGACCATTCAGTGCTGCCAAGGTGGCGCTCCTCGTTTTCTGTCAGCACACGTCACCGTCCCTTCTACAAAGCTCCCAGCTCAAAACCCAAGCAAATGCCACAAAAGCTTCGCACCTGGCACACTGCAAAGAGCTCCACGAGCAGGGCAGAGCAGCACCACACTCCTGCAGCTGCACAGGGCTCACTCCTGCAGCACCACAGCCCCTGCAAAGCTCGCAGGAGCTCTGTGCTGGGCACCTCTGCACACAGCACGGCACCATCCCCAAAAAGCTCTCCAGAACCCGTTCCTGGGAAGGAAAAGCACCGAGAAAACCCACTGGACTTCAGGAATATCACACGTTCCAAACAGACACCCAGTGCCCTCGCTTTCACAATGAACTCTTGGCTCCACTGAAACAACTTTGCCTCAAGGTTTCTTCCACCGCTTGCCACTACCCACAAAGATTCGGGGTTGATTTAGAGCTGCTCCACAGCCTAGGCAGAAACTTAATGATGCAGCACCCTGCAGTAGGGGTTTCTGCTTGGTTTTCTTTCCTGAATTACAAATGCCCAGATAGCACAGGAACAGTCCCTGCCTGCCTGGGGAACTGACTGTGTCTTTTCAGCAATCAATGCTGGGAGCGCCTGCGCTGCCAAAATCAAGGGTGACTGGCACTAGGGGAGCTGCTCTTGTTACTCCTCACTGAAAGGTACAACACCTTAGCCACACTACTCCTGCCTACGCTGTCAGCTGCAGGCAGCTTTCCTTGCTGCACACCTGAATGCCTTCCCACATTTGCTCCTTCAACCACAAAACTTCACTATCTAACACCACACCTTCCTAGCATAAGCTGCCACAGAGATTTCTTTATGCAATTAAGATGATCTGGGAGCCTGCAGAATCAGCACCAACATTCATAGTCTCAGCAAGGTTTTGAAAATTATTGACCTGGTGTTCTCACTTTGCAAAAGTGAGAAATTAAAAATTACTGTAACGTGGAAAAAAATTTTCCAAGTGATAGTCTGCCTTTTTTTTTTTTTTTTTTGCGGGGGGGGGGGCAGTGTGTAGCAGAACTCTCTAACAAAACTGTATTTACTTTTTGTTTTTAATTAATAATTGGTTTTAAATCCATGGGAATACATACACATGCATTAAAAGTCTGCGGAAGAGTCAGAAACAGAGATCAAGCTTGAAATAAAATTTGCATTTCTTTCGTGTTCCTTCAGTTTAGCATGTCTACGGACACACTCACACAAAAACAACAAGCCTCTCCCCTTCAGCAATCCCAGAAAGTAACACCATTCTAACTAATCATGCTGAGGATTTAATGTCCAGTCTTTAATGAGACTTGTTCCATTTCAGTTGTAAAAAAGTCCTCCTAAACATCTCCATAACAGAAAGAATACATCAATTATGGTCTTCCAGATCAAGCCACTCTTGTTTTTTTAAGCAAAGACAAACAAAAACGTTGAAGAATGATAAACACCACATCAGATGGAGCACACTTCCACTCACAATCATCACACCCTAAACAGACTACATCTAAATTTTTTAGCAGTTTTACTTACATAGGCAGATTAAATATATCTAATTACAACATATATAGTATATTAATCCTCTTCCCAAGATGAAGGATTTCTAGCTCACATCTACTTTTAGGAGTAAATAACATCCATACACACACACTTTTTCCCCTATGAAATTTCTACTCTAACTTCAGAACTAGAAGTTAATTCCTACTGCCTATACAGAAGCACAAAGAAATTTATTTATTCCACAGGTCACCATGTACCACAAAGAGACCCCTTGATCATCTTGGTGGCCCTGCAACAGGCTTTTTCCAGTGTGTCAATATACTTCCTGCATAGGGGTGCCCCAGCCTGAGCACAGCCCTCCCAATACTGTCTTACAAGTCCAAGCTGAAAGGAATAATCAGTTCCCCAGACCTGCTGACAACACACTGATTCATGCAGTGCAGGATGTAGCTATCCTTCCTTGCTGCCACAAGTCACACTCACTGCAAGGACTGATGTCACCTCACCTTCAGAAGTTTCCCATCTGTGCTGGTTTTGGCTGGAGTAGAATTAATTTTCTTCACAGTAACTAGTATGAAGTGGTATGTTGGATTTGTACTGAAAACGGTATTGATAATATAGAGATATTTTTATTATTGCTGAGCAGCACTCAACAGCTTCAAGGCCTTTTCCACTTCTCCTACTTCTTCTCTAGTGAGGAAGCTGGGGGAATGCAAGAAATCAGGACAGCTGACCCCAACGGACCCATGGTATATTCCATATCATACGACATCATGCTCAGCATACAAGCATTGGGAAGGAGGAAGTGGGGGATATTCAGAGTGATGGTCTTTTAAAGTCACTATTCTGCATATGGATCCCTGCTTTTTTGGGGATGACTGAACATCTGCCTGCCCATGGGAAGGGGTAAATTACTTCCTTGGTTTGCTTTGCTTGTCTGAGTGGTTTTTGCTTTTCCTACTCAACTGTTTTTACTCAATCCATGAGTTTTCTCTTATCCTTCTGATTCTCTTCCCCATCCCACTGATGGTGGAAACAAAGAGTGGGTCCAGGTGGCTTACTTTCCAGCTGGGGTTAAACTGGGTCACTGACACCATCACCACCTCCAGAGATGCCTCCTAGACTGCTAGCACACTCTCCAGTCCATGCCTCACCAATTTGGTGATGATGTGACTGGGGTCAAGTCCTTCCATAACCAACGTACACTAACTACATCCCTTTATCCACAGTGTCAGTCATTTCATCAGAGAAAGCAATAACGTCTATCAGGCATAACTCATCCTTGGCAAATCCATGCTGGTTGCTCCAAATCACTTTCTTGTCCTTTCTGAGATGAGAAAGGACATCCTAAAGGATTTACTTCATAACCTCCCCAGGGACTGAGGTTATGCTGATTGAACTTTAACTCTTCTCACTCCGTTTCTTCATGCATGGGCTATACTCCTCCCACAAAGCCTCTCCCTGCTTCCGTCTCTTGTGTACCTCCTTCTCATGGTCCAGCCCAGTCAGAAGTTCCATGTTTACTCTTGCTAGCCTGTTGCCATACTTGCCCGACTTCCTGCACAGGGGAATGAAACCTTCTTATGCTCTGATGAAGCTGCCTTGAAGACCAACCAGCTCTCCTGGACATCTCTACTCTGCAGAGCATTTTCCAGAGAGAAAATGAAGAGGCCAAGATCTGCCCTTCTTAAGTTCAGGCTTGTAATTCTATTGTTAATCTTGATAATTCCTCTCAGGATCTTAAACTTTACAATGGTTGCTGCAGACAAGGCTGCCTTGTCCTCTGCATCTTAATCATCTTCTACTTCAATCCATGAAATCAAAACTGATAGTTAACAATCTGGAAAATACTTGTTTGTAATTTAGTTTATTTAGTCAGTAAAACTAAGGAAGATTTCACCTAGCTGCTTTTATAACTGAAAAGCGGTGATTTTAAATTATGGTGCAATAGACTGACCTGCATAAAAAGCAAACAAAACAATTGACTTCCACTCTAAGCTGGTAGAAGCTCTTGTAGCACATAAGTGGAATAGGCCACAAAGTGTGGCAAATACCAAGCAAGCTGCTGTATACAGTACTGTGTATGACATCATGCAGCATTCCATATCAGCTGGGAAATGAATCACTCACCACCATATCTGTAGGTTTTCATGTGATGTCAGCTCCTGTAAAATGGTGTTTTTAAAATCCTAATCAGCAAAAATCATTAGAGGCACAAAATTTACCCATGATACATGCATAAAACAAGCCTGTGTTACAGCAAATGAATTTAAAACCATCTTCCTTCTCATATGCAATCACTGTTTTACTTTTAGAATTTATGCCTCTTGGCAGAAGAAGAGCTGCTTTGTTTTTTTTAAATAAAAGACTTTTGAAGGATAAAGTGCAAATGGCAACATTACATTTGGCTCTCTAGGCAAGAAAGGTAATTGGATCTTAATTTCAATTAAAATATAGATGTGGCAAAAAAGAACACTTTCTGTTGAAACTTACCTACATTTCTACCTAAAAATGCACAGCTTCACAATTTGCCTGAGATTTACCAGAAAAGATTTTGCTCTGCATATTGTTCTATATCCACTTAAAACTTATCTCCTGATGCAGACAAATTAAAATACAAATGTTTACTATTATGCCTACTTCATGCATAAAGTAGGATTACAAAAATCTTTTTCTATGTCACTATCAAAAGAATGTTTCCAGTAGGGATGTAAAACACAGCTTGCAACTACTAGGTGCTTTGTTTATATATAAAGACGACTGCATATCTATTTAAATACTACAAAAATTCAAAAGAGACTTCAGTAAAAATCTTTGTTAAAGACTATTTACTTCAGAGAAACCTCATGGATAGATATTTGTTTGAATGAGCTCAGGTGACAAAGTACTAATCCTTTCAAATACAATAAGAAAGCAAGCATCATACTTATTCAATAAAGAAAAGACAACAATTATATTACAGTTGACAAATGGGAAAAGCATGCACTCATTTTTGCCAAGTTTTCTTGCCAGCTTCTCAGAGCAAACATTACCCATTTCAAGTCTTGCAGCCATGGTGAACTAAGGCCCAGCTGTGCTCAGGTGGAAGCACTCCTGCAGAGATCTGACTGATCCTGGCTGTGGGAATCAGGCTAAACAGACAAGTGTGCAAAACAGTGAGGACAGCGCACGGGTGGGTCTGCTCAAAAGTCAGGGCACAATAAAGCGTGTTGTGAAGATTTTCCATGGGAACAAAACCTTCCTTTCTCAAAAAGATGGAGGAATGTTTTATGGCCTTTAGAACACATGGCTTCCTCAGCAACAAGAAAACATGTCAAAGCAACATCAGGAGCTACTAATGGAATTTCAGAAGACAATTATGCTTCCACTTGATCTTTTACCAAGAATATTTTAGAGGGCAGGGAGTAAGGTATATTTACAAAGCTTCTGTAGCTTAACTAATCTGCAATAACAATCCAGTATAGAACCGCAAAAAATTGTTTAAAATTTAACACATAGTAACATCAAAACAAACAAATGTTTCCATGGAGATGACTACCTAAATAAATGCTCACAATGGATCCAAGGGCTGACGTCACCCAGGCCTGCCTGCAACCATAGTAACATGCCACTGTAAACAGAAATATTTTTATTTTTCTGTCTAATAATGTCATAGAATTAGCAGCTTTATGGTAGTGCTTAAAACATATTATTGCAGTGCTGAGTGGTAACACTTCTAAAAAAAGAGCAGAGGTATTTATATCGGGGCTATTACTATTACCACGTTAACTACATACAGCAAGTGGAGTATGTGTATGGCATAGTTAACATATCAAATTTCCCAGAGCAGTTGTTGACCCTCAATAAACAAAGAAATTTAAGTTCCTAAGGCAACATGCC
This sequence comes from Cinclus cinclus, assembly GCF_963662255.1. Lineage (NCBI taxonomy): Eukaryota > Metazoa > Chordata > Aves > Passeriformes > Cinclidae > Cinclus > Cinclus cinclus. Next base: position 58,307,895 of record NC_085046.1, read on the forward strand.
GGAATGCTGGTCAGAGCTCAGTAGCATCTATTATTCTTGGGTGTTCTGCTTTCCTTAATACAAAAATCCTGAAGTTCTTAGACTGTTGTGTCTCACCAATTTGCTGGAATAAGAAGAATGCAACCACATGTTGTTTTTCATACCAAATGCAGAACTCTTCAGTGCCCTTCTCCTCTGTCACCAATGACCTTTCTTTCTCCAAGGCAACAAGATTTACTAAATCCACACTTGCACTCTGCAAGCAAAATACAAGACACACAGCCTACAAACTTTTTGGAACTCCAGAAAAGTACCAGAAAATAAACAGTTAATGAAGAAACTTTCCAAGAAAGCAGGCAAGTGTTTCAGCTACTGAAAAGATCCCATGGAATTCCCATTGTCATGAAAAATATCCATCTTCATATGCTATTGCATGCCTGCGTATTGTATGTCTCTAAATTCAGTAGGCCCAGATTGCATTATCACCTTTCATTAAAAAAAATATAAAAGAAAGATGTCTATATATGGTTCAGATAGTATGTGAAAAATCAATGCTTCAAATGATCTGATATTACTAAGATATTTATACTACACTCCTACATTTCAGCAGAAACCTAAGCTACAGGGAAGTTGAAGATATTGTCATAATAAAAAGTTGGAGTACTAGTTTTGGTCCTGTCACAAATACTTTAGATACAGTAATTTACGAAAACCTCCTTTCCCACAGAATATGACTGTGACTTACTCTCTGTCTTCAAGTATGGCAGTGAATTTATGGGCCACTTAAAAAAAATCACTTCCTATGAAGTATTTAAGGCTTTTTATTTTTAACAATCACATAAGTCATATTTTTCTGAGAAGAGATTGCTTCATTTTTGCCATTTACAGAGGAAAAGTTTTCCTGGTACCAATAAGTAGAAGGGATTTTTTTTTTACATAACTTTAAGCAGGTAATTTAAAGCTAGCTTTGAAATTAAAATTTACCCTACAACTGGTGTTACTGTTTTATGTAGTCCAAGGAACATATGAAGAAAGGACTACAAACATCTCAGGTGCTGACCATGAAATTACAAAAAAAAGAAAACTGCATTTACAGTTATCTACACTTCTGCTGCCTTTGCTGCATTTTTTAACAGATTTCATCCCATAAGAGATGGTAGAACTTTTGTAATTCACTCTTCACAATTTCTTTTGCTCTTCCAGGTACAGGATGAATGGAAAGTTAATAACATTGTAAGAGATTGCTTTACTGTATGCTTTATAAACCTAAAAAATAAAAGTTTACTCTTCTACTCATTACAGAAACTGCAGTCTATTCCAACTGCATTAATGCAATCCAAATATTTGGCATAAATGTAGGTGTTTTTACTCTGCCCTCTAGGGATGCAAATCATAAATATTCATACATGTGGCTACTCTCATAAGCAGGGTTTTGCTTTTCCTTTCAAGCAATTCCATTGCAAAATTCTCAGCTGCTTCATTTCTTGCATTTTCTGAGCTGACAATTTTAACAAACAAACTTATATTACAATCCACCAAATCTGAAGGACACGTGGAACCCTACAAATTACTGTTAAACCAAAAATATTTGGGGGAGAGAGGGGAGAGATCACCCAATTCACATGTTTCCTTACCAAAGAATGCAGTTCTAACAATAATTCTTTCATGTCTACTACTGCAGATTCTTTGCATTAGACTATCCCTTCTACTTATCCTCAAGCACATATAAATGTTGTGCTCGCATGAAGGCCTTCAGTTGCCTTTTATGCAAGATAAACAGACAAATTACATTTCAGTCTTACCTGACATCATCATGCATTCTACACTTATTTTCTTATTTGTAACAACGGCTCAATGGAATTTCTTCAACCTTTATAACAACATTAAACTTAACTTTAAATGAACCAATCTCTGAAAGACATATAGGTCCCAGCTTTCAAGAAGTATCACAAACTATTTAAAACTTTCAGAAGTTTTGTTCACTTGGTTTGGTAGAGGTGGAGAAGGGGTGTTAAGTCCACAAAAGTGTTCATTACTTCAGAGGTAAAATCTCTCCTGGAGCAGAGCAAGTTGCCGATCAGTGAATAAAACATTACCTTTTCAGTAGCTCTTAGGTAAACGTATCTCTCATTAATTTTCCTTGTTACTTTACTCTAGCAGCAATGTTTAGTTCCTATCTATTTTGCCAGTATCTACTAGAATAATAAATGAAGGCTGGGAAAGTTAGCAAGACAACAAATGTGTGCTTTATACATAGTAACTCATAAATCCAAAGAACATTTCTACTAGTTTAATTATTTTCTAGTGTCTGAACAACATGTGCCACTGTCATGAACTCTTAAGTACAGCTTACTAGAAAACAACCCTGCTATGTACAGTGGCTTCCCAGTAATAGAACCAACAGAAAATAAGTTTGGAAGTTCTAACACAATGCTAGATGGCAATTGTAGCTGGGTATGGCAAACACTTTTTAAAATGTTTGTTGTGTTCCCCAGCTAGCCTACTAACTGCTAAAATTCACCAGCCCCATCCCACTGAACCATCACTTAGGTTGATCATAGGAATCCCAGGCTGAGCCTAATCTTGTGAGACACACTTTAGTTCAAGAGCCCAAAACCAAGAGTGAAGCACAAAGCCTTCTGGTAATCATAAGCAGAATTCTTACTGAGGCTTGGAAGCTGCACTTTGCACTTCAGTAGGGAGTTGAAGATTCTTCTATGCTACTTAAGGTTTTACATTTAACATAGATGGGGAAAAACTTGGTTTGTTTTTAAAAAAACAACTAAAAAAACAATGGAGGTCTGCTGGGAAAAAGCTGCTTGTAAAATAAAAATGAGTATGAGTTTATTATGTGAGTATGCCTGCTTTGATGCATTACCAAATCTGTCATTATCCCAGAGCTTAGGGTTAAATGTGAAGTAAAAGAGAAAGCAAGGAAAAACAGCTGTCTGAACATGCTCAAGAAATCTTGTATACCCAGCTTACGCTTAACCCTCCTAAGATAAAGTATATTACTAACACTTGAGCTCCTACAGGCATTAGATCTTCCCTCTTTAAAACCTAAAACCTAAAATATTATATGTGAAATAAATGTGATCTAGACTAAAAAGAATTGCAGACACATGCACTCAAGAACAAAAATGTAAAAAGTCCACAAAACCCCAACAGCTAAGAAAATGTGGAAGTATACCTACTGAAAGCATACATTTGAAAAATACAGACCTTCCTAATAAAGACAGCAAATCTCAGCTCCCATATGCCACTTAAGCAAGCAATATAATTTTAAAATAAAATAATTTTAAAAGAAGAATTTGTAAAATACACATTGAAAGTACATGTACAGGTTGAGGAATGAACAAAAAATTAAACAATTTAAGATACTTTTGCATTGGATGCAGCTATCTACTGAGCTATTAAATACTAGAGTGCTGGTTTTTGCTAGGGAAGAGTTACCTTTATTCACAGTGGCTGTTATGGGACTGTGTTTTGGATTTGTGCTGAGCACATGGTTGATAATATAGATGCTTTTGTTATTGCTGAGCAGGACTTGCACAGAGCCAAGGCCTTTTCTGCTTTCATACTGCCACACTGGCAAGGAATGTGGGGCTGCCTGGAAGGTTGGGAGGAGACCCAACCAGGACAGGTGAAGTGATCCCACATGACCAGAGGGATATTCCAGACCCCACGATATCATGGTCAGTAAATAAAGTGGAGGGAGAAAGGAGGAAGGCAGGGGACATTTGAAGTGATGGTGCTCCTATTCCCAACTTGTTACATGTGATGGGGCCCTGCTCTCCTGGGGATGGCTGAACACCCACCTGCCCACGGGAAGCAGTGAATCAATTCCTTGTTTTGCTGTGCTTGTGTGCATGGCTTTTGTTTTTCCTATTAACCTGTCTTTATCTCAACCCATGAGTTTTCCAATTTTTACTCCAAATTCTCTCCCCAGTGCTCCTGGTGGGGGAGTGAGCAAGTGGCTGCATGGGGCTTTGCTGCTGGCTGGGGTTAAACCAGGACAACTGGATAGAGGACATGATGGCATGCCTCTTCCAAGAGAAATGACAACACTTAACAGCAGTCACAGGAGTCACAGAGAAACTGCTGAGCTAGCACTCCCCCTCAAGAGACAGAGACAAGAACCCCCAAGCTGAGCTGGGAACATTCAACAGCCCCAAGGGGATTTGCTAACATTCTCCTGGAGCCTCAGGTACCTGCCACCTTACAATTCACTCCTGAGCAATGGGACTAGATTCCTCCCAGCCCGACAATCACCAAACCTGATATTTCTTTATATCTGCTAATGCTGCACATCTGTTTATGCCATATCATGGGGTCATGCTGTCACTAAAGAGCCCAGAACTGATTTGAGAAAGTGGCACTAAGGTTATATTTATCAACAGGAAATAATAGAACAGATTTTTAAGCTGATGAAAGTCAAAGAAATTTTGAAAATATCACAGATCAAGAACAAACAAAACCCTACAGCCTAAGCATCCATTTCATAAAAACAGTTCTCTGATGGCATATCTAACTCCATTAATAAACTTTTCAAGAAAATACAAGTAGGGACTGATACAAGGCCAGGAGGGTGGGATTGTGCGTATGTAGTATTTTCAGTTATCTAGATAAGATCCCAAAGGAGAAAAGAAACAAAGAAAGAAATCAATCAAAAAAGTAAGGTTATTCTATTTATGTGTGTTACGCTGGACAACTTTCAAGATTAAAGATCTTTTCTTCTCTGCCTTTCTCCACTTTGATGCAGTCTAAACTGTCAGTGCTTGCAGCAAGATTTTCCAACTACCTTGTAAGCAACGTAGTTTGCATGTTCTCCTAGAATTACACCAGAGTTGAGTGCACAAGCCAAATAAGTGTTCCCACAAGCTCCAAGTACAATTAAGAGATCACTTTAAAAAGCATGTCCCTCAACACAACAACATGTGAGGCAATTTAAACAACTACTGTGGGATTAAAAAGCAGAAAATACAAGATTATCATATCAGATGCCATGGAAATATGAAAGGTGAAAATAATCCAATTCTACACATAAAGCAAAACAAAAAAAAAAAAATTGGAGCTTCATACAGAATATGCCATAACAGACTAATTCCTCCTTAACATATTTCCTTTAATATCTTCTCTTAGATTTGACAAGTTTCAAAGCTAAGCCTGCCTAGGTTTTCAACTAGGGAGAAAATTTCACTAAATCTCCAGTCACAAAAATAAGATCAGATGACCAAGACAATCATAATTCATCACAGCCAAGGGTCACCATCCCCTATTCACCATCAGTCTGGCATGGCCCTACACTTCAAACCCGAGCTGGTGTTGTGCTGGACATCATGACTGTTATGAGAATATTGACTTTTAGTACACATTCTACCTTAGCCTCAGTCCTCTGAGGCCAAGCTTTGGCAAGATCATCATGACTTCATTCAGATACCTTTCAGGAAACACTGACAGCACTTACTGCAGTCCAATTTATTGGAATAGCCTGCATTTATCCTGTTCACATCATACTCTTGGTATATTATAACACCTGTGAAACTGAAGTCAATTTAAGATAGCAGGTCAGAAGCTGAAAGCTGTATCTTCAGATCAAGCAAGAAAATTTTGTAAAGGAACAAGAAAGAGATTGACTTTGTCAGGGTCTCACAACATCAAAAGTAACAGAAGGTAAATTTAGATGGTATCTACAAAACATCAGAGGAGGGTGAGGGAGGGACACAATGATATTATGACAAAAATAAACCTACTTGATTTTGCTGAAGACAATGTCAACATCTGTGGTTGTCACATTCTTCCCATCTATGATATGGCAGTCCTTACATAGCTTTGACCAGTTCTTCCCATGCATTTCTTTTCCTGTGGCTCTTGTATCACCATGCACGGCAAATTTTCTAAAGGCTTCTTCCAGAGCACTTAGTTCGCCAGCCCCAGCTCCCTCGTGAGAATTTGTTGGTTTCGCCGATTTGTCAGCCATTGTGCTACAAGAAAAGGAGGGTAAACTCATTACATTAATTGGCACTAGATTACTTTCTGTCAACCTACATGCTAGAGTCCATGTCACAACATATGAAGTCCATATGAAGAATAAATGGTGTGTAAAGTTAGCAAGAACTCACCACCCTCCACCATCAAACATCAGTCTAAACAGAGAACTATATAACTCTCTGCCCATCTGGGAAAAAAATTCTAGTACATTTGAGAAAAAAAAAAAAGGTAGGGCAAGAAACTAGGGACACAAAACTAGTTTCACCATCAGCCATCAAGAGAACTCTTAATATTTGCTCTTTTTTTTTCTTAAATGGCAATCATCACAGTCACTCAGTCGATCTGAACAGAAGTATGTCCTTTACACTGTAGGCATTACTATGCGCTTGTACTTCTGAAGGAAAAATAAACATCCCTTTATTTTCTGGACTTTAGCTTTTAATTTTTTTTTACTGAAAAATTAAATACTTTTGAAATGCAGCAAAAATATTAATGTTAGAATCCTTATGTTACATTATGTAAGGGCTAACAAGTACAAGACAGGTCTCTCTTGATACCCAGACCATTTATTTCTCAAGTTTATTCCCAAAGAACTGTAGCTGTGGAATTAATTTGGAATGAACACATTCATGATGGAGACATACTGAGAAGGGATGTCATTACTGCAGACAATAACTTTCAGATTACTCCAAATACATATAGTATAAGTTTGCCTTCTAAATGAAACCTTAAACTGAGCAATAGGTTACTGTTTTCAGGTGTCTCCATAAAAAAATCAAAAATCCCTAAAGTGCCAGAAGCATGTCAGAGAAACCTCTGCCTTCTACCTAAGCATGGCAGAAGTAAGAGGCACTAAAACGCCTTGACACAGGGTACACTGTCTGTTGGCCTAAACAGGTGCACACAGACTGTTCTCACAGTCACATTGGTGGTGCTGCTAAAATTTTTAACCTATAAAGAGATGGTTCAAGTATCAGATATATGGCAAATGCTAGATAAGGGCTGGAAAGCCCATCATACTTACCTGGCCTTTCTTCTGAAGTCCCAGCTCTATGTGGGATATGATTAGCACTTGGAAAGACTAGTAGGTATTTCTAGTTAAGGTTTTATTTCTTCATCAGATAGGAAGTTTTTTGGGTTTATATACTGTACATCAGTACACATGCCTCAGCAAGGGAAAGGGTTCTAAAATTCTATATTGTTTAAACTCTGCTACTCAAACAACCATGACATACCCGTTCCTGCACACTGTAACAGAAATAACCATAGCTACTTGCTATGCAGCAGTTATTGTTAAGTTTTTCAATAAGAAAAATTCTTTTAATTAAAAACATACTTAAAAGACCTTTGTCTTTCACACTTGAGCAAGCAGAGTATGGCCAAAGCACTAGTTCCTCTTTTGAAAACACTCATGTAAATGCCTAAATCCCTTGTTATATCTTGAGCCTGGGGATCCTCCTGTTTTGTTTACACAGTCAGCACAAATTTTCACCAACAAATTAAAATGTTAAATTAAAATTAATATGACAGAAATTTACTAACTGTAGCTTGAGAATTGTATGTGCACCTATGAAATAAAGGAGAAGCCCAGAGGGGAAAACAAAAGAGTTTGAAAATGTCAAGTTCATTTTAAAAGTTTAAAAAGTAACCAATTCCCATTTTTATTTCTTTTGCATACTGCCTTCTCTCCAAAGAGGAATTTTACCTCAAAAAACTTACCTGAAAGCATCCCAACATTGAAACTCCAAAAAAACCCCAAAAACATGCACAGTAAATTGCAAGGTACTACAAACATTACAGACGCATATATTTTTACCAAAATGTGTCTAGATAGAGTCTTCCGTTTCATCAGGGTACATTCTTTTGCTACCAAAACAATAGTAAAAGAACATAAGAAAAAAACCAAAAAAATACTGTTAACACAACATATACAAAAGAGTATTTCATTAAAAATCAGATCATGAAGATCAATTATGTACCTCTACATTCAAGGAAGCTTGACTTCCAAAAGCAGAAGTCCCTTCCAAGCTTGTACCATTTCAAATAAACTGGAGCTGGAACAGAGAGCCAGAAATTTTCCAAGCTAATACTAACTGGCTAGAGAAACAGAGTACTGATCAGCAAGAAACAAAGTCTGTGTAGGATATTAAAAACCGAACTTACCTTTTTACGCAAGAAACAGGACAGGAGAAGGTGGAAATTTGTCATGGTAAGGTATGTACCGTTTGCATCAATTCGTAATTTTATCTTGTGGCAAATAAACTTTCCAAGAAATTTTCAGGGATTGCTCCTTCTTGCTCTTAGCAAGTCTCTTAAGAATCTATACTCAGAGTGAGTATCTTTAAAAGATACAACAATAGCACAGTTTATAAGCTATAAACAAGAAAACATCTGTGCCCCTCTGTCTCATCTGAAACTGGAAAATATAACCATGTACCTACATTTTAAAGTATCTCCTGAACAAAATCTTTCCTTAGCCAGTATCAGTGCCTTGCTGACTCTTTATTTAATGCTTTGTTACCTATAACCATAATTCAACTTTGCACAGCAGAATCACGTTTTACTAGCTTATACAGTCTTTTAATACGATAGCTGTATCAACTGAAAAGATTTTTTACTTACTTTCAATAGCTAATAACTTTAAACTTTATAAACTTGCTATAGGAAAAAGCTCAAAAGAACATATTTGGTCTTCAGAAAGACAGTTCCAGACTTCTTTCTCTCTCATTAATAGATGTACTCTGTATTGAAGTGTTTTGAATAGTTCTTGATCAGGCAGAGCAGACACACTACAGAAAAGACTTTAGTTTTGAATGGTGGAATCTGGTATGCAAAACAGACTCATTTCAAATACATTGTTGCCATCTAAAGCAGAGAGGCAGTAGAGATTAAAACCAGTGCTCTGCAGTGGTTGCCAAATATTATCATGGACACTCCTTGTTGATTCATAATTACAGTTTACTTGTTAAAATCCTACATAATAGCATGAAATAGTTTAAAAAGAAGCTACCTGGATTAATGAAAAAATTTTCTAGTCTCAATTTAAGCTTTTCTTTCTTATCACTACAAACAACACAGTGTGAAGAAACTATACATATTAACATACTATAATTTGAAGGTAAAGAACTGCACAACACAGGATATGAAATTAGACTTTGAATGAGGCCAGCTCCTTCATCTTTCTTTAGTGATTACAGATAAGGAAGGAGGTCATGTCATGTTGAAAAAAAATGATCTCTCAAACAGAAATAAAGAATAGTCTGTCTGACAAAAAATCAAGATCAAATGGTGTTTTGAGTCTTTCTTACCCTTTTTCCCTGGACAAAGGAATCAAAATGTGCTTGGTAGATTCTGCTAGAAGTAAAGATCAGGAGTAATTTGGGGTAGGGCCATAGCAAGAGGATAGGTGAAAGATGAAAGAAAGTCATTACTCTAGAATACCAAATCTAAAATTCAGTAAAACAAAACTAAGCCATTGTTCAGAAACATGCACTGTGTAGATGCCAACTACAACTATTACAGCTAACTAAAGAAATGCTTTTCATCATCATCCAAGAAGTCTAATACGTGCACAATTAGACAATACCAATTTCCAGAGCTAGCAGAAAGAAGGAAGATGGGATATGAAGAAACAGTTCTTGTCCCTTCTGTCACTCTAAAATAGGTAAATAATACAGCACATTATACAGAGATTAAGCCAGGGATCAAACTAGCTCATATTAACTGATGTCAGCCACTGACTTCATGACTATCTTATGCTAAATAGACTGGAAGTGCAGATCTGTGATCTCAGCATGTGCCTAACCCATTAGAAAAAGTTTTCCAATACCATCAAACTTCCTTCTAGACAGAGACTAGAATATATACTCAACTGCAGGCAGACAGCTGAGAGACCTCCACTAGATAGTCACTTATTAACCTGAATTCTTTCATAAAAGATAGGACAAGAAGTAATTGTTTCTGTGAACTTCAGTTGTCAATTTCTAGAACTGTGTGAGTACCCAGAGCCTCAGTACTGATCAACTGCAAACTCTACTGAAGGGTTTTATATTCATTTACACTCTCTCACCCACACCCTCTCCACGTGTCAAAAAATTGCAGGAATTCTGGTATAGCATTGATTTAGATTTGTGGGAATTGCTCTTAAAAGTAATCCATCTCTTAGCAGCAAGGAAGACTTACTAAATCCCAGAGTACTTTTCCCAACAATTTCAGAAGCTTATGCAGCTCTTTAAATATGTGCGTATCCTACCAGGTCAGAATTTGCCACAGCACCTTCCCTGCCCCATCCCTGACAACTAATTCATGGCTTTTTTGCTCAGCAGAAACTTCAGTATTTGTAACACAAGTTATCATCACTGCCATGCCACAGATAGAGAAACCAAAGGAGAGGGATGAAGAAACATGTCTGTTCTGCTGCCAGTATTCATAACATCATGAGGACTCTGGGACTCATATTCTACACTACTTTAATTATTAAGGTCACATAAAGCAGATATGTGAGTATAATTTCTACTCTGAGAACCAACGTTCTCTGACTTAATAAAGGAAACAAAAATGCATTCACACTAGCTGCAAATCTGCTAAACTCTTTTAGGATATCCACGTCAAAAAACTGTTTTCTAAAAACAAACAAAAAAATTTAATTAATTAAATAACTAAATATACACACACATATATCATAGAATCACTAGGTTGGAAGACACCTCCAAGATCGTTGAATCCAGCTCATGCTCTAACACCTCAACTAAACCATGGCACCAAGTGCCACATCCAGTCTTTCTTTAAACACATCCATGGACAGTGACTCCACCACCACCCTGAGGAGACCACTCCAGCACTTTATCACTCTTTTCATAAAAGACTTTTTCCTAATATCTAACCTATATTACCCTTGACACAGCTTAAGGCTGATATACATATCAGCAGGATACAAAAATCTGAATGCATATTTTTTTTTTGGGTTATACCATGTACTTTTTCATCTGCTTTGTCTAGCTCACCTCTTAACAGCTTTCATCTACAGCAAGTTTTAAACAGTGTTAACAGTTTTAATGGAAGCCATGTCACAACATCAACTGCCGTGGGAACAAATATGAGTGTAACTGTAAGACAGAACAACAGACTAGAACAGTACAGCATTATTACAGCCTCAGATACATTCCTGTTAGTGGCAAAGGCAGTGCATTTTAAAACTATTTACTCCTTAGAATACTTATCAACCATGAATTTGATAAAACGAGGTCAAAAGTCTAGTTGTGAACTAAAGGAAACTTTCAATTCACACTTTTTAACAGCAGAATCATTCAAGAATCAAGCAAACCTCTTATGGCTAAGACTGATGAATTTACAGAATGCAACATCACAATGGCACAGCTGCAGTGCAATAATGGTACTACTAGCATCTCCTCTTTCCTGTAACACTCCCCTTTGCACAGGCCAGCATTATTTCCCAGGTGTGATACCCACCTCCAATGCAGCCTGCAGCACCACAACCTAAGACCTCAAAGTTATGTTTACACTGAGCATCAAGGACATCATCTAGCTAACAACCCAAGTCTGCAGTGTAAATTCCTCAGGTTCCTACAACCTAAAATGCACAATCTGTTCAGGATCTCAGTCTTAGCCCTGACAGCTCCCTAATTTCTTAACACTTTCTACCATATGCCTCAGAAAAGTAGTTTATATGTTCAGAGTTACCTGGTTTTACCTTCCATTCTCCTGCTCATTTTTCCTGCCCACCGAGTGTTGGTAAGCATACAGGTGCTTAGGATACAATTTTTATCAGAATCTGTTACTGCACTGTTGGTAAAACTTATCCAACACACCACAAATGGCTGCCCTCCAAAATTTCTTAAGACCTTCTGACAATCCAAGTAAAAAGAAGCAACTTTTCAATGACCATGGGAGGTGTTATTTTTATGAGTTAATTGAATAATGAATTATGAAACTGCAAGTGTCTGACTGCGTCTAGTTTATTTTAGTACTTGATCCATCTTCCCCTTGTTATAAAAACTTTACAAGATTGCAATCAAAGGGAATTCGATTCTTATTTTTTCTCTGTAATTATTTATGCCAAATAAAAACAGCAGAGACAAAGTACAGCAGATGGAATCTTTCTCCTACATTTTTTCATAAATATTCAAATTTGGAAAAGGATAAACAGATGGAGAAATGCAACACATTCCTAATAAAAAGTAATGCTTTAGACTGCTCTTAAAGAATCCCTTAAGCTTCCTTCACAGCTACCTGTAAGAACCAGAGTTAAGGAATTTCTCTTCAGAGATCTGCTCTGGTTTTATTTCTCTACATGTGATGCTGAAATGAATGACAGCCATCCATTTTCCCTAGCATACAACACAGAAGGCAAATGAACAGAGACCACTGCAAAACAAGCAAAGCTAACAACTCTATCTACAGTTAAACCCATCTTTACCTGAAGAAAATGAAATCCTTTTGCAGGCTTTATGAGGAACTGCATGGCTGAACCTCAAGTTCTCATAACAATGTATGTTAATTTAGTACTACGGACAAGGGCAAGGGCAAGGCTGGCCAGATCATGCAGATACACCTAGACCTTCAGCAGGACACACACAGAGTAACAGAAAAGGTACCTACTAAGCCTGTCCAGTGTTTCTCCTCAGCAAAACAATATTTCAGACTGTGAACATATGCCATCATAAATACCATTAGAGGATCTAACTTAGAAAACACATTATCAAGTACAGAGATTACTTTGACTGCTAACAAATTATTTTTACTGTTGTATTTCTAAAAACTATTGGCTATTCAGCTAGTTACTTCTACAGTGTCACTTGAGATACAAAACTAAGCTTAGTTTAGCAAATTACACTCCTCCATTTCAAAGAACCACTTCATAAATATCACCTCTTTATATAAACAAAGTACTTGTACAGACACACAAACCTTTATCAGTAAGAGATCTATTACAACTTATTTCTTTTAAAAGACATGTTCACCTGACAACACTTAAAAGTACACAAAAATTCTCTATCTAGCTAACTCTTAAATAGCTGCTCCACAATATCCTGTAATACCACCATGTCACTTACACAACATTTTAACTATGAAGGCAGAAGCATTATTAAGGCATCCACAACATACACGTTATACATTTTTACATCATGCCACTACTCCATTTGAGAGTTCCACTTTCCAAGTACTCCTCCTAAGGCTCTGCCGGGCTGCTGTCATTGGCAGATGAATAATCTGGACACAAACATTCTGCAATATCATACAGAGGCAAAGATACAAGCCAGGGTCTAAAACTGCCTTCACAGGAGAAAGTGAATATGACACCAACTAAAGCACAATAAAAGAGGAGACTCAAGTGTTTAGATGAGGTATTTTTTACGGTGTATCAAAAAAAGACTTGGAATCACAGATCCGAAAAGAGTGGAAGACAACAGCTGCTCTCCACAGTAGTTAGTCATACAATTAATTTACAGCTCCAAATAACATGCTAGACCTGTCATCACTTTAGGATTAGTTAAGCACAGGTTCCACTACAATTGTAGAGCTTGCTCAGCCTCACTTCTTCACACACTGTACATTGTATCCTCCCACCACCCCCACCCAAACCAGACTTGACCTGGAACTTCCACAGAACCCTTTCAAAATATTTCTGGAAATGCCATGAGTAATGAAGATCCACCCAATGGAATTGGATCAAAGATTGTACAGAAAGATCACTTCAAACTCCAGAAAGATGGGGGACTTTGAGTACCATTCATAAGCAAGAGTACCTAGAGAACCAACTGTTGACAGGGACAGAATTAAATCCAAGAAAAACTGAGCTAACAGAGACTTGAAAGCACTGTAAGATTTAGCAGTCACAGAGCATCACCTCTGATCAAAGAAAGGAAGATAAGAGGTGCAACATCATGAGACAAGATGTTTTACCATAAGACACTTTACAAATTACACTGGTGGAATTCTCGAGAGATCCAAATACCTCTGTAGAGAAACTGGATCACCTACTAAGTGGCTCTTTACTGCCAAAGATATCAAAAAATTCAACACTTGAAAACTCAGGCTATGCCAGTGCAAATTAGATATATTACTTCCCTATGAAGAGACAATCAACCACGGTAGGTACTAAAGGTAACTTCCAAGAATGGCTGCAAATACTTCACATCCTCGTGTCCGCACATTAGACTGCCTTTAATACAGAAGATATATTTAGTCAAGTACCTCTGAAAGACAGACTTTTACTAATTGAAGGTTATTGCTGTCAGATAACTAACTCAATGTAACCAATACATTATTCAGGTTAGACTGTCTCAAGATCCCTTATGTTCTTAAAATATGCTACTTCACTTTTGTCTGAATCCACAAAAATAAGCTAACCATTAAGTACAGATTTTTTGGAACTGCCCACAGCCTGGTCCTAAATAAGAAGGGAAATACTTCCTCCACTAAATCAGTAAGCTCTTTCAGCTCTATAAGCACTACTAAGATTAAACATTTGGGTTCTACTCCTTCCAATACTCAAATCAGAAGGGACAGGCCAAAACAGGTTTGCTTTTAAGTGAAAAATAAACAGTGTCATCAACAATGGAAAAAATAATTTTGTGAGCAAGACATCATTTTCACTACTATTGCAAGAATTTTCTTAGCATTGATCCAATAAAACACCACTTAAAATTTTGAACTAGGTCTGCATCCCTCAGAGATTCAAGCAAAAACCGTTAGCCTATTGATTTTTTTTAATTTCAAGTTTCTCTGTGCTCATTTTGTCTAATGCTCCCAATATATGAACACTGACACAGAAGCATATTCCTGAGATTAACCAAACTGAGCAAAAAATAACTTCTAATTATTATTTAAAACAATAATACTGCAGATTCATTTTTATCTTTTCATCAGCCACATAATGCACTGAACCTCTGATCTGTAAACTCTTCATTGCCACCTCTTGGGATTCCATCCAGGACAAGGTAAACTCATACCACAAACTCAGGACACTACAAGGCAGAAGAGTGAGGAGGAAAAGAGGGAACCTTAAGACAACTAGCAAGAGCGAGAGCCTAAGCTTCTCCACAGCTACCTCAGAGTCCTGACAGAGTTAAGAATCCTTCTTAGCAGCAGCAAAGTGAATTGCCCACCCACCACATTTAACAACCAACAATAAAGAAAAACTTCCCATTTGTTTTGACGGATATACCACCGTGAGCCAAGAAAACTGAGTAGCACGGAATCACTCTGTTCTGCTCTGTCAGCACTTGAGATAAACACCCACTCAGGGAGAGTGCCCTGAAACCTGAGCAGGATACACATACTTGTCCTGTAACACACGTACAGTCCCTGGGTACTTAAAGACCATATTTACATAAGGGGTTTTTACCAGTAACATCCTTTCACTGCACAATTCTTTTCATCACTATTCCAAAGCATCCCAATAACTGGTCTACACTGAAATGGGAAATTCTTGCAGTCTTTCTATGTATGGGCAATTTGGGATGGGCAGTGTGATGCATTCACTCAGAAGTGTCTTTTAGCTGAAGGTGTAGTTGCTGTTATGCATTTCTTGGGCAGGGGGGCGGAGGTTAGACTAGGCACATGAGGGGGATGAGATGAAGAAAGAGCTAGAACAGCTTATACAAAACACTGAGGCAATAGAAAAACACAAAATACAGGAGAAACATTTTTTTCCTGTACAACTAGAATTTGAAATGAAAACTCCATTTCAAAATTTTAAAATATTACCTTAAATTGAAAAAAAAACTGTAAAAATTAGGTAGTCTGAAGAGAAAAATTTTCTTATTGATGTAAATTATTTTTACTTTGATTTTCAGCATTTAGTCAAATTAGGTACATTTCAAAATTCCTCAAACCCAAGCCATTCACATGTCCCAAGGATAACCCTCAGAAAACAGTGAGAGTCTTACACTAAGTTCTACAATTCCCTTTGCTCTTACACAAGAATGAGAAAGTATACAGCTGGATAATGCACACACATATCAACATAACCTTCTTAACATCAGCTTGATTTCTCTTTTGAACCACTCACAGTTCCTTGTTCTTTATTTTGGATCATAATATTTAAGGGGCCATGCCCAAGTTTTTGTTCCATCATACTAGACGTAACAGATTAATAAAGGTCCCTGACTACAGCTTCCAGACACGATGGCAATACAAACAGTAAGCAAAATATTTCCTTTCCACTACCTGGCAGAGACTTCTAGAAGCACTTATGCCCACAGCAGTCATGCCAGTACAGCAGAGAAACAGCAGGTGTGGAAATTATATACCTTCATTTATTTTCAGTTAGGTACAGCATAAAAATGGGTTCTGGGGGGAGGCAAAAACAAACTTTGCTGCTTGCTGAAGAGAATCCATTCTATTTATGCAAGCCTACAAGCAGTATGCACATACAAACAGAAAGGACATGACAACACTGAGTGACTGACTATGCCACAGAATGACTGCTCTTGTTGCAATATATTAAATATATATAATAATATATAAACATAGCAGATACTTGTGAGTATGGTCACAACCTCACACTAGAGACTTACAAAATTAAACTGTGTAAAGCAAGAAAAATATCTGATATCATTTTTATTTGCATTTTAGCTTATCACCTGAGAGCAAGTTATCAAGGTTAAACATTGCATACCTTATTCTCTGAAGCACTATAAGATATACTCAGTACAATTAATTGCTTCTACCTATGAGAATACACTTAACATAAATTGGCATAACTGACTGCCTCACTCCTTGAAAGAGCCTTATTTTATGTTTTCAAATTAAGCTCAAGATACAAGATGTAAAAATAGCTTCTATCACACAGCTGTCTCCAGAAAATAACTGGAATGAATATATCTACTATAAAAATTAAATAAAAATATATTTTTTTCACCACAGTCAAGCCACAGATTATTATGACACAGAAACAACTATTTGCTGGATGCATATTTCCATTTATAAATGTCTTTTCTTAGATTTACGAGGGTCAAGTGCAAGCACTGGAGGAGATTCCTGTGAACTTTATCTGCAATTTGATCCCTGCATGGCATGCTGTCTAAGCATTACACTGTACTATAATTTAATACTGGACATACACCTCAGCAGTTACAAATGATGGACTATTAAAAAGCATGTAACTGTGACCCAGAAATGAACAAAGGCATTCAAAACAGCATTATGGAGTTATTATGGAATTATTATGGATTGGGGAGACAACAGGCTGAGTTGCAACAGGGTCTCTAAATACATAAAGAAGTGGCCCAACACTAAAGGATTAAAAAAATGGCCACTGTCATTTAAAAAAATAAGTTGTATAGGTTTGACAGTGATGCTATTTTAAGCCTAAGATTATAAAAAGTGTATAGGTGCCTCTTTGGTTTTCCCCAAAGTTTCCACAGCACTGGAGGAAAAAAACACCCAAACCTGACTGTTTTACTGTCATGCTAACCCTTTCCAACCCCTCTAACACATACTATTTAATGATGCTAGCGGAGAAAACAGTGGGACGGCTCAGTAAAAGACAGTATCACATCATGTGTTTCATTTCAGGCTGGGGCTTGGGTTTGCTCCTCCTCTCCTTTTCAAATAAACATGAGGAGTTATGCAACCCTCCGTAAAATCCGAAAAAAACCTGTCCCCTCCCAAACCTGCCCATGTAGAGCCTGCAAAACACGAACAGGGAAACTGGTTGTCAGCAGCATCTCACACATAATCCGAAGCTGTCAGCGTTCAAAATGCTATTCACATGTGCGGTCAGCATAGTGTAGCATACATTCAACTGCCCCTTGGAATAATTTCACCAGTGTACAAGAGCTTTTACCCAGGACTGGATAAATTATTTGCAGCCGCTGGTGATCTGGCAGAGGAGGGGCTGTATTTATTTTCAAACGAACTAGCCAGGGTTACAGATGAATTCACAGGATTTTGTCTCGTCCTTGTTTTCCACCCCGGAGGACATGGCTGTATACCTACGGGTATTACCCCGCAGGCGCTAAATGGTCTCCCACACCTGATGCTGCTTTTGTGGAGGACGCTACACAGCAGCGGCTCTCGAAGAGCCCCTCCAGCTGCCGCCTGGGGACTTCAAGGAAAGGAAAAAAAAAGAAAAGAAAAAAATAAACGGCAAATAGCCTGTCCGCATCGGTCTCCATAAAAGGGGACCGCTGCCTCTACTCGAGCTGCAGCAGCAGCTGAGGCTTTGTTGTCGACTGCGGAGCTTTTGGTGGGTGCGCGCAAGGTGGCTCCTTCCCGGGAGCCGCCCGCAGCCAGCCTCCAGCATCAGCCAGCCTCCAGCATCGCCCAGCCACGGACCTGCTGCCGCTGGGAGCCGGGAAGCCGCCCGGTCCCACGCTGGCTGCAACCGCGCGTCCCTCCTCGATGGCGATCGGGAGATGCGGCTGCGGAGCCCACCCGCAGGCAGGCAAAGGCGAGCAGCTCCGCGCCGAGCCCCGCTCCCCGCCGGGCCCTTGTCCCCGGCTCCCGAAGGGGAGCGCAGAACATCGAGGGGAGGCGAGCCCCAAGGAGCCGAACCCCAAAGAGGGGCGCGGAGCCGCCGCCCCCCGCGAGCGTTACATAACGGAGGACGGCGACGGCCGCGCCGGGCTGGGCTCGGGCGCTCCTCCGGTGGGGGCCGGCACCGGGAGGGGGCACCGCAGCCCCCAGACCCCCGGCAGCGCCCCCTCCCCTCGTGCCCTCGGCAGCCGAGCGGCGATCGATGTAGCGGCGCGATGGGAGGGAGGGAGCGGGCACGGCACAGGACACACACCCCACCCACCCCCGGCGGAGCGGCGCTCGCCCGGACCGGCCCGGTCCGGTCCGGGAGCGGGGGCCGCGCACTCACCGCCGGCTGTGGAGGGCGGCAGGTCTGTCGGGGCTGGCCGGGCTCCGTCCGGCGCGCTCGGGAGCAGCCGCGGGTGTCCACAGCCGGCGCGGCCGTTGCAGCGGCGCCGCCCCCCCCGCGCGGGCATTGGCGGGCGCGCGGCGCCGCCCGCCCGCCGCGAGCGCCCATAGGCGGCGCGCGCCGTGCAGGCCGGGGCCGCGCCCGGGCCCCGCGCGCCGGCTGAGGGGCCGCGCGGCCGGCGCTGCCTTACATGGCCCGCCGGAGCCGCCGCGCTCCCGCCGGCCCCGTTGTTCCCGTTATCCCCGTTATCCCCGTTATTCCCGTTTGCCCCGGAGCGCGGCGGCAGGTGCGGCGGCGGCAGGTGGAGCCTCGCCCCGCTCGCATCTTGCGCCTCCTGCCGCCGACGTCCTCCGTGTCCTGCCGCGCTCTGGCGCGTTTGGGTCTGGGTGGCCGCTCGGCTGGGCTTAAGCCGGGGTCGTCGACGTGAGGGAAAGCCATGTGGAGGACTGGGCTGCGTGCTGCAGCCTGGGGGCGTGCAGTAAAAGCCTCGGCTTGCCTCTGGTCTGGGGGCTGCCTGAGGCCGGCACAGCGGAGAGGGGCAGCCGCAAACCTGCTCTGTGGGCAATCCCGTCCGAAATCCTAGAGCGCAGACACGGTCCGGGAGTCGGCAGGAATCTAGTCAGCCTTTGTGCACCCTCATCTGTGAATTTATAACCAGAGTGCAATGACTCCGCAGAGCTTGGTGGACTCGAGATGGATTGATGCTGTGCTGTAATGAAGTTAATCTACCTGTAGTCGTGAGGGAGGAGAGCAAGATGCTGATGTGCAACGGATTCTCAGTTTTTCAAATGCAGGAGAGATATATGGTTAATTTTAAAGAATTGGTTACATATCTGTGCTTGTCTCAGAATACACAATAGTTTACAAACTATTATAAAATTAGCTTATAAACTCTGATTTCAGTAACTTAAGGCAATTACTGAAATGACCCAGAATGTCATAAAGGGACTTTAAAAGATCTTCACATTAGGGTTGAATTTGGCTGTAGTATGAGTGAAGGTTTTGTGGTAATGTAGGGTAAATGAAGTTGTGATCTCTAATAAGAGCAAAATCAATGTCATTTGCAAGCACCTCCATGTCCTTCTCCCCAGAGCTGCTCCAAATCCTTCCCCCAGCCTGTACTGGTACTCGATAGTGAAACTAAACGTGTTCTTGGTAGGCACAGACATAGAAACTCAATTCTGCAATACATTTGTGCATACACACGTGCACAGCTACACAGATCAATGCAGCCAGAAACACTCAGCACTCACACAAGCATGAACAGCACCAGTGGCCTCATCTTGCTGCCCTTTGGCTAATCAGGATGGAAGTGTATTATTAGGAAATATATGCATATGTATAATGTGGATTCCTTCAGTAGCTGACCTTAGATACTCAGTCTACCCCTGGATCCACAATGTGCCCCACTGCTGTACCCTGGACATACAAGCTCCTAAGACTTGCAATCCCTCTGTAGTGGCTTTTCACTCGTCACCCACAGACACACACGTGATGTGCTGGTACCCGGATCTTAGCAGCTGTACCCTCACAAATGAACCCATCCCCAAGGGCTGGTACAGACCTCCTCAGGTGCACCAGGGTTCTCACAGTAGTTGAGCTTAGACACGCAGTCCACCCAGTAACTGGCTGTGGATCCCACGTCACCTAGCTACTGGCATCTGGACACACTATTCCCCAGACCCCACAGTCCCACTCTAGCTGCTGGTACAGATCTCGTTGCACACAGTAGCCCATAAACATGCACACTGTGGATCTCTCCTGAGCAAACACCACCCAATATCTTAAACAGACCCTCCTTCCAGCCTGGATCACTGCTGTCCCCAGCTTCCTCCCACACAAATACACACACATGCAGTCTCTCAGCTGACCTTCAGATTTTACATCGTCTCCATCAGTTGGCATAGACTTCTTGGTCCCTTTGGAAGTCACTTTCTCCAATTCCTTACTTCCAGAGACATACTTCCTTCCCAAGCCTCTTAATCTCTTCTCCACCTAGTTTGGCTTGATATTTGCACTCTCACTTGGTCAAATTGCTCACATCACAGGCACATATAGCCCCTGATCTGCAGTGCAGTTGTTGGTGCTTGTTTTTACTCACTCCAGTCTCTTCAGCTGATGACTCTGCTGATTTGCAAGCCCTATAATCCCTTGTCCGATTTCAGTTACTGACTCTTAAACATTCATGCAATCACATCCACACCAGAGTCCACTCATTTAGGAAAATAGTTAGAAATGGAATTTAGGAAGAAGGCAGGTGATCATCAGGTGTGGGTCATAGCCAGACAAGCATACTGCCCAGCAACTTGTTTACACATGGGCTTTTGTCCTCCTAGTCATCTATGACCCGTTTTTTTCCAAGCCAGCATAAGCCCTCTCTTCCTCCCAAGATAAGCCTCTAGTTTTGTCCCCTACACCAGCCAAAAGATGTCTTGCATAATCCTAAATTTCCCTGAATGTCAGAAGAGGTTCAGACTTGATACCTGGAAACATTTCTTTACCAAGAGGACGATCGTACCCTGGAACAGGTCTTCTGTAGAGGTTGCTGATGCCCTGTGCCTGTCAGTGTGTGAGGGAGGCATTTGGAATATGTCCTTAAAAACAAGCTTTAACTTTGAATCAGCCCTGTCACAATCAGGTTGTTGGACTCAATGAACTGTCCTATCCCATCTCACCCCATCCCATCCCATCCCACCCCATCCCATCCCATCCCATCCCATCCCATCCCATCCCATCCCATCCCATCCCATCCCATCCCATCCCATCCCATCCCATCCCATCCCATCCCATCCCATCCCATCCCATCCCATCCCATCCCACTCCCCTGCATCTCGCAGTGTGTGTTGCACCCTCTAGATAGTAGTAGCCCTGACTGCTTCAACCCCTGAGTTTCTCTGGAGAGCCTTTCCAGACTCACCTGGTGTGTTTCAGACCTGGATGAGGAACATCAGTTCTCCTTTGTGACACTCCTGGGACTGGGACAGGGAGTTTTTTTCTGAGTTCCTCATAAAGATTAATGTTCTCCTGCTTCATATTGTTGTTCTGTGCCAAATTTAGAGCATGGAAATGAGTTTTCTATCAAAGAAGCTAACAACACTTAATTTCTGGTCATACTACATTCTCAGATGGAGAGGACTTTGAAGATTTAATTTAGCAATTTAATTTGACTGAATTTAGTAATTTAGTTCCTAGTCCTGAAGTCATACTGTTGAAAATATGGCATCATGAAGTTTTTGCAAAGACAAATGAGTCACAAAACCAAATCAGTGATACTTCAAGGCATGTATGTGCTGCCAACCTAATCTACACCAGCTTCCTTTCCACTCTTCAGTACACAGTCTACCAGGTATCTCCTTCACCACTGGCCAGGATAGGGATGAGACAAATTGTTGGTCCCTTTATTTTGTTCTTTCAACTGGTGTTTGTTGTTCAAGATACTTGTCTTTTACACCTCCCAAACTAATTTTTAGAAAATTCTAGTATAGAATCACAAAAGCCCGTTTTTGGGTTATCAGTATTTGGGTATTACCATCAGTACATGGTAAGGTTTTGCCGGCTGGCTCTGACAGACCTGCTGCTGGCCAAAGCTGAGGCTGGTGGCAGCACACAGTGACAGTATACTTAACAAGGGGGAGAAAATGCTGCACAACAGCAGCCGATGAATGAGAGAATGGTACATACAACTATTCAGACCCCAAGGTCTGGGGGGAAGGAGTAGGAGGAGGTGCTCCAGACACTGGAGGAAAGATTTCCCTGCAGCCTGTGGTGCAGCCCACAGTGAGGCAGCTGTGTGCCTGCAGCCTATGGAGCAGACATCCACCCTGCAGCCCGAGGAGGATCCTACGTCCAAACAGGTGGATGCTCCCTGAAGGAACCTGTGAATCAGAGAAGAAAAAGCCCATCCTTGAACTGGCCTCTGACAGCACCTTTGACACCATGGAGAGGAGCCCACGATGAAGCAGGTTTTCTGGCAGGACCTGTGACCCCATCTGGGGTCCCATACTGGAGCAGTCTGTTCCTGAAGGACTGCACCCTGGGGAAAAGACCCGCACTGGAGTAATTAATGAAGAACTGCAGCCCATAGAAAGGACCTGTGTTGTATAATTTTGTAAAAGACTGTCTCCCATGGGAGGCACTCCATGCTGGGGGAAGAGCATGAGGAGGAAGAGACAAAGCATTATGAACTGACCTGAACCCCTATTCTCCATCCCCCTGCACTGTTCAGGAGGAGGAAATAAAGAAGAGTGAGATTGAGCCCTGGGAGGAAGGACCAGTGGGAGGAATGTGTTTAAGGTTTTGTTTATATTTTTTATTATCCTACTTTTGATTTGCAAAAAATTAAATTAATTTCCCCACACTGAGTCTGTTTTGCCCAAGACAGTTATTACTGAGTCTATCTTTGCCCTTATCCTGACCCATGAGCCTTCTCTGAGGCAGGAAAAGTGATAGTGGGATTGGTGAGGACCTTGAAGGCTAGCCAAAGTCAACCAAACATTATCACACTATCTTAATAAAGTAATGTAACTTTGGGTTCATCTTAATCCTGTATGGAAATCAATGTTAAAGCAAATTTGGCAATTCTTCTTTGTCTCCATTCATTTTTAATTTTAGCTCAAGAATGCTGTCATTGGGTCCTATATGTGCCTTGCAAATTTTTCCAAAAATCAAATAATGTGAATGCCTGCATGTATGTTGTGGATTTCTACAGTGCTCAGTACACTTATGTTACATAATACAATTACACTTACGAATAATTTCTGAGAGTTCCAAGAAGCCCTCTCTCATCCCTTCACAAAGACTGATTTTTCTCAGTCCAGAGAAGAAGCTATTCAGTTGTACACTGATGAGACAGTAGTGCTCTGCCACAGAACAGGGCATCGCAGAAAATCTGGAGAGTAGTCCAACCCTTGATTAGCTCGGTCTCCTCAGGAAGTCTATTCTCTCACAAGAGAAATGACCCTTGACCACAACCTGGAGATCTCACTATCTGATCCTAAGATTAGCTGCATTTCCCCAGGAGGTTAGTACAGCTGTGTTTGTAGGCTGTTGCTGTGGATGGATACCATCTTTTCTTCTCAGCACAGGCCAATTGTGTGGGATCCCATGAGACCTGACCTGCTGATTTTTCAGTGTGACCTAGCATTTTAAATTCTCTTTTGCTCTTCTAAACAGACTAAATGACTGATCAAACATCATTGTCTCTGACACACTCTTGTTAAATATTCCCAAGCTACTGCAGCAGGAGTACATATCCTTAGAACCCAGGAATGGAGCAGAGGGCAGGCACTGCCTATAACCTGGGTCCCACTGGGACTTTCAAAGTACAAAATTCCTAGAGGCTGCAGTTTAAGGATAAGCTTTCTTGCCTCCAGTCCGATGGTGACAGACGTCTTTCTACAGAGTAGAAAACTTGATCTACATTTTCTCTTTCCAGGGCCTTACAGTAAGAAAAGCGCAACCATATTTCATGTTGAATTTGAGAATATTACTGATTTTAATTAACAGTGCAAGAAGAGCACAAATCTATTAGAAATAAAACTGTACATATTTCCCTACTTCACTCTCTCAATCAACTAACATGCCAATTCTCCTGTTTCAAGACAAAGTCTTCTGGAAAGGATGCAGATCTCTTTCCTGCATTTGACACAGCTTCTTTTCAAGCTTCTATACTTACTGTCCCTTTCTGTTATTTCTATGTCTATTCTCATATGAATTCTGTTCAAAGGTTTTGTTATTTTAATGGGTATTTTTTGCTATTTCTTCCTTGCATGGTTCACCACAAGACACAGAATTCTTTCCTGCTTAGACAGCTCCTTTGCTAATTAATACATTAAGCCAGTTCCACCAGAGTTGGAAAACTTTATGGCTAACATTAGTTCCCAGATTGAGAGACATGAGATGTAACGCTGACAAAATGGTAGATTACATAAACCTTATGTTACTCAGTGAATCAGAAGACACATCCTGTCTTGAGCCAGAACTAGTAAAGAGTAAATAAAAGGATTTCTTGAGCCATTAGGCCTGGGTAGGAAACTGTATCACCAAGATCACATAGTTATTATAAAAGGTCACTTTTGTTCACTTGTAAATTTCAAATATGATAAGTTTTAATCAGAAATTTGTGTGAATCAAAGAGCATTAATTTGGTTAAAACTTCCACCAAAAATATGGAGTAATTCTTAAATGCCTAGTAGTCACTACATTTAGAAAAATAGAGGTTGCTCAGTTTTTCCTTGTTTTGACCACTTCTTGGAATAGTTACAGAAACTAAAAATCCATCTTGTGAAAATTATGTACAGCTTTCCAAGTTGTACCAATATTCATAAATATTGTCATTTGTATATCTAAGTGCAACATACATATTGTCAATATGTCATACTATGTTACACACAGTCAATTTATGTACAGCTACATGTATAGTCGTTGTCACTTTACAGGAGGGCAAAACTAGATACCTGCCAGATATCCACAAGCAGTACAAATGTATTTCTAAATATATGAAACTGCAAGGAATATTTAATTCCATGAATAGTGTGACAGAAGTTCAAATTGGTAGCCCAGCATAAAGAGTTATGAGCCATTCTCATACACAAAAAGTTTGATTTAGGAAATTCTGTATTTTGCTATATGCTGTCCTGTAACTTTGTATAGAGGCTAATCTGATTATATTTAAGGAATCAGGGCTGTTCATCACTTTTACTGAAATATAAATTATTGATAAAATCATGCAGATATAGAAGCCAGACTGCAGCAGATGTGCACATGTATTAATGAAATAACTTGATCACTCTAACAGCACAGAGCATAATCCTGCAAATGACTGACCATGATAAAATTTTCATTTTCAATCCTTCCATCAAAAATTGCAATGAAAAGTTAAGTTTCAATCAAAGCTTCAGCAGCTGTAAAGTTTAGAATACCCTTTTTCACTTAGCCTTCTCTGTTGCGCATAAACCCTTTTTGGGAGAACTCATCACATGATCTTTCTCTCAGACAGAATGTTGTTCCAACTTCTATTACATTCTCTTCCCCAATTCCCTTCCAAAAAGTGAAAACTAACAAAAAGTAGGACAATGCAGAACAGCTGTAGGAAAGGATAAACTCTGCAGCACATCAAGTGCTTTGGGTCACAATTTAAGGAACATGGATTCCAGAGGTGTATTTTGTACAGGCTTTCCATGGAGAAGCTATCAATGTTCTCAGTTTCCCTCTGCACCTGTTTTGCTCACATAAATTGGGGATAGTCCATTTTGCAGTAAGGAATCTGAGCAACAGAAAACTGTAGCACAAAGTCATTACTTGAAAGGAAAAGAAGTCTTATTAGGGAAGCATTCAGGGATGTAATGGTTATGATGAGACAGGTCCTTCATCCACTGAATATCTTAACTTTATGTGAAGTGACTTTGTAGTTAAAAAGGCACTGACTTTGTAGTTAAAGACAACACATTCAAAAGCCCATACCACTGAGCCATTTCCAAATATCTATATTCCATATGCTTTCATACAATGGACAAAGACTAAAGTACTTGCTGAAGCCTTATTCATTCTCTGATTTATTTCTTCTTCAGTTAATAATTAAAAAATATTTTGTTGTCCATTTTTGGTAGTTTATTCAATTTATCATGTATAGTTCCCATTTCACTCCATCTTTGTTAGTGCAGCACTTTTTCAGAGCTCTAAAATACTCTTATGAGGGTACATAAATCACACTTCTCTTTTTGACAGGAGGGGAAGTGGCCAGGAGGTGGATCTCAGAACTCCAGAGAGGGTAAGCTACAATGAAGCCTAATACCTAAGATTCAGCACTGCAGTTAAGACAGTAAAAAAGCTCGATGGAATTCATATGGAAATGGCCATGCCATGCTGTTTCCTTAGTGCAAGGCTTTTTCAGCACTGCTTTGCCTTAGGTGACCTACATTCTCAAATGGGTCAGGGAGAGCTGGGAAAGTCAAAATGAAAGAGGAATACTTTAGCGAGACCAACCACAGAACAGAAGCTTCCTGAAGAGGTACTTGCAGCAGTTAGCTGCTGGAATCTGAAACGCTGGGTATTTTTTTGTTCAGTTTAGCTTTAATTACTTTGTGTCAACAAATAGCAAAATATGTGAAGCATTGCTCAGCATCACTTATTTGTTCATCTCAAATGTTGCTGTGTGCCCCAGCGCTAGATTCCACAAGCATTTTCTTTGTGAGGAAGTAAGAATTATTTTACTGTGACATTTTTAACAGATAAGTGTTCATTGATTAGGAAATTAATTGATAAGAGATGTAGGTTTGTATTAAATTAAGTGATTGTTATCCAAGTAACTACCACCTGTCATCTTATTTCTTGTCTAGAGAGAATAACATGAACCTATCCAACAGATTTAGTTGTGACACTTTTTTTCTACTAGTGTTGAGACAAACAGATCTTTGTCAGAGCACATCCGATCAGTGTGAATATGTACTGGCACCATACATGGATTTATTGAAGTTCAAAATAAAATCAACGCTTGAAGCTTGAGCCCCACTAATTTTAAGACCTTCATCATTAATATAAAAGGAGGTAGCATTTGATTTGCAATTCCCTTACTTTCTCAATTACTTTTACTTAAAAAAATAGAAAATTCAGATTAAAGCCTGAAGAAATGAAACTAAACCAAACTATGTCAAAACATAATCTCTTTGGTACTGCTTAGAACTGTGGTTCAATGTAAGTAAAGGGTCAAACGCAAACAAGGTTCTCAAATTCTCAGCTATTTTTGATTTATGTGTAATGTCATATTTGGTCACTTGGTGCTTATTCCTTAGAAGCCTTTGAATAGCTGAGTCCCACTCTTAATTTAGGTCTTTATCTATTGCAAATAGAAACCAAGCAACTAGAAAATATGAAGTAAATAGTCAACTAGAGCAAAATGAGAGTATTTTCTGGTCAATAATTACAACTAATACAACAATGTTTTCTATTAATCAGTGGAACTGGAGACTGTTCTTTCCACACTAAAAGACACAGGTGCATGGTCTGTGAAATTTTGCTGAAGCTGATCGAGTTATCCTTGTATTCAGGCATTTAGATTAGTCTTTTTCCACTCCTGTCACCACTGTAACAGCATGTCTGAGTATTTGTCCATGTCAAACAGCAAATTTTATACTCTGATGTGTCAAAGTACTGCTACAGGTAGATTATTTTGTGTCAGGCTATGAATGTGAATACCCAAGATAGGAAAATGCGCTCTGCTACTTCTGCTCTAGGAATGTAAAACTCTTGAGGTGAACAAGAGCAAGTTTGTATAAGGAGGAAAAGCACTCGGGCATTAAAATGGGGTTAAATCAGGCATGCATTGCTAGAGGACATTCAAGGCCTCAAATGCTGAGGTATATTCCTTGTTTTTTTTTTTTTGGTGGGGGTGGGGGGAGGCTGCTTTAGCTTTGTTTGTGTTTTGTGTATGTGTGCATTTGGAGCAACCATACAAATCATGTCAGACAGAAAACAAAGCTACACTGGGGATCAGGCTTCTCCTGGAATAGTCTCAGATCACATTTAAATGCTCATGGTTGAATGATCACTGAAATCATGTCAGTTGATTTACTCAGAGCAAACATGATGTATTTTGTCAGCTTTGTACTTTTATATTGGATGTATATCTTATTTCAGAGAAGTACAGTAACTAGTCCTCTGATTGCATCACAGAGATGCAGAAGGAAAATACTTGATGTGCCACAAGGCAAAAATACTCACAAACATCAACAGAAACCCACCCATTAGTACTAAATTATCAAACAAAAAACCTTTCAACGTTGGAAATTCATTCAATATGCTCCTACACTCTTTTGTTACAGCAGAAGAACTAATATGAGCCAGAAGTATTAATTTGTCTCATATGGCAAAGAGATGTGAAAATAACTGGAATCAAAGGGGCAACTTCTTCAGGTTTCTAAGGACATCAAAGTTCCTAAGGCAGTTGACTGCAATGTACTCAAAGCTGTGATTTAGCAGCTACCATCTGAACTGGTCTCTATAGCTCAGCTTCCAAAGCTCTGGTTCAGTGAATTGTTACATTCCCCTGTAAGCTAATGATTCATAAATAGTTGGCTTAAAATTATATTGATTTGTTTTATTAAGTACAAATGGAAAATATTTTTTCAAAGCACTATTGGTCTACCAGTTGGGAAAAACAGAAAAGTGATAAGCAAAAAACCAGAAATTAAATATAAGGGTTAAAAATAAAAGCACAGTGCATGATAGAGAGAAATCTCTGTGAAAATTGTTTGGCAAAGTTTTACAGAATGTAACAGGGTCTACCTTTTTCCCCCACAAAATAAGTCTGCAATAAAGCCACTAAATTTTGCCCTGCCATCTTTCATATATTGAACTACACCCAGAAGTGACTAAAAAAAAAATCTCAGGTTACATAATGACTGTCTCAGAATCGTGTTCAGAATAGTATTTTGTAAAATAAATCAGAGCACTGTGTTTCATGGCCATCAGTCTGATAGCAAGAAGGCAAGATGAGTGCGCTGATTGATGCAGCTTCTTATTTTGGATTCTAGTGATTTTTATTTAAAGTAGAACTAGTTTCACAATTAGGTATTTTTTTTAAAGTATAAATATAAAGTATAACTTCAGGGGCTAAACTCATGATCTCTTACCTTTTTTGAGTCAAAGGGGAAAAAAGCACTGAGTGAAAGAAACAAAATTTTCCATTATATTTCCAAAATCAAAATACAAAAGTAACATTGCAGAGAAACAGAAATATCAGGACTGGTATGAATCAAGTATGATTGCAAATACATAAGTGAACACAGAGGGGAAAAAAAAACAAACAAGTGCTGGTAACACCTAGATCAGTGTGTGTGTTAGTCCTGCCTGGGAAACCACTTGCTTTAGGTAGAGGAGCTGGTGATCCACATCGGAGCTTGCATGAGCAGGCACAGAGCTGCACTGTGCTGTGCTGCACACCCAGCACGGCCTTCAGGCTGGGCTGTGCTGTATTGAGCTGGGCTGGGCTGGGCTGGGCTGTGCAGGGCTATGCTGTGCGGTGTTGAGATTGATGATGTGACGTGATGTGATGTGATTGATGTGATGTGATGTGATGTGTTGAGCTGTGCTGTGCTGGGCTGTGTTGAGCTGGGCTGTGTTGAGCTGGGCTGTGTTGAGCTGTGCTGGGCTTTGCTGTGTTGAGCTGTGCTGTGTTGAGCTGTGCTGGGCTTTGCTGTGTTGAGCTGTGCTGTGCTGTGTTGAGCTGTGCTGGGCTTTGCTGTGTTGAGCTGTGCTGTGCTGTGTTGAGCTGTGCTGTGCTGTGCTGTGCTGTGCTGTGTTGAGCTGTGTTGAGCTGTGTTGAGCTGTGCTGTGCTGTGCTGTGTTGAGCTGTGTTGAGCTGTGCTGTGTTGAGCTGTGTTGAGCTGTGCTGGGCTGTGCTGTGCTGTGCTGGGCTGTGTTGAGCTGTGCTGTGCTGTGCTGTGCTGTGCTGGGCTGTGTTGAGCTGTGCTGGGCTGTGCTGTGCTGTGCACACCAGTGTGGCCCTCAGGCTGTGCTGTGCTCTGTGTGTCCCATGTCTGCAAGGTCACCTCAGCAGCTGGCTGCAGCAGAGAGGGCTACAGGCAGCTCCTGCTCCACCTGCACATCCTTGCCCATGTCCAACAGTGCAGCCAGAAGTTCTCACCTCAATAACCATCAGGAGTAGATCTGCTTACTTGTAAGAACATTGTTAAGTATCTTGAAAGACCAAAGAGGAGGAACTTCTGTCCACAGATGGTATCTGCATAGTATATTGTGCCAAAGTCTGCCCTGGGTTCCCCTGATGCTGCGTGCATTTGTGCTTCTCAGCATATGAAGGGACAAAAGGTTTACTCCCTATCTATATCCTGTTTTGATTCTGTTTTATTTATTCTGTCCTCTTAAAGCAGCTATTTTATTAAGCCATTTGTTGTCAGGTCTTTCATACTGAGCAATAGAAAGTGCCCTGCACCTTCTTTCTCACCTCACCCACTCTCCAGACCTTGGTGCAGAACAGCAGGTCATCACAGTCTCAGCACATAAACATGCATCTTATCGAGATATTTAATTAGGCAAACAAAGAACAGACTATTGTTAGAACAGGAGGCAAAACAATAACTAATAAAATGGTGATGCTAATAACACTCAGAGGTAGGACACGATGAAAAGAAAGAATTATAACAATTACTGTGAACTTAGAAAGGTACAAAAACTATGTTCAGGAGAACCAGGATATAGTTACAGGTAATGAATAATCCAGGACATGTGCCGAGGACTTAGTAAGCAGTGCCCCTTGCTCTGCTATGTCCTGGTTTAATCCCAGCTGGCAACTGAGCACCAAGCAGCCAATCACTCACTTCCCCTCCCCTTACCCCCACACCATGGAGGGGAGGAGAATCAAAAAAAGAGAAAACCCATGGGGTAAGAACAGTTTAATAATCAAAATAAATTTAAGTGCAATAGTAATTAATAATAATAATGAATAGCGAGATAACAAAAAGAGAAAGAAGAAAATCCAATAGAAACAAGTGATGCACAGTACCATTGCTCACCACCCACTGACTGATGCCTAGCTCATCTCCCAGCAGCAATCGGACCCTCCCAGTCAATGCCCCCCAGTTTATGTGCTGGGCATGATGTTCTGTGGTCCAGAATATCCCTTTGGCCAGTTCAGGTCAGCTGTCCTGGCCATGCTCCCTCCCAGGTCCTTGTGCAGCTCCTCACTGGCAGAGCACAGGAACCTGAAAAGCCCCTGGCTCAGGGTAAGCACTGCAGAGCAACAGCTGAGCCATCAGTGTGTTATCAACACCAGTCTCAGACTGATTTCAAAATACAGCTCTCTACCAGCTACTAGGAAAAGAATTAACTATATCCCAGCTGAAGCCAGAAGTAATCCTGGCCACACCACTTGAATATACACACCCTGATTCTTCTGACAGAATGAGTGAAATGTGAGTGAGCTAAGTCAGATAAGCTTTAAAATAAAAATCACCATCCCATTCTGTATGGTTGCACAGAGTTTTCTTACATTATATGCCACATTAATTGGCCCTCCACTGAAATTTGCCAATTTAGACAAAACAGGATATAATAAAAAACTGGCACATATCTCCAGCCATGGAGATAGGAAAGGAGAACAGATCTAACTGTGCTATACAGGAAGGAGTGTCACAATTAAAAAAAAAAAAAAAAAAAAGACTAATCAGTTTCAAATCATGGACCAAAATACAGCAGCAGTAATGGCTACACCATTCTCTGCTGGTCAGGAGTGTGTCTGGCCCTTCTAGTGATCAGGAATAGATTGGAAATCCCA
Organism: Cinclus cinclus; assembly: GCF_963662255.1. Classification (NCBI taxonomy): domain Eukaryota; kingdom Metazoa; phylum Chordata; class Aves; order Passeriformes; family Cinclidae; genus Cinclus; species Cinclus cinclus. The sequence continues at coordinate 58,340,045 of NC_085046.1, forward strand.
GGCAATTATTGCATAATACCAGCCACAGTGCCTTCACAGATCTGCTTGAATAAGATATATAAAACTCAAGCCATTTCAAATTTACTTCTCTTTTAAATACATAAAAATCCCCTTGCTAGAAACAAGGGAAAGCTGCATTTACAAGAGGCTAGATTCTGCCTGGTATCTATTCCCAAATTTGTCCTCTCATTTGATTTACTACTGTATTTCATTCCTAGTATACTGGTCAGCTTCCCCATCACCTCCAAGCAGTTCCCTCCTTTGGATCAAATGGGGATACATTAGGGTCCAAAGGAGTATCAGAGCTCTAAATTGAATTCTGGAGGAAAAGCAAAGCTGCAATCAGCACACCAAGGCAATAGAGTACCAGAAATACTGTTCTGAAATGAGAATTAAAAATGGCATGGAAATTAGCATTTTCACAAGAGTTTTTAGCTTCATGTGAGGACACTGAATGGCTAAAAGCTCTTGAAAGTTCTTGAAACACTGCCTCCCAGTGCCATATTATCTGTCATTAGAAAAATCTATGCTACTTTCTCCTAGGAGACTATGTCAGAGAATATGCTGAGTTGAAAGGGACACACAAGGATCATGGAGTTCAATTCCTGGAATATTTAGCTATTTGGCTAGTTATTATAATTATTTAGCATAACTATGCTAATGAAAATTAAGATATATAGTCAAAGTTTAGCAATAAAGTTGAAAGCTGTTTTACAGAAAAATCTGCAAAATGCAAAGCACCACCTCAGCATTTCTCACAGGAGCTTGATTTCTACAACTGTTTCACTTTAAAAGTCACAAGAAATTAATTTACAGACATTGTATTAATAGTTGCTGCATTATTTGCAGAGGAATTATGTAATTTCTAGTAGAGTTTCTCAGATGCTCTCCCACACTAAAATTATTCACAAGACTAAGCTTAAAAATAAAGTAAAACAAAACTTTAGGTGAGAACATACAGGGTTATGGAGCCTGTTCTAGAACCAGTGCCAAAGTGCACTTTAAATTGGAAGTGGAATCCCCTCTTCAAATGTTTTTGTACTACCAGAAAGAAAATGCCACAGTTCCACTTATATCTAGGTCAGAGCCCCTCAGCAACCTGACAGCAGGCAAATCCTCTCTTTGTGGTCAATCCTTCGAGTTTTTTTTCCTTTGACCCAACTCAGAAGTGATTCAAAAGCACATTATGTCATACTCTAAAGCTGCTGTTCCAACAAACTGTTTGGCTGCCAGTCTGTGACAGTCTGAGTCCTTCCCAAGGGCAACAAAGCAGAGAATATCATCTGCTTCATCATGCCCTCAGCATACTAATGTTCAGTAATAAAGTAAACATACAAACCCTTGCCTATTACTTCCCCACAGAACTAATGAGAAAACACCCATTAAACCCTCAAAGACAACCCTGACTGCAAAGAGAAGGCAACATTTCTCTCTCACACATTGACTTGTATGGGGTTGACAGAGCTCGACAAAGTTTTTCCGTCATTTCTAAGAACAAAAAACATGCAGCATGGCACAAATCATAATAATTTTGTCAAAGGTAGTGTCAACAAAAATTTTAAGTAAAAAAGTGGAGTGGGAAGTAAAGTATCTCACATGGGGAAAAAAAAAATGGAGTGCTTTACCACAACAATATCTCTTCATTAAACCCACTTGAGGACTTCAGACTCTTGTGCATGATTTATACTGCTCTTTATAGAACAACCCTTTATCAGTGGACATTATTATAATAATGTTCTTACAGAAGTCTGCATAATCTTTCCAACCAGTCCTGGAGGGATGCCCATGAATGAGTGTCCTGGTTTGAAAGACAGGTGTTTGCTAAGGAAAGCAGAAGCTTCCCCTTGGACTGAAAAATGTGATCCTTCCTTCCTTCCTTCCTTCCGATTATTATGATTTTGAAATTAAAGGAGCTCTCAGGCAAAGATATGGGGGTAGGAATAACAGTTCTTTACTAGTATATCTAACAAGACAAACAAGAACAACAACAGCTATGAAATTACCCACAAACAGAACAGTAACTCCGTCCCAGTGTTTTTTGGCTGCAGGCACCTTTTCCCTGAGCTGCAGTTCCCGGTGCTGGGGGCGGGCGGGTCCCGCAGAGCCGCAGGAAGGCTGGGGGTGATGGCAGCGCTGTCCCAGCGGGAGAGAGAGATGGAGAGAGAGCTCTCCGCTCACGGTGTGGGTCCTGATGCTCAGCAGAGTGCTGGATGGTGACAGGTTACAGCGAGAAGGCAGCAGTGCACGTCCGACAGCAGTGAGGATGGCTCCCGACGCTGGGATGGCAGGGATGGGACACAGGTGGTGATCATCCTTCTCATCCAAACTCCGCGGGGGAAATGGGGCGTGAGCCAGAGCGTTCCGCTTCCTCTTCTGGCTGTTTGAATCTCGTGGGGTTTCCCTCTTCTCTCCCCTCCCCCTTGCCACCAGGGCCCAGTCAACAGGTATCTTAGCATGACAATGGGGAAAATTCCACAGAGGGAAAAGGGAAAGAACCAACCCCCAACAATGAGTCTGGAAAATCTTGGGGAAAAAAAGGCAGCAGGTGTGGAGGATAGGAGAAAAGAAAGTAAATTACCATTTTCAGGATTGCTGGATTTTCACTACAAGAAATTTGCAAAAATATTGTGATATGGTCACTTTTCAACCTGATAGAAGTTCTCATCTTGTTTAGCTGGATAAATGTTGGTGTGAAATAAGACCCACTTCTTCCCCTTTAAAATATGGATAGCTAAAATTTTAGACATCATTTGAAGAAAGATGTCTTGCTTTTTAAGAGCTGTGAACTTCTTCCAACATGAAGTACACAGGTCCTGCATTATTATCATTTTCGTGCTGGATGTCAGGAAAAATATCAGAACAAGCTTGCTAGAGGAGGGGTTGTGTAGCCAGATTGCCAGAGATATTGGATATCTCCAGCCCTGAAAGGTTTCAAGACTCATCTAGTCAAAGCTGCAGCTGACCAAGGTGGTAAATATTCTCTATCATCCAGACATCCAGTATATTTATAACCTTCTGAAAACAGAGCATTACAAGCAGTAGTTAAGAAAAGGAGAAATTTATGGTACAGGCACGGGAAGAGAAAATCCAACAAACCAGGGAATTTCACAGAACTGTCATACTGACACCACGAGCATACAGGAACATCTATGAATTCTCTCACATTTAGGGTTTAGTTTGACAAACAATTCCTGCTAAGACTAAGAACTGGTAATGTCAACTATTTTAACCACAGCTGTACAGACAGGAGCTCTTTTGGAGTTTAATTTGATAATTTAACTGCTCTGTTGCCATATGATTTGACACAGGACTGGTTGTAAGCAACTGGACCATTTTAAAGCTAAAGATTTTAAGGAAATTATAGGTACTCAAAACTTCAATAGCCTTCTTGCAGAACTGCTTAGTTTTTGATGGTGATTCTTTCAACTCTACTTTTTCAGAGGAGAATTTTTAAAAAGCCCACGAATACTGGAAGTTTAAGGCTGGTTAGAGCATCCTTCTGGTGAAATACTCAGTTTGGTGTTCCTTGATACTCTTCAAGTAATTCCTCAAACCAGAGAAGGATCCTCCTGGACTAATATTCTGCCTCCTCCGAACTGGTCACTTAAATTTTAAATTTGCCTTTATATTGTACACATACAGCTAAGAGAATGTGTGAAGCTCATTTACAGGCATTTTATGTTTATCTAAAAGAGGAGATGGATAAATTACTGATAGGGGTAGAAGCTGGACCTTGTAGTTGTCCATTAAAGTGTTTTTCTTTCAAGTCCCCACTGCAATTGGGACCATGATGTTTGGGCATTCATATGTAGGTCACATTATGACTGTAGCCTGTTATTCATCCCTTCTAACAGGCTTTAGTTGCCCAAAAATATGGAAAATCAAAAGGATCAATGGTGCCCTCTAACCAAAATTTGCTCAGTATGGTAGATGCACAACCACCAGCTTAATAACAGTCTAATATTATCTGTCCTTTATAGTGATCATATGGAGGTGATAAACCACCTCAACTCAAGTGAAGAAGTCACTTCTTGGAAGGTGACCAGCTGATGATAAGATGCATCTTAGTTTTTCATTCCTGCCCCCATGCTTGCACTTAAGCAGAAAAAAGAGAAAGCACAGCCAAAGAGGCATAACAAACAAATCATTCTTAACATCCACTTCTGGAACACTTACTACTCATGTAAAAACACAAGAATAACCCTGAGATTGTCATATCACAAATGATGAATTTGGGGCCAGTAGGTTCCCAGAACAGAAGAGCCATGGCAAGGTAATTGGATGCTGTTCAGAATCTCCTTTTAAGACAGTAGGCTAATTTATTAATGAAAATTCTTTGTGGCAAGGTATTAATGCAGTGAAAATTTGAGAAACTCATGAAAACATTTTTAATCAAAATATCCCATCTTAAAAAGACCGATTGCATGTGTATTTCTCAGCTTTATAACAGCCCCAGTCTTGGCACTTCAAAGTTTCAAGTACTGTGCATGTCACTGCACTGAGGGGTTATAGCAAACCAAGGGATTTACAGCTCAGACTTACAGCAGTTGGATTTCTTCATGAGTTTAAAGCCCTGTGAGCTGTTCTGGTCCTGACTGGTGCTAGAAAAAGCACTGACAATAGCATGTCAGATGCAACTAAGCAGCCACATATCTTAGAATACAGCCAACAGCTGGACTAATGAGGTCAGGGAAGGATTGATTCAGCTCATGAATGGTAAACAAGGTTTACCATTGAGGACAATGGGACGTAATTACCAAGCAGAGAAAACTAGAAGCCCAAATGAGTATTTCAGTAACTTGTGGATAAACTTGTGATATTTTCTGCAACCTCTGCTTTCTTTTCTTCCAGACACAGGTGTTAATGTGTTACTTTCTTCCTTTTTTGTTGTTTTATTTTTTTAGAGCACAAAGCATTGGGATTTTTGCAGGAAAAAACTTTTGCTTGCTTGCTTCCTGCAGTTCCTATGACACATTTTGACACTGGTTAATCAGTACCAAGAAGATGTTTGAGTGAACTGAGAAGGAGCAGTCTTCTACAGCCTGCCAGCTGATAATGAGATAAGGGCAATGAGATGTGGGATCCAGTTGTCCAGTGACTACATGGTTAAGTGGCTCATGCTTTTAGTGCAAGATGCAAACAGCCAGCCTTGTTCTAAAGAGCAAGAGCTTCCCTTTTCTGCAAAGACATTGTTCTTACAACAGCAAGTTATCACACTGAAGGACATGTTTCCCCTAATTAAAGTCAATGAAATGAATGGAAGCAAGGCAGATTTTCATGTCCACCTCTCCAATGAGTCATTCACGGGTTTAGCAATTCATTAATGAAATCCAACATCCTGATGATTATATGAGCTTCGTAAGATTCTTTTCTCTTAGAATTAATTTTCTGAGCTGGTTCTAATCAGATAAGTAATGAGGGTATAGTCTTTAACCTTGTTGTTAAGAAAAGCAAAGATAGGCAGACTGTAACCATGGGACAGGGTTATACTCTGTGATATCAGGCACCCTAGCAACAGGGATCTACAAACAGCAGCTGGAAAACACATTCTCCTTGCTACTTCACTGAATTGTTGTGGGGTTTTATACTGAGTCTACTGCATTCATTTAGAAGGATTTTTCTCCTCCCCTCCCCCATGTAAACAAGTCTCATTACAAAGCTCAAATGACAAATATTTCAAATATAGATGAACAATTTGCACTTGGACAGCTGCCCTGTAACGATGCAACAGAACACAAGGCCTTATCTCTCTTGGATAGGGAGTGATGTCAACAGTAGCTATGTTAACAAAGAGGTCAATAATGACTAGTAAACATAACCCAAACAATTGAGTAAGTGAAGGGTAAGCCATCAGGGGCTGGTGCAGAAGAGAGGCTAGTGCTTTTCCAAGGGGCCTTTTAAAATGTCCTCATTTATTTGTATCAAGAACACACAAAGCAGGGGCAGACAGCTGGACTCTTTTAATTAATTATTACAGAGAAATTGTCATTATCTTTGGATACATTCCACAGCAATCCATTTCCAGACACTGCTCAGTAGAAAACCACAACCATTCAGTCAAAAAGATTGTCAAACTGGTCTCTTAGAAGAATAATATCCCCAGAAGCATTTTGTGAGAGACAGTATGTGCATACACAAGAGAAAATTACCATTTCTACTGAACCAGTAAAGGGCAGCTATGAAACATACTATGAGCTAAACATACTGTGAGCTAAATAGGTCACAATACAATGCACCAATAAGCAGTTCATTAAAAAATCCAACAAAACTGCAAGCAATTATTTGTTTGTTTTCAGGCCTCCCTGAAAAATTTGTGAAAAAAAATTGTTGGCATGCAAATTTTGCCACATGCTCTCGATTAATAATTCTTTCTTCTGTGCACATTGAAACTACGTATGTTCCCAGAGGGTACAGGGCAAAGGCTATTTTTAAGAACAATGCTAAGAAAAATGTTGAGGCTCCTCATTGCTGCTCTGATTACAGACTGCATCTGAAGGCTATGAGAACTATTCCTAACAAATGACTTGACGAGTCTCTATTTAAACAAGTATCAATAAATGTCACAACTGAAAATAACACATCTTCACTTTCAGATTTATCTCTGTCTTCTTTAAGATTTATCTCTTCTTCTTTGTCAATTAAATTGTTCTGTGCTGCACTTGCCAGGTGCCTTTCCTTATAAAGAGGAAACAACCTCTAACAGTTGCCACATAAAGGTGTTTTGACATCCATATGATACATAGCTTCAAACTGCTGAACACACCTTAATTCAGCTGTTGGTTGGGTGGCTGTGGTTTAAACTCCTTCTGTAATGATAAAATCTACACTTCAGTGCCTTCATGTTTTTTACAAGCTGTTCTGCTTTTATCTAGTTTTCAAGCAGTATTTCTGAAGCACGAGTAAGTATACTATGACAATAATCCTGTGAACCAGCTGACACCAAAAAATTCCCATTAAAACCAGTTAAAATACTTAGATACTTACACTTAAATTTAAAAAAAGTTTTAAGCATCTAAAATACTTAGATACTTAAAACCACTATCTACTCAGTCTCAGGATTTGTCACCAAAATTCTTTAAAGGTGCTCATTTAGTTCTTGGGTTGTAGAAAACATGACTGTTATCAGATTATCAACAAACAGATGATTCCATGATGTATTTACTTGAGATACTGCCAGAAATCCACACCTTGCACTAACAGATCGGACTCACACAGTACATGGGGAAAAAATTCAAACAAAAAAAAAAGAATGCGTGAAAAAATTATCAAATAAAATTTCATTCTAGGTGTTGAAAACAAAGACATTAGTAATTTCTAAAAAAGTAATTAAAGGATAAGGACATTAGAAAATGAAGTTACCCGGGTTTGTTTTGTTGTTGTTGTTGTTCATTTTTAAAAAAGTTCTTTCCAGTGTAAACTGTGTCCTTAGCATATCCTGCATGAAGGGCTACAGTTAACCAATCAACACAAGTATTTACAACAAATACTTGCATATTTAAACAAACTTTGACAGCAATTTTCAGTTCAGTGAATATTCCAGCCACTTAGAGCTTGGCAGAAAGCTCTGCCAAAGCAGATACAAAGGCTGCAAAAAGCAGGGCAACACAGAAAGTACAGCTTTTGCTTACACTCTTATGGCTGTTACACGACATTAGGTGTGTAGCAATTGCGCAAATATATAAATACACATCAAAATGGTGACAATATTAATTAAACCCCGGACCTTTATCCAATCAAAGTGGCTTGAACTGAATACTCAAAGCAGTCTGTAACCTGCTCACAAATTCTGTGCACTTCACCAGCACAAAATGTGCAAGTGACTTCAGCATTCCTTGATCCTCAAAATAGCATTTACCTGGGGGTGATCAGGACTTGCAGGTCATATCACCTTCGGAAAGGCAGTAGAACATCAAGGAATTAAATGTAAAGGAAAGACCCTGAAAAGTAACTTGTTACTACCTTATTCTTAGTTTGGTACCTTCAGATCTTTCTCACTGAAATATCCACTTGCTCCACGCTGTTCCACTCAGACAGCAGTTCTTGCCCATGCATGTGGCAAAAGTGACTGACGGCAGGTAAAGTGTTGCAGAACCCACTAAAACTTGTAATGCTGCAAGATAATTTCAGTCAACAATTGGATGGTCAAAGGAGGACAACTGTTAAGGAGACTTCCCTGTCTGACCATCCAGGAACCACTCTGGCATCACCTAATCTGGGACCAAGACCCTTTTGCAGTTGCACCCACCATACTCCCAGTCAGACCAGGTTTCCTTATGGGCTCAGCACCACATTTCCCTTAGCAGAGTCTCTGGCGTCTAGATCCTTAAACTAATTAAATCTAGGAGCGATAATAAAGTAGCAGTTCGAGCTGTGTGGGTCCAGGGAGGGACCCTGAACAGAGGAACCCCATGGCTTTTTTACCCTCAGAGTGTAAGCGTGGGAAAGTCTGGAGCCATCAGCTCCTGAAGTGTCTCTGAGTGTCCAGACACCTGGCTGGACATGCCACAGGTCCCTGGGCAGGTCATGGCCTCTTGCCTGGGGCTGGGGCTCCCACACCCAGAGCCCAACCTGCAGCTCCAGCTGCAGCTGCACTCGGACCTGTACTCCTCCATACGTGAGCACTGAATGTACTCCTCAACACACTGACCACTAACTCCCCGTATTTTAGGCATATTTAACACAGCAAACTCTGCTATCCATTTGGTGGTGGTCTGGCTGCAGACAACAGCCTTTAATGTGAGAGACAGATGTACAAATGCTTTCCTTCATTCCCACAGCAGTGACTTCCCAAGTGAAAGACACTGCAGCAGCTCACACAAGGGTCCCTGTTAAGAATAAGCAAACAGAAATATCTACTTTGGTCCCACCAATTTTTTGTCATGGAAAGAGCAACACTTATTAAGGCAACAAAGATTATATGGCTACATGATCACCCCCTGTTTTACACGAGGTTTTAATGAGACTCGGGATAGGCTGAAATGGCTCTTCTGGTACTTAAAATTAAGCAGAGAAACACAGTCTGTGTCCTCATTAACACAGAAAATTGTTCTCCTTGGTTCCATCACCATACGTATGTGGAGTATAACAAGCAGCAGGAAAAAAGGCAGACAGAACTATTGGATACTCTCAACTGTGTCTGACGCCTCCATAAGAATTTTGTAATTTTAATTTTTCAGTACTTTGACAAACACTCTTCCAAAGTACTTTACACTTACTCTGATTAACTCTTAATTCATACTAAAGACTGTGAACTGAAAAGCAGCAAAGCACGTGGTTCTTGATCGTCAGCAAAGCAGGCTGTAGCAGCCAGAATCAGGGCTCAGGGAAGTGGACCAGTTGCTCCCTGGCCAGCCTTCCTACTATTCAAGTTGTTAGTTAATGAAGTGCACTTATTTAAAAGTGCATTTGTACCTGATCAAAGCTCTTATTTATTAGGAATATTAATCATCAAAGTGCACCTTCATTTCAGTGTGGGCTAATAATACACTCAGTTTAGGTGAGTGTGCACAAACACACCCACTGTTTATCTCAACACCCTCCAGGTAAAATTGGAGACAGCCAAGACAGTTCTTACCTTTTACAGCAACCCAGGCCACATGAAACAAGTTTGGCCACTTCTTTACACAGATATTTGTAATCTCCTGGGGGAACAATGCCCCACTCCCCAGAAGCCCCATGGAATTCATAGGTGAACAAAACAACATTGAGCCAGATTTCAGGCTATAAAAGGAAACTTTTCCTCTCAGAATTCTGTTTGCACTACAGAAAAATACCTATGCAAGCATTTGCTGCAACTTCAAATTTAAAATAGCATGGTCTAGGTTGAAAGGGCATTTACAAAACTTTATGTGCGGAGTCTCCAGAATGAAGACTATTTCCCACATTAAGATTTTAATCTTGAATCAAAGATGTAGAGAGAAGAAAGTTTACTTTTTGCTTTGTAGAAAGAATATGCAGAACCTGCTATAGTTCCACAGATTTAAAATATGTGTTTTTAAATACTGACATGAAAGCAGAGAGCTCAGGTTCTCCTATGCCTTGTGACACTCTTTACATGGAAACCTTCTTTGTGGTTGTTTGCTTCTCATTTTAAAGCAATTGTTCAATTCTGTATGTCTTGGACTAGGCAATGGAGGAGAAAAATCTATATAAAACACACAATTTCTCTTTCTGAAAACAAACAAAAAAAGTGAAACATTCCTTTAGTTTAACAAAGGAAATTTCATACATGTGCCAATAACCAGGAGCAAAATAAACAACTAATAAACAAAAATGGGTCTCTTCTGAGATTAGAAAGATTCTGTTTTGTTGGAATACCTTTGTCATGGAACAGACACAACAGATCTAAGAACAGTGTTTTGGAAAATGCTGTAGTTAAATTGCTTGCCTGACCTTATCAATGCCTTTCATTTTCTGTGGTATGAAGTGATTTCTTCAGGCTGAGTGGCCCACTGAAATCTCTTGCATAGGTTAAAAAAGTCTTTCCAGGCTGTGCTGAACTCAAGGATTGCCTACATCTTTTCTGTAACACCACAAAATACACCTGTTATTTTCCCTGAAGTGTTGCTACTATTTCTTCTAGTAAGAACAACATGAAACTTAATCTAAATTTTGGACACACTTTCTGAATTTTGTTCCCATTCTCTTTTGCCAAGGTGCAAGTATATTTTCACATTTTGCCCTCTTCCAACTGCAGTGCAATTACTGGGACAAGCATCTTTCTAAGCATTGCCACACACAAGGCCATTGCTCAGCATCAAGGCAGCCAAGAAGAATATTTATGGCCTGTGTCAAATCATCTTGGTACCATAGGTACAGGGGCAAAAAAGCCCCAGCAGACTTATGTCACTTAATTTTGTGACTGATATGGTTGGCTTCAAGATATGAAGATGGATTTAACACCTTTCTAATGCTTCTGTTAATACCTAGGTGATTTTCCATATTTCTCTTACCCTTTACAGAGGTTATCTAACTGAAGATATGAGTATTTCTTGACATCTTCAAACCTGTTTTTTTTAACACAGAAAATGACTAGACATTATGTCTGCAGGTTTCCCTTGTAGCTGTAGACTTCTAGGAATTACTTCTCAGACAACACCTAACCTTTTGAAAAGCAAATCTGTTCTTTTCACCAAAATATGGGTACATCTCTCATAAAAATAAAATAATTCTCAGTTTACCAGAGAACTAGTAGCATAAAAACTGCCTATCCATGATGTGAATTCTATTACTGCATCCTCATTAAATTGCCTCCAAACTGGGTCGAGATTTCTCAATGGCCCAGACGAGACTGAAGGCAGCTGTTCCAAGGATGAGCAGAATGGATCTAAATTGCTCCTGCAAATAGCAAAAAGAGTTGGCATCATAAGAGGCAAACATGTGGCTGAACCTGGAATGCTTAGCTTCCTTTTCCTGCTGCTGTTTGGGGGACAAGGATACTAGGACATGTGGCAACAACTTGCTTTTCCTTGACATGTTGTATTCCTGTGCCATTCATCTCAGCTCTTCTCTCAGCAGCAGGCAAAAGGACATATCCTCAAAGACCAGAAGAGAGAAGGAATGGAAATAAGGTCAGTAATGTTCATTAACAAAAGATATTCAGAGAGCTACACTGCATTTTTGTTTAAGATTAAACTGTTGAAGAAGAGTGGAATCGTCGCCTGCCTTTTAACCAGTCAAAACCAGTTGCCCACTAAATCTGTTGCAAAATTAGAAGTTTCAATGGACACTTTCACTCCAGAATACACTTACCTGGTCTCTCCCCTCTAGACAAGAAGCTGCAGCATTCTAGGACTAGAACTAGGAAAAGTTGCTAGTTTACTAAGACATGTATGCTGAATGATAACAATCCAGGACATCACGTCCAGCCTGTAGGAGGCTTTTGTTCTGATTTTTGGATTGCTTCCATGGCAGGAAGTTGATTCAGTTGTTGCATTAGAGTTTTCTCAGAATCACTATAGCAACAGAAATAAAATCTTAAAGCAATTAATGTTTCCGGTCTTACTAAAAATATTCATTGCATTATTGTTTTGTGCAATGATCACAAAGCTATAATGAGATCACGAACATGTTTCCTACTAGTTTCATTTCAAAATGCTGCATCAGTGTAAGGAAAGAAAATACGGATTGGTTATCTCTATGCTATGAAAGGTTTTCCTGTAGCACATAGTTGAGAGCAAAAAAAAAAAAGGCTAAGCTTCATAGCTCTTGTCAAGGGTTGAAAACAGTTATTTTCTTCCTCAAGCCTACTGTAAACTGTATTTACAAAAACAGAGTGTTAGACTCTGGAAATTTAAAAATTACAACTTCTGAAAAAATTCTTCCATCCTTACCCGGAAAAGCAATATTTTCCCTATCTCTGCCTTCAGGTTTCAACAAAGTTAAACCTTCGGAAAACTGAAAGTTGAAAGGGTGGATGTAAGGGAGTATATTTACTTAGAGAACGAAATTTCATTCATTCTGTTTTATGGAAAAGAGAGTACTAGATCAGTTCATAGAATTGTAATGTTGCTTACATTTCTATTTAAATAGCAACATCAAACCTTACTCTTATCTAACTGAAAAGTAAATATTTTTGTTTACATCAAATAACATAGCAATGTCAATTTTCAGTTTATCTAAGATCTTGCTTTTTCCTATTTCCCTAAAAAAAAAAACCTAACAAAATAAAATAAAATTTAAAATAAAAACTCCCTAAACCCCATTCCTTTTCAGTTTGAAATTTCAAAATTTCTCCTTCTTCTAATTAATGAAGATTAATGAAACACTAATAAGTTTAAAAAGAATCCTTCATTAATATACTGACATATATAAATTTTTAATTAAAAATTCTATTTTAAAGCACAAATTTATATGTTGTTTTAGCCACATATTGATATGGAATTTTAGCTTACATCTTGACTTTTCCTACCAAGTTTGAGTGTTGAGTTTTAGTGTTTTGCCATACTGCAGCTGAAGATTTTCCTGAAAATTTGTCTTTAACAGCCCAAGATTTAGGTAGCAGTTCAGTAAGGAAGCCTTGAAGACTCTCCAAATCTCCTGTACCTGAAAATCAACAAAATTAGGATACGCTGATGACCTCCATCAGCACTTAAGAGCTCTAAAATTCTGATTTCTAGAAGGAAATTCAAAATAACAGGGAATTTTAAAAATTATTATTCCATGAAAAAAAATAAAATCTTGAACTGATGACATGAAATCCCCACAACACAGTGAAAATAATAACAACTAGGTTAAAAAAAGTAATTTAATATTAATAAGTTAAACTTGGAAAACAAATTCTTATAGTTAAAAAACCATGCCTTTAAGCTTTCATGGTTTGTTTTCTTCATGTCCTCAACTGAACATTTTCCTACAGAAAGGTCTTTTTAGTTCTGATTTGGTTTAGAAATGTAAAAAATCCCCCTGCTTTCTGCTGAGTTTTCATACAAGTGTGTGGGACATATATAAACCTCATGTTAAATAACATAATTTATATCTTCTTACTCTCTTGGCACAACCTACACCCCACTACCACCCCACTTCCTTTAAAAATAAATATTGTCTAAACTGAAACTTCTTTCTTAGTGTTCATAGATCAGTAATTGAACAAATTTAATTAATTTAATTCTGTTTGCTATGAAATGGAAATTTATATGAATTTACGTAATCTAATAGCCAGTGAATCTGTCCATTTGGGGAAAATACTAGCAGTGCTTAGTTAGTTTCAAACATCTCCATATCCCATGTCTAAAATACATTTGTTGCATATTTTCAAGTAGAATACTTTTCCAAATTTGGACTATACAAGACCATAAAAATTCAGAGCTCATTAAGTAAGACATCTTAGAAGTTAATTAATAGGACAAAAATTTAAAAGAAACTACTGAGGAGAGTTAACTGCTCAGAATATGGCAAAAGAAATCTGGTAGTAAAGCAGCAAAATGACACAGGAAAGTGACCAATATACTACAGTCTGCAGCTGCAGCTTTCAAGATACATATCTGCAGGTTGAAGCATTTTACTTCACTTGAATCTTAATGAAAATTACCTTATCTGTCTTCAAGCCCTGACATTTTACTCAGTGACCAACTATTCTTCCTTGCTGGTTAGTTTTTCTGATCTTCAACCACTGTAACTGACCCAAACTCTCTGGCAACAGAAGAAGGATCAAAGGACATGACCAAAATAATAATTACATCAGGGAGCATATAAATAATGATCACCAATTATTGTAAAAAGAGGGGGGGGGGGAAGCTTATCACAACACAAAGGGCACTGAAGGATATTCTTTGTGTGGACACATGAATGGGTCTTGGAGTGACAAGTAGAGAGAAAAGCCTCCTGTGGCAGCCAGACTAGCCCTGGGGAAATGGGTACATGGTTCAGCCCAACAGGGAGTATAAAACCCGAGCAAGTGATAAAACATGTTTTAATTTGTGCTCCTTTTCTCTTGTCCTGTCAGTAGGGTGAGAAGAAGAGTCCTACATCTCCCAGCCTCTTCTTGTACGAGATGTCCTCCTGTTCCTTCACCATCCTTGTCAGCCTGTGCTAGAACTGGAAGTCCATAACTCCATACTTGTACTGGGGGAGACCAGAACTGGGCACAGCATTCCAGATGTGTTTTGCCAGGACTGACAAAGATGTTTCATGCAGCCCAGAACATGGATGGCTGCTTTAGACATGAGGGGGCATTGCTGGCTTGTGGACAACCTGTAAGGCACCAAGGATGCCAGTGTCCCTCTCTGCAGAGCTGCTTTCCATCCAGTGGGACTCCAGCATGTACTGGTGCATGGGGCCATTCCTCCCCAGGTTGCAGGACTTTGCATTTCCCTTTGTTGAACCTCATGAGGTTTCTGTCTGCCCAGTTCTCCTGCCTGCCAAGTTCCCTCTAAATTGCAGCACATCTGTCTGGCACAAAACCCACTCCTCAGAGTTTTGCATCATCTGCAACGTGGCTGAGGTTCTCACCCTGCCCTGTCACCCAGACCTTTAATGGAGATATTAAGTAGGGATATCTGTCTAAAAGGATATCATGTGATATTATTTGAAAGAGAAGGTGAGCAAAGGTATCCTGAATTATTGCAGAAAATTAGCCATTTTAACTGATAGCCGGAAGTTTACTTGTAGTGCGGGCTTGTTCTTAGCTTACTAAAGCTCAGAGCTGAGGAACTTCTGTTTCATCTTGTAAGAATTTTTTAATAAAACGCAGCAACTCTGCATATAAATATTACCTGAGTGAATTACCTGAGAACTTGGAGAGAAATTGGTAAAGCAAGCAATGACGTATCTGAAGTTTTAGTACAGCTGACACTCCAACCTTTTATTTGGAGCTGCCTCAATCTTCCAACATTAGAAATTTTCAAGAAACATCACATTTCATCCTGATTTCATACAACGCCCCTAATGGCACATTGGCTTCCCTTAGCTTTCTGCTTAAGGCTACAAGATTGCAGTTCTAGGTGGAAAATATTTTTATGTAGAAAGCACCGTAGTAGTATTATTTTTTGAGTGAGGAGTGGTCCCAGTATATTAATAAATACATTATTTTCACAGGCAATTTGTTCATGGCATGTCGCAGCCCAGGAGTGAGTAAATGCCTCTGAAAGACACAACAGTCTTTCTTGATATTTTTAACGATGATTTTAGGGGCTCTGGTCTGCAGGTAGAAGACTGAATGTTTGTCTGCTTGCTTTACTGCAACCACCATGACCCGCATTGTAGGGGTCATACTCTTAAGAGACACTAACTTAAACAATTTGTAGGGCCCGAAAACATTAAATATGGCAACAAGAGAAAAACAACTCTTATATTTACCAGAACACTGATAGCGTTCCTAAATTGGAGCTGCAAAGCATAAACTGAACTCTAGTTCACAACCTGCACTAGGCTTGTTAATTTTCAGATATTCAGAGTGCCAGCAGTACCAGCCAAGGGCAGTAACAGGAGGCTGCTTGGCAATTTGCAAAGTCAAAAATAGTTGGGCCTCTAGAAATACCTGAAGTAAACAGAAAATAATTAAGTACTACGAGGTGTAAAAAGGTCCAATACTAGGAGGCTTGCATTGTAACTATTCCCATCCTTTCCTTCACTTTATAAATTCATAGAGTAGTCAACTCAATCAGTGCTACAGTCTGACTACAGAAATACTAACCCACTTCTGGAGAAGAATAAAGAAAAAAGCTTTCCTTTGAGAGTAGTATTAATCAAACTCTATCTTACTTATAATTTTACTATTCTGCAAGCAGATTGTTGTGATGGCTTCCTCTGAGAATTATCCTAGGAAATCTTCAGCAGCAAACTACAAACCATCATATCATTCAGAAAAAAAGGTGTCACAAATTATCCTTCAGAACTGGAAATTGCAAATGGAATAAATCTCCAGTTAACCACAAACATGTATTTTTTTCACAACTGCTACAGTTGCTGTAGGTATTTTTAGTGCACTAGATACTGCTTGATTGTGTAACAGTGCAAAACTATTTTAAAGTAGTGCAGGTGGCATGTAATTTTTAAGGGGGATTCACAGCTAATACTCTATAAAACACAGCTCAAGTTTACCAAGATACTGATACCTACCTCCTATGCATACAGGTAGAAAGAAAACATCTTGTGCATTTTTATTTAGAAAACAGAATGTGTTTCTCTGATTAATCTGTAAGCCATAAAAAAAAGTATGCTTATATTTTTTCATCAATTAAAAAAGCATTAATGGAATACACCTCGACTCCCCTCTCATGAGACACCATCTTCTGCACTACATCCAGCTCCAGTGTCCCCAGCACGGGAAGGACATGGAGCTGTTGGGGTGAATCCAGACGAGGCCACCAAGATGACTAGAGGGATGGAGCACCTCTCCCATGAGGAAAGGCTGAGAGACTTGGGATTGTCCAGCCTGGAGAAGGCTCTAGGGATACCTAACTGGGACTTTCCAGTACCTAAAGGGAACCTGCAAGAAAGATGGAGAGAGACTTTTTACAAGGCCAGGAAAGGGGAGAGGGCTTCAAAGTGAAAGAGAGTAGGATGAGATTTTTTTACTGTGGGGGTGATGAGGCACTGGCACAGGCTGTTCCGAGCAGCTGTGGATGCCCCATTCCTGAAAGTGTTCAAGGCCAGGTTGGATGGTGCTCTGAGCAACCTGGACTAGTGGGACACATCCTTCCCATGGCAGGGGGTTTGGAATGAGGTTATTTTTAAAGTCTCTTCCAACCCAAGCCTTTCTAACATTCTATAATTCTATGAAATTACAGACATATCTAGCGTCTTTTAAAAAAAACAGCAAAAAAACAACCAAACAAAGACAAAAAACCCCAATACAAAAAATACAAAGAAGATCAGCAAAAGAAGCAGTCTAAAATGGAGAATCAATTGCATTATTCTTTGCCTGAAGTACACACATGTATTACAAATACTGACATAACACACACACACACACACATATGTACATTGCAGGGTTTCATTTAAAGCATGAAGACCCACTAACTCAGACTGCTAAAAAATAATGTCTGCAGCTTTATAGTTTAGTGCAAACATCAGCAAGTCTTTCTGCGCTCATCACACCCATAGTCTTATAACTGCATTAATTAATTTCATTCTTAAATCTAGCTACAAGACTATCCTGAATTGCAACAGAAATACTAGGACACAGCACCACAAGTCACTGCAAGACAGTTCAGTAGTAAACTTCAAAAATGTTGTAGTCCCTGTGCACTATTGGCCACGAGATGATTTTTTTCTGAAGCCTTTCATAGCATTTCTGGCAGCGAAATAAGTTGGTAAGAACAGAACACTAGAGATAACCTCTTCTGTTATCTCAGTTGCTAAGCTATTGCTTGAGTCAGTTAACAATTCAAAGGCCAGTATAAATATTTATATTTTATTAACATTGGCCAAGCCCTGAGACAAAGGAAGGACCTTAAAACAGAGGACCTAGAGATGCAAATAATTTGAAACAGAAGCTCCATGTTACTGCTTAAGAAAGCTTGTGCACACATAAACGGCTCATTCATTCATTGTCATCACCCAGAGGATTTTGACTTTGTTTTAAAGGCAGAAGAGAAATGTTAGCTCTCCAAAAGTTATTCAGTAATTTCATCAATCAGGAATGGTGTTACAAGTTTGCTGTATGTCTTATGTCAGAAGCAGTTTAACCCGTATTGTGTGAGCTCAGCAGGACAGGTTTCACACTGTAATTTAATGACCAGGAGATAAGAGAACAAAACTCTCAGAACTCTGGCTCTGAGGCAGCAGTAAAAGAACAAGAAAATGGAAAAGAACAACAACGCAAAAACCTTCAAAAATATTAAAAGCTTCAGATCGATTGTTCTCAAAGCACAAAATAATCTTTGTTAGAGCTTCATTTGGTATATAATAGTATGGAAAAGTATTATTTGGAAGATCTGCCACTACTTTCACAAGGCAGATCTTCTTTGTGCATGATAAACAGAGTGCAATGTTTTTTGTCCAGGGATTTCAAAACGCAACTGTACATATCCCCAGTTTAGGGTGTGGATGTTTAACTTTGGGGCTGTTTACCTGGATTAACCAAACTGACAAACAAACAGGGGACATGGAACCATTTGCTACCTTCAGTGGTGCCCACTCAGCTTGGCTAAATGTATGTATGCAGCAAAAGTTGCACACCCAAAGGGTAGAGGACCAAACATGTCCAAGGAAGTACACAAATCCACATGATCTCAAACAAATTTGAGGAGTTATCATTTCCCTTCCAGGTGTCAAAATGCAAATTCCAATAAAATAATTTTGGCTGTGCTTTTGCACAGCATGGCAGAAAAGGGTGACTGTTCACTGTTATTTTACCAAAATGCTTATTTTTTTTTCCGCTTCTCTCTCCCTCCTTCCCACATTTTTTTTTTTTTACAAAGGCATGAATTGCTTTCCACAGTTTTACTCTTTGTTTGATTTTTCAAACATCAATCCTTTAAATAATGGCCAACCCACAGATTTTTATTACTTTAGGCAACTGCTGCTCTCCTCAGATGGAGGATGGGCAGTGAGAGAGAAACACCATCTGGCTGGTCACAAGAAAAACAAGTCAGACTCTCCTGAAGAGAAGACCAAGGCATACCCTGCCCTGTTTTCCACATTGGAGGTTCCTAATAGTGTCTTTTCCTCCTCTCTTTCATAGATATTCTCAAATTCTTCTGACCAGTTTCCTCATGCTGTTCTGTTCATCGTTTGGCAATAGATAGAATAGAAAAGAGCATTCTAGATACCTGCAGCAAATTTTGCCTCCACTTAAATCATCTTCACTGCGATCAAGATTTTGTCCATCATGTTATTACAGAGAAAAGATCAAACAAGGTAGAGATACCATTTTCAACTGTTTTGCTGTTCATACAAATCTTGCCTGTGGACATCTAACAGAATATTATGTTTTTTCTGTGTTAGATTAGCATCCTTCAGTTGAAAAAAAGACGAACATGGCTCTTCAAAAAATATTTGCATAAGATATATAACAGATATTGCTTTATATATATATAAATATATATACAAATCTGATAGATTAATATTTTTAAAAATGAATCCTGTAAGCAGAAGTTTTTACATCCAATATTATGCATACTATCAGCATTGAATACAGAAAATTTTCCAGTTTTCTCTGTATAAACCAAATATATGCATGAAGTTACAGGCAGTTTAGCTTTGTTACATTACATCCATTCAACACTCAGCTAACTTAACCTCAGAAGTTCAAATAAGAAGTTCTTCTGCAACCATGCTAAAGGCAAGACTGAAAGACATATAAAAAAATTATACTTGAATATTTGCATGGCTCAAGGAGTGCTATTATTATTTTTAAAAACACTTCCATATATGTTCAAGAAAATGGGAACAAATATTGTATAGTGCAAGAAAAATGCTCAGTGAGGGAAGGAGGAACATCCCAACATATGCCTACTCAATATATTTCACACCACTGTGATTAAACCACGCTGCTCAGAACTGGGGTAGGATGGCTGTGACCTCCTGGAGCACAAACGCAGCAGAGTTTGTGCTAGTCCATGTGCTGTTCCCACTTGCAGGACTAGGAGGACCAGGGAAAAGACATGGTTTTGAATTAAATGCTTACCTAAGAGAACCAATTCCATCAGATCACTTTTCTTGTGCATTCGAGTCAGTTCTGTAGTCCCTGCTATTCAGAGCAATTAACTCCAAATCCTAACGATGAGTTAACACTATTCTAAAACAAATCAAAGCTACTGGTACCTAACTTAAAGATATTTACAGATAGACCAGAAACAAACTGGAAGCACAGTAAGAGCTGGAAATTCCTAAAGTTTATGTAGAAGGGAAATGAAAATTTCAAAGCTGTTTTCTTTATAAACTACTGAAAAAAAACCACTCGTGAATTTGGCTTTAGTTTAACAAGTATGATAAAAGCATGACTAAATTTTAGTTTCAAGGCAGCTACTGATACTGCAATGGCCTAATTCTACACATAAGAAAGTGTGACAGACAAAAAAAAAATTGTAGAGATTCATAAAATAGATAAAAGCAGCGCTTTAATCAGTTTTGTACCTTGAAGCAAAAGCACTTCTAAAGGTTTAAGAGCAGAGTATCTTCTCTCTGCTTGTGAGTATACAACTTGTAGTAAAAGGTTGCTTTAATAAAAGATATGGGATTATATATATATATATATAATGACCGTACATGTATGAACAATTAGAATTATTATAAAGTTTCACTAATATGGCCAAAAAAAAGAATAAAAATCAGAATATCCCTAAAACCTGGAACTTATTTTCTTAACCTAATAAATTATACATTGTCTTTGAAGAGATAGGTGTTGATTCTTGATGACAAGACTGGAGCAGAATATTCAAGTTTTTCTTACCACATTTGTCACTGCTGGGTAAAATGTAGCAGCAACAGGGTGAGAAAAAAAGGTGATGACTGGAAGACCAGTGATGTGTTAAAACAAGTTAAGAAAACATCAAGTGTATTAATGACAAAATTGCTCAAAGGAGAACAAACAGTGATCAAGTATGTACCCCTTCTAACAGTTTTGTATCAAATTACTTTAAATGGTTTTCTTATTGGTAAGAGCTTCAGTATAGTAAGAGAAAATGAATAAAATTGTCTAGCATAGCTTATCTTATCTTCCTCTTGTTCACATTAGACCTATGTTCATTTTGTATCTTTCCCTCTCACTGGCAAGAGTAGATTTTCAATATTAAGAAAGCAGAATATATTTTTTCAGATTTTTTTATGAATACTGACTGAAAGCTAAATATCACTCTCCATCCTTTCTCAAATTTTAGGTAGCCTGTGACATGCCACAGAACTGCATGGGTTGAAAATTGAATTATTAGTATTAGGAATTAATTAATTCTCCATTGCAATTTTCTTTCTTCTACATTTTTGAATCCTCCTCCCTGGAATCAAGTCCAAATGTGGCAAGGTCAGTATACCTTCTTCAAAACAGAAAGTAAATCTACACTCTAAAAAACCCAAGTTCCATTTTTTTCCACAACTCAATAGAATTACACCCTAAAACAATCATTTACTATTAAATGCTCCCTAATATTCAGAAGCAGATTAAGTGCCTTCCTCGGGGTTGGACATTACTGGGCACTCTTTACAATTCTTACAAGTCATTAGCTGGTGTAAAGAAGGCAGAGAAAAAGAATAAAATATGCCTGAAATGCATTACATTTTTGCAATAAATTGTTATTGCAAAAGCCCAAGAAAAAAAAGTTACATATGAAAGCTGCACAGTCTTGGTTCATAATACGCCTCCATTCCCCCAAAAGTGTTCCCTCCCTTCCAGCTTATCTCACCCTCCTTCCCACTGTTTTCTTGGCTGTTTTGCTACAGCCATCTGAGGAACCTTTTTTCCTTTGAAGTTCCAACAAGACCACAGCTTCCCGTGAAGCTCCTGTGGTCATTTCTGCTTGGTTTGACTTGTGCTAAAGAACACAAGGGCTGATCTGCCAGAGCCCCCAGAATTCCAGTGCCAACCCCATCCTAGCTGCAGAGGTGCTCACGAGCAGTGCAAATAGCTACTAGGAATAAGCTGATCACTCTGCAGTGGTTGTCCTGTAATTCCCCTCCTACTTCTAGACTTCTGCCCATCTGCCTGAAAATATCGGACAAAACAAACAAAACAAAACAAAACAAACAAAAACAAACAAACAAAAACCACTACAAACTCCCATATACACCTGGACCATTGTTGAGGAAAAAATCGTCCATGCCAGGCTTAAACTAGAGGACACCTCTTGCCCTGGTTAAAACCTGAAGTGTTTTACAGCCAAGAGAGATAACATATGTGCAAAGCTGAAAATAGTTGCCACACCATGTTCTTGTTTTGTTACCATGACAGCAATTACCAATATTTTGAAGAGAATGACTGCTCACTGACACAACACCAGGACAATGGGAAGGTGTGTTTTCTTCACCAGTTCAGGAAGTCTCATTGTGTGCTCAAATGCAATTATTTCCTATGATGTCTAGGCAAAGCTGTTATTCATCAGAAACAGAACCACAGCTAAGCTGGAGGAAAAAAAACCTGATTCAGAAAGGAATAGTGCAGAGATACAGAAGTTTTAGGATTTTGCCTCTTCAAATATTTGCTAAAAGAGGCAGAAATCTAAAGGCAAAAAAAAAAGTCTCAGTATTTCTTGTGTTTAAATCCTCTGTCAGCTAGAACATAGAAAAACTTTGGTAAATAGGTGAGAAATGCCTGTTTTGGCTGCCTTTTCTTTTATACTTTTGTCAGTGTTAGTCAAAACCTCTTACTACATTCTACAGCTGGTATAGACCAATTATAATTTGAAAATAGCATCAAAATGAAGCTTCACAGAAGTTGTTAGGATTCTTCGTGTTTTCCTAGCTTAGACCTATCTCCTCCTCCAGAGAAAGAGATATATGGGAAGACCTCTGAATAGGATAAACTCATCTGTCATCTCTTCCAAGAATTCCTGAGC
Organism: Cinclus cinclus; assembly: GCF_963662255.1. Lineage (NCBI taxonomy): Eukaryota > Metazoa > Chordata > Aves > Passeriformes > Cinclidae > Cinclus > Cinclus cinclus. The sequence continues at coordinate 58,362,976 of NC_085046.1, forward strand.
AAGAAATGCAGCAAGCTGCTGGGTTTACAGGACTCCATCTTCCTCTTCTGGATCTCTCCAGCATTGGAAATGCTTGTGGGACACAACACAGCTGACACATATCTCCTCAGCTGATAATACAGAGAAAGCAAATCACAGAAAAAAACACAACTACAGGCACATCAGAACTTCAGCAAGGCTGTTACTCATCTATAAAGGCATGATAATCATCAGCAACCTGTTTTTTTTCCAGGGTATGTTCAAAAGAAGCAAGAGCAGGAACACAAGACTGTTTTTTTAAACACATTGCAAAAGACCTTAGGCATTAGATCTACAGCTGTGCTGACTGCTCAACCTCTGTTTCAACAAGAATTACAGTGCTGTCATAAGAGTGCTCCATTGACACCATACCATTTCCTAGCAACAATCTATGTTTTGTACATAAAAAAGTGAATTAAATACTGCCTATCAGTGTTTTCTTTCTCATTATGCTGTTAAACCTTTCTCCCTCTCCCATGTAAAATGAAAAGAGTCTTACTTGGACATTATGCAGAACTTCAGACTCTCCTCTGTAATGCAGCGAACTGCCAAAGAAGCAAACCTAACATAAAACAAGGTATTTCAAGTTATCCAAATTGACCCTTCTAAAAAGAGTGTTAGTTCATAATTCCATGACAGATTCACAAAGTTTTAATCCTGCAATGATGGATTGAGTGCTCCATAAGCAAATAGAGAGCTGGGCACTCTGCTTCTCACAGGGCTGTTTCTAAGGGGTCTTTCCTTGCAGAAACAGCATCTGGTCCTACTTTCTGAGATCTATAGTAATTCCTGATCAGTCTGGGAAAAATCATTCAACTGCAAAGCATTGCCCTGCAGCTTCTAAACATTTGTGGCTCTTCTTGCTCTCCTACCCCCTGCCCCTTTACCTACAGCCACCACTTAAAGGATCTTTAAACACAAAATTCACATTTACAGTTACAAACATGTGTACCCTCCTGCAACACAAACCCAACTCATCTACATAAACTGAGTTCTGCAATAGTCAAGTGAGAGCTTAAATGCGCTAGGCATAAAAGCCATCCCTTGGAGATGCCCTAGCCTTCCTTGTGAAGCGGATGGGCTTCTTCTCCCCTCCCCCTATCAGCACACAGAGCAGCATTTATAATAACTCATATTCCAGGGAGGATGGTAGGAGGGTAGGAAAAAACCAAACCAGAAAAAGCAGCATGTTTCCATCCGTATGGAAGCAATGGTGTGCAAACTCCAAATCTCACTGTGGCCAGGTAGATAAACAACAGCAAAGCAACAAACCCAAAAATGAGTGGGTTTGAGAACCAGCTCTTCACTCTGGAATGTGGGGGTGGAGAAATCAGGTTATTTCTGCTGGTCAGCTGTTCAGGTCTCATCTGCATAAATCTCTCATCATAGCGTCTGCCAGAAAGCAAAAGAACTACATGGCTTTTTCTTTTTTCCTTTTTGCAATAAAGAGCAAGGGAGGAACATTAGAAAGAATATTTTTATTTTTCACCTATTTTCAGGTAAATTCTGTCCTTGCACTTGTGTATCTCAGAGAGTGGAATAAAGTTGCTCCATGCTTAGTCCTTGTTTACAAAGATGTTTGCTATGTGTGCATTGCAGTCTCAACATTCCCTTAGCTGCCATTGAAGATGACTGTGGTAAAATATAAGATTGATGACAGACATACAAAAGAGAAAAGAACAATCACATTTATACCATTTTACATTTTCATTGACACGTTTTTATCCTGTGGAAGAACAGATCTAAGGTTTCTCTTAACACTGCTTACATCCTTAGTGCAATACACTTTGTGATACAGCAGTTATTAGAGGAAAAAAAACAGAAAAAATGCATTTGATTTTCTCAATTTTTTATAGAAACCCTGGGTTGATTTTACAGAACACCCTGGGAATTTCCCCTCTATTTCAGTGGCAGCATATTCCAACTGATGGGGACTCACAAAGTTTATTGACATATGGTGCCACCTAGCTAGAAGATGTTACACGTTATGTACTACAGATTTGAACAGGATGCCATGGACACAGAGACAGCTGTCTCCCAAATGAGCCAAACAGGAAATATCTACCAAACACATTAGAAAGGAATGGTGTTTATCTCGGATTAAATAAATAATGATATATGTTAAATAAACTCACAGAACTAAATCAAGTTTTTCAAATTCTTAGTATTTCAATAGGACCATAAGATTAGAGGCCTTTACTGGTTAGTTCAAAGCTTTTCTGTATATACGAACTTACAACCTGCAGAGACAAGAGCAAGTAAGACACGGCTTAGAGAATTTTTTACCCTTCAAATAAGTAAGGAAGGGACCAGCAAATTTCTTCTTAAGGCTTTTTTTCAAATAAACCAGAATCATTTGGAAAATGCAACAGTGTACCAATGGTACAAGGATAGGCACCTACACCAAAAAGGAAGAGGAGCAAGAGATTCTCTTTCAGCTTGAGAATCAGTAAAAATGCACTGTGACAAACAAATGACTGAAAGATGTTACTTCAACCACTTAGTTTATAATTTTAGCATTTTTTTTTACCAGAGGCTGCAAACTCAAGAGTCCAATCTTTCTATAAAATTTAGAAGGATGAGATTCGCAAAGAAACATGAAAGCTTTCCTTTGGGCATTTAGTGAGCCCAATCACATGTCTCAGTACATTCAGCAAAGAGGTTACAAGTCAATGTCTGCCACTTATGAGAAGGCACCACAGCAAAAACATTTGTATTTGCTTCTGGGAAGAAGTTTTGCCCTAAAAGCATTTTTTTCCTGGGGAATGCAGGCAGTAGGCCTAGTGAAGGGATTGTCCAGCACCCAAGGAACAGCAGTTGGAGATTGCTGTGCATAACTAACATTGCTTATGGGCCAGATAGGCTGAATAAATAAGCAAACCTTCCTTAGGCACAAAGTGCTCTCTGGTACAGTAATGATGCAAACAACATCCATCCTTTTACACAACCAGAGCACGGAGCCCATAAAGGCTGATCTACAGAATTTCAGTTTGAGTGCATTCTGCCTGAAATCCAAGGTGAAGGTATCAAATAAGATACTGCACATTATTTCAGTTTCCAGACATAAACACTGCAGTTCAAACAAAAGCCAAAAGAAACCAGCGCATTGCTCTAGAGGGATATTTTAAACCTTCTCCTGTGGAATTTTATTCAAGAGCTAAGGCAGGCAATTCAACAGCAAGTGTTTCAATGAAGATTTCCTCACCAACTGTAATATAATTTAGAGTCTATTACAGGCATCAATTTGTATTTGCTGTATGAGAAATCTAACTGACTAGAGATCAAAAGCACATTAGTTTTAAAGACACTTTTCAATTGAAATAATTTTGGGAAGCTGCAGGCCGACACAAGGCTGTGTGTCCATGCAAATCCTGGCCAACACCACTTGTCACAGTGCAGCAGGTCATCCACGTCACCTCCAAGAACCTACGGTCACGATGAGTCAGAATGCAGGAGTAGCAAAGGAGCCCACGCACACACTGCCACTGCCACACACATTCCCAAAAATTTCCAAACAGGGAAAAATAGCAGTGTGCTTTCAGCAGCACTCCTGCTTGGAAGGAAACAATCTTCCTATTTAGACTTTATCAAGACTTTACTATCAGTTATCTGACTGACTTCCTTGATGGTTCCTAAAAACTATCAGTTTTTTTTTTGTTTATAGCTACATGTGGCATGATGAAATTCATCTTTTGAAGCAGCACATTAATTCAACCCAACACTCTTTAGCATTTCAGACTTAGTAATATGGAAGCAAACTCTTCCCTGGCAAGAAAAACAGATTTGCTATACATCAAAACTGCTCTTCTATTTTTATTAATATTTACAATATAATGTAAATTGATAACATTTGTCTGTTTGCACATAGTACAAAACCCCTTTGTTTCAGTACTGATGTATTATAAAATCCAAAATTTTATTTTGGAATTATTGAAAAGCATACCTTATCCAGTATTTTTTCCATCCTATGAGATATACACATCATATTAAAAAAATAGAAGTATTATCTTTTCTTTGTGTTTCAAGATACAAGGGACCACAAAAACATTTTTTTTTTTCAAATCCATGGTAGAAATTTTGTAAATGAGCATTTTCCTGGAACCATCAAGTACTGTTACTCTCCAATTAAGTGCTCTCTACAGTGATTGAAAAAAAGGATTTTAAAATATGGGGAAATGTTTAAAAACAACTCCTACAGATTACCATTAGAAGATGGAAAACATAACAATGATCCCAATTCAGGCAGCTCTTTGTTCCTCCTCGGAGACGTTCAGGTCTTAACCTGAACAGCAGATAACAGAAGAATTATCTATAGAACCAGTTGATAATTGTACTGCAAACATTTAACAACTGCTGCCATGATTCTGGGAAAATTACCACTTTTCAATGTCTATAAAATATACATTTTTCTAACACATTATTGGCTGCTTTTCAGTCAAGATTCACACACCAGTAGGTAACACTCTCCCTTAAACAAAACGAAAGCAGTTCTTGGTATACTGCTAATGACATTATGCACTAATTAATTTGGGGCAGGGTTTTTTGTATGCTTGCTTGTTTAATCCTGTATACATGATAATATTATACAGCAATCCTCATAGAAAAGAGGACAAAAATGCAGTTTCTGTCATGGACAAAAACTTTATAAAAACATAATACAATTAAAATACAAAATAAATATAGTACATGTCAGATTAGTTACTAGTAGCATTTGAGGTTTCTGGAGACTGAAGAAATTCATAGGGATCATGAACCATGTCTTGCTGTTCTCCAACACTCAGATGAGAGGGGCTTCCTGTTGGACATGGGAAGAAAATCAAAACCTCAAAACTACAGAAAAAAATTAAGAGATATTTATACATATAAACAGCATGGTTATTTCACACGTTCCTTTTAGACTTTTCAAGTAAGACAGACATCTAAATGTTATTTAAACAGGAGATTATAAAAAAAGAAATCACAATATTCCTCGTAATTTACGTAACTTTTTGGAAAAGTAATAATTTTGCTATTACTCTGAGTTGGGTTATTATCCAAAATGCAACTGAGTATCATCCACCCAACATATTTTACCTTCTCAGAAATGACACCAGATTGTTAAGCAGAACTATCATCCCATCTTACCACTGAATTTTACAGTTGACAATGAAATGCTGTTATAGAATCCCACTTGTTACTTGCTGCACACAACTATGCTGAAGTAAAATAATCATCATATACTGCTTAGTGTAACTAAGGGCATCAAATGCAAGTGCTTATAAAGATTTGCCAGTGAGTTAGCAATTTACTTCACTATTACTTCAATCACATCTAATCAAAAAACAGGGAATTACAATTAGTGGTCTTAGTTCTGGAGGTCAAAAGTATGTCTCATTAGGTATCTCTGCCAGGCTGATTTAAAAATTAAAACGTGATCAGTCAGCACAGTTTTATCAGAGTAGTTTCCCCCAAAGATTTATGTAAATTACAGCATAAGTTTAAACCAGTTTCAAATAGAGCACAAGTACTGCAACTTCTGTGACACAGCTAACTTTACCAAGATGGTGTTGGTCCCTTTCAGAGGTATTGGACAGGGAACTCAAATTGGATGATGGCCGGGATCCCACTCTATCAGCCTGAGCTTCATGAAGGTCCTGAAGCAGTTTAGTTGTTTCATCCAGATGTAGATGGTTATCATCATGATCAAGTTCCTTCTTCACTTTTCCTAGGAGCCACCAATCAAAACCCATAATTAGCACATGCACATTGACTTATGAATTACCAAGTCACTATAAAAAGGTTCTACACTTAATTAACGCAAGCATTGTCTATACTCAAATGACCTCCATCTTGCATTTCCCCTCGCACTCCTACAAAGCAACAGCTGCAGACCTGTGCAGTATTGGAAGATGAAAGAAAGTGCCACATGGAAATGGCCGAAACTGAACTGACTCCCAGTATTTAAACAGCTGTAAAGGTTTAATTTGTCTCCCTTAGTTGTTAAACGCCAGGCATGAACAGACTGGCTTGGGTTGGAAGGGACCTTAAAGGCCAACCAACCCCCCCTGCCATGGGCAGAGATACCTTTCACCAGACCTGGTTGCTCAAAGCCTCATCCATCCTCACCTTGAGCACTTCCAGGGACGGGGAATCCACAACTTCCCTGGGCAACCTGTGCAGATGCCTCACCACCCTCCCAGTAAATAACACATTTAGTTTGTGGCAAAAGAGAGCCAGCAAGAGGATCACTTAAAAATCTAAATCAAAATACAGTTAAAACAGAACATGAAATCTATGGAGGCAAAGATATCCCCATCACAGAAGGTTCTAAGAACAGTATCTTCTCCAGCTACACTGTTTTTGGAGTAAGCCAAATTAAATTGTGAAATTGGAAAGAACTGGACTCATGTGCCAATATATGCTATTCTTTCATATGCAGACCTAAGAAAATTCCTCCAACTTTACACAGAAACATAAACTCCTTCCCTTCTCTTTCTTAAATGTTAATTTTTGCAAGAATTATGATAAGAAGTAATGTCAAACTCTCTCTGGAAGCCAACTAATCTAACAGCATGATTATTTTCAGAAAGGCCAAAGAAGAAAATATAAGCAGCTTTCAGTGGTGCATAAAATTTATAGTATTACTGAAACGTCTACACATTATCTATAAAATGGATATTTATTCAATTCTTACTGAACTGCAATAAAATTAGAATGAGACAGCATAATCACAGCTTGCAATTGCTTTTCAAACTGCACCTATGTGAGAAATTTGTAGAAATCTTTTTTTCCTTTTAAGCCTTCAATGAGTTTGGTTGTGTTTTATAATAGATACCTTGGCCTCTTTCACATTCAGAATTAAAAATATCTTAAAACATAAGCAGGTTGTTTGCTTGGATATTCTGGAGAATTTGACCAGGGCAGCTGCCTGCAGAAATGGCTAAAGTACTTCTTGTGGCATCTGAAGGATAACTGTCCAAGGTATGTATTTGAAACAGCATCCCAATTCTTTCACACAACTGAAGATAAAGTCTATCCAGCACCAGAAGCTTCTTCCAATTTTTGTTCTGGGATATTCTGAGTGGCAATATGATCGGGCTTCACATACTTACTTAATTCCCAAGTTATTTTAAAAGACATCATATGAAGCAACATCATTTCTGAGTGAAAGCTTCGCACTGATTCTTAAAATTTATGTTACTATGAACACAAGAAATACAAGCAAAGCTATCAAAACAGTGAGGTACAAATACTTTGTTTTCTTCAGTTGTACAGGAAAAGTTACCTTGGAAAACACATGGGTGTCTCAAAGGGAAAACAGCAAGGTTTCATTTATCAGCCCTAGACTTTTACCTCTGTCAAATGTATACTTACTATTACTTTTCAAGCACTTTTTTTAGTCTTAGCAAATCCAGCTGTCGTTTTGTCTAAATGATACAACCAAACCATAACTGATGTCCTGTATATTTAGTTACTTACCTAACGAACTTAACATAGAAATATCGAGAGATACATCTGAATAGGGCTTCATGGAGAGAAAGTCCAAGTCAGAAGTGCTACTGTCTCCAGCAGATTCTCCAACCTATTAAAATACAAGAAACAGAAAGATTAGCAAGAGTCACAAGCTGTCAGGTTAACTTTACAATGTTTAAGCACAAATCCATTCTCTCAGAATTGTTATCTCAACACCTGGGACTGGAGCATCCATAACCATCTCTGCTAACCAGAACTTCAGAGACAGCTCAGAAAGGTTCCTAGACAGACCAGTCACATGAATGGCCAGGGATGAGCACAGTAGTCCAAGTCTTTTATTTCATGATCTGGGACTGCTGAAACTCAATTACACACTCAACCCATCCACGTCTCATAGTAGAACCCTAGCAGCTGGAAGGGAACCCTACCAGTGTCCCTCATCTTCTCCATATGTGAACATTGGATTAACTGAATTTTTTTATACAGTGGACCTCCTCCTTCTTCACAGTATTAGCTGGAACTGGCCTCTTTAGTATTTCTCCTATACATCTGGATAATGAAATACAGCCTGCACTCTACAACCCCCTTTCTTTCCACACCAACTGCAATATTGCTAATGTAATGGCACAAAGGAAGAAATCAGAGTCACTAAGCTTCAAAACCTCTTCTAAGGGAAATCTCTGGGGATGCCTGATCCAGCAGGAGAAATGAGAGACTAAGGTAAACACACAATCAGATATGATCTTTTAGAAATATGAAAATGAAACCTAGCACTTACATGAAATAACTTAACCAGTCACCTTCTAGAGAAACCCACACTTTTCCATAAAACATAAGGAATCTTTATAAAACGATGACTTCTTTTAGTTACTAAAACGTGATCCATACAATTTTTATGTGAATTGCCATGGAATGCAATGTGAATCTTCTATTGTCACAAATAATTTGTAAGATAAAACCAGTACCACTTCAAGAAAGATTTGATTAGTAGCTGTAAAAGCATAAGACATGCATCATTTACCCACAATTTCTAATAGACATTTTCAACAGATGTGGTAAAACTCATTGATATTAATGGATTTTTTTTCCAGTTTTGCAGCAGGCTGAATCTCAAATATCAATCAGCAGATCAAGTATCTTTTCCGGATTCCTATGTGATCTTTCTGGCTCTGAGACTTAGTTATGCATGCTGAAATAAGCCAAAGAACAATAAAGCCACAAGCCAAAACAGACTGAATATGAGAGGATTCATTTTCAGTACTGCAACCTCATTCTAGATAATGTAATTTTAATATTCTACCTCAGATTGTGCACTGATACAAAATGATATCTCAATACTACTTTTTTGTTTACGTTTTTTACCCTGTTGTTTCCCCTCCCCCACCTCCCCAATCACTTTACCATAATCTGTTTGGAAGAATCCAGACAGGTATTACGCAACTTGTGTTCTTCTTTTATAAGGACTGGCAGAACCTAAAGAACAAAGAAATACTTTAGATATTAGCATTTCATAGCTTGTATTTACTAAGAATGTTCCCTGAGAATGTTTGTGAAATTTACTAGTTTTCCACAATGAGGTCCTGGGCCATCGCAGAAAACTGCTGCATTCTGTGATGTTTGAGTAGAACATTCACCCAAAATAGGAAGACCATCTCCTCTCTAGGGCAATCACATACAGTCATGCCAACAATTTGTAACTAAACAGGATAGCCTCTCTAGGAATAACCTAAAGTCTCTCCTTTCTCATGTACTCATCAATCCTTTCTGTATTAGCATACAGAACAGAGGCACATTAAATAAAATAAAGAATTTGAATGGTGCAAGCTCAGAGAACATAACTTTCTCTACTTTAAATGCCAAAACACTTTTCCCAGTTAAAAGCCCTGAACAAACAGACTGAGTATTAGCATAACTTACTTTTACTTCATCTAGTGGTTTTACTGGGATGTTTCGTCTCTGGAAAGAAAGAATACCAATAACTGCTTATATTCAACACACAAGACAGATGTTTTTCTTGTACCATTTCTGGTCTATTCAAACCACACACAAAAAGAGGCAAGAGACAGCTAACCTCTTAATCATCTGTAATACAATTAGAATGCAACAGTTGCTGTTTTTAAATATTTTAGTATTATGCATTCTAACTAATCTTTGACTCCCATCATACTATTTCTTCTGCTCACAAACTTTATATTCAAATGCAGTATCTTCACCATTACTTCAGTAACTTCTGATCACCAATCACTTAAGCTTGTACTTTCAGAGATACTAATCTTACTCAAATGCAGCAGTACAAAATGCTCAAGCATAAAACACCATGTATATGATTACTGAAACACACTTAATTGTGTAAAATCAGCGTATATCCATGTATGTCACAAATGAACAGCATTTTCAAATGGAAATAGCCATTGACTTTTTTGAGAGGTCTTCAGAAATTGTCACCTGGAATGACAATCACAGAAAAACGTGGTAAAAGGCAAAGACACATTTTATTTTAAATCTAAGTTGACTATGTTGCATACACACATTTCTGTATATAGAAGAGTATTCGAAATACTGGGTTTTGACTTTTTGAACTAATCCTTTAAATTTCTTCCTGTTGTATGTTCCATCTTTTTTTCCCATAGGGAAAAAAAATACAGAAAATTCTGAAGGATCATTGGAAATAAGGAGACAATAGAATGAAAAACACCAAACACCACCCACACTATTCCACTTCTAAGTCTGCAAAGATTTATCATAATCTCATTTCCACCACGTCAGGAAGCCTACATATGTTCCATCTTCCCACCCTGACTCCCTTTCTTTATTCTTCAATCTTTCAGAGTGTCAGTATTTTAAACAGCAGACAATTATTTCAAACTAAGAGTGGTTTTCAAAGTGAAGACAACATGAAATTTATCCTAAGAGATTTTGCAATTTTTTTAGATTATTTTGGCTTAGGAATGTAAACATTCTCACTAGAATCATCCACATTTCTTAGAAAACTCTCTTCTCCAATCTTAGAATGCATCTCATCAGGAAAGTGCTTTTGTAAATAAGTTATAAGCTTTCCCTGTAGATACACTACATGAAGGTAAAAGTTAGCACTTGGGGTAACAGACACCTGGTACCATGATAATTAATCTGTTTTTTAACTTTACTTCCACATTCCAAATAATTAATCCTTCCATGAGAAATATATTTTCTTTTCAATTAGGAAAAAACCCAAAACCTTAACAAAAGCATTGCAACATAACTCAGAAGTCTCTAAGTCATGACACTGAGTGATGAGGCTGCCCAAGTTCCATCCAGTTGGTTGGTTGGTCCCTGCTATGCTGCATCTCCTGCCTCCTCCTTTCTGCAGTCACATAGTGAGCCACATTGGAGAACTGACTCGGCCAGAGAAAAGGATTCCTCATTCATTAATTAATTCAGACTCTAATTTGGTTCACAGTAGCTTGAACAGCTAAGCTTGCACGGCTTAAACTGACAGTGGAAAACAAAGCATCTCACACAATATTAAAAAGCCAATAGGTTTGTTCATATTCTGATGCATTTGTGACACTTCAGTGCACCCAGGACACACCTGCTTTAGCTGATAAACAGTTTTGGAATGGTCGCCACTAGTGATCTGGTCCAGGAGATCATCAACTATTTTCTTGCTGTAACTTCCAGCATCCTTCACAAATTCCTGTAAGCTAGCAGGAACAGAGATAAGCATTACAGAAAACGTTTACTTTCGTAAAAACCAGTTCAACTTGAAATATGTTTTCCCAAACACACTGCATTACTCCTACATTTTCTTTTCTCTTTAACATTTTTATGTCTCTTCAGAAATCAATTAAGGCCATCAGGACACAGAGCTTTTTCTTTTATAAGTAAAGCAGATCTGCAACTTGTTTTTTCACAAGTACTAGCGAATTTTGACTTGAACTATCACTTATGGTAGGTTAGCGGGTTAAAAAACAAAACACAAGGGAAAAAAAAGCTTGAGATTATTTCTTCCCCTCCAAGATCAACAATTTAATGATAAGTGGCATTTTTCTTTTCAAGTAGCTTTAACTCTTTTGAAACTCCTTGAAAAATATAATTCTTTTAAAGCCACTGAAATATATTACTTGCCTTTTAAAATTATTTACTGCTGTGTTTAAAGCAAAACACTAAATCTATGGCAACCTATAATATACTGTGGTTGAAGACCCTAATAACAAGACCCACAACAACTTTGCAATAAAATAGAGTATCTTAAAAGCACAAATGGAAACTGCCCCCCAAAACTTTCCGCACTGCCAAAAATCCAAAAAAAGAAAGAAAAGAAACAAAAACAAAAAAATCCAAGAAGGATGAAAGCTAGCTCCAAATTTTACAGTGATTTATTTTAAAAATAAGTTTCAGAAAAACAATTGGGATTTGGAGGCTCTTAGTTGAGATCTAATTCCTAATAAGGAAGTCCTTACCTTAAGGCACACTGGATCCCAGTTTCATCACCATATGCTGAGTATAGGAGCTCCATCTCATCTGGTTTCAAATCTTGAAATATAGAGTTGTTTTGCAAGGAAGGTGCTGTATTGGCACTGGTAAGAAAGGTTACTACACAGGTAAAAGACACAACAAATGATTAGCACAAGTGTCAGAGATCACATGGCGGAGAAAAAAAAAAAAAAGATAGTGTTTTCTGAAACAGATACAGAAAGTGCCATGTATTTTTTCTCCAATTGAAAGCAAGAGACTCTAGAATCGGCACAAATATTTTAACCATTTAAAAAATGTACTTTACTACTGAAAAAATCAAGAACTAAGCTATCCACCCCACTCCAAGAAGAAAAGGGTTCATGGCCACATTCCCTTTTATATTTCTACATTTTGTGTGCATCTACTTCACTGTTGGATGCCAGTCAGTTTCTGGAGAGCAGATTAGAAATGATTAAAACTGTCAATAATACCAGGAAAAAAAATCCAGAGTCTGGAAAATCTTTGTCATATGTTGCAAAAATGCCAATGATGGGAAATTGTTTTTCAACTCTAAGTGCAATTACTATGGAAAAACTATTTCCCCTGGAGGAAATCATCTAGTGTGGCTATAACACTTAGATAAAACACTAATCGATAAATTGCTAATTAAATTACATTTAACAAGCAAAAAAATCAATTTAATAAAAACTGTATTCTGCTGTTAAGGGAATTATTATATACTGTGAATTTTCATGAAGAGACATGTATAAACTGAAAATATTTTATATCAAGTAATTGCTTGAACACTTAAACACAAAGTTAAAACATAGTCTCTGGTATTCACCTTTATTTCTTCGTTCATCTTTGAAGCCCAGTGTAGTGAAGCCAGGTAATAATTTGCTTGACAGTGAACTCAGATCCACTGGATGAGTTTCTTCCTCTAACAATTTGATTTAAAAGAAGAATTAGAAAAGCATTTAACGTTTATGATTTGTGACAAATAAATAGAATTTGCTATTTTAGAGCTGTAATTAACATTTTTGGGGAAATGGTTTGGGAAATAATTAATGAAAATAATATTTTTTTTTAATTACAAACTATTTAAAAACTCATCTATATTGCATAGGATCTGTATCTACAGTTAAGACTTCAAAATCTGTTAGAACATTCAAGACTAGAAATGTTTGCTTGAAAGAGTATGGCTTTTACCTTCTGCTTCTGGATCAGAGGAATTTACTACACTAAATAATAAAGTTCCATCTCCATTTTTTTTCAGATAACCAATCTGTAAATAGAACCAGAAAGATACAGGAGGAATCATTCACAACTCTTCACACTCAAAGAAGGAATTGCCCATTTACAGGGAAAACTATAAAAAACATTTTTAGCTGCATTGAGATACTGCACTTTATATTCCCTTTTTCATACAGAGAACCTTGAGTTTCAACTATTTAACACCACTTAGCATTTCAGAACAGAAGACTCAGGAGAAGTTCGTACATCATCTATACAATGCCTTTTTCATCTTTCTAAATCAGATCTAAAGTTTTCACCCAAGACAAACCCAATTCCATTATCATTAGCACGGAGGCAGCCTTTCTGACTGCAAAGTCTAGAGCACATATTCCTTTTAGAACTGTAACTCCTATCCACAAAGTCACTGCTTATTTGCAAATGTAGATCGAACTGTTTATTTTCATGTCTCACCCACAACTTTCTCTAATTAGAAATACTTTTAGGAACACACTACCAAATTGTTCAAGAGCAAGAAGTGCTGTGACAGACCTATTGAAGCAGACAAGCACAATGCTAAAGACAGGTGTGAAAAACAACAGAGCATACCAGGGTCTGTAAAGTTAGAGCCAGATCTGATGCAACAGGAAAAGCTAATGTCAGAAACCAACTACACATGAATTGAGAAAAAAATTACTGTAACCTCTCAATATAAAGGGAAAATGAAAACTGTTCTCTCCCTACAAAAATATTAGTAAATACTTCCAAGGAAATCAACAATAAATCTCTTCTATTTTGTTCCTTATCCCTCTCCATCTGAAAAACTTTAAAACTCTCTCCGTACAGAAGGCCAAAGCTAACACTGGCATACAATAAAAACAGAGGTGAAAGGTGCTGGAAAGAGAATGAACAAGAACAGTAACTTCAAGTAGTGGCAAAAGTCAGCAATGAATTCCAAGAACCTGTCAATGTTACCTAGATTCAGTGGGACATGCAGGAGGGCTGTCAAGTTGATTTTACAGCCTCACCAATTAAGAGCTGCACACCTTGAGAAACTTCCATGGACAGTGCAGAACTGACTGAATCAGCATGAAAGACTGGTATTGCTTTGAAGAGATTTTAAAAGCCACTCTTACTCTGTAGGTTTCAAATAGCCTTCAATACTAGCCAGTCTTCTAATTATCCAAAGAAACAGAAAGCTTGAAGAAAACAGAAAACATTGAAGCTAAGCCTTCACCCACTATTCTTTGCAGTTTTACTTCACAATCCAGTTGAGCATAAACTGACTGCATAATCAGGGGCACTGGCCTAGAAATGAACATTTAAGTTTGAAGACACAACACCACTTTTGCTTCGAAGTAAAGTTTCTTCTGCAAGTTTTTAAAGACGTGGAAAACACAGGATGTAGACACATTCTGATTCTTTTCTCAACAGCATTGGCCACTAGAGTGACAGATGAGAAATGGGAGCAAAGGTGGGAATACGTCTTCATAAAATTCAAGGGAAAGAGTAAATGTATCTCAGTATAGATCTGCAGTGAATGCCTGGAGCATTCACTCCAATCCTAGCATAAGGAAATGAAGGAATCCACCACCATCATCACAGAGCTAAAAAACCCACAGCTAAAAAGAAATGATCCTCTAAAGAACTGCACCAACAGCACCACCAACCTTGTCCTTTTAACCCTTGGAAGAGCACAAAACCCAAATACACGGAACAACATCAGGATCACATTCAGGACTGTCAAACTTGCTATCTAAACCTCGTAAAAAAAAATCTTTGTATTTGGTACTCCTGCTACAGCTGGCAGCTCCTACTTGCAAATACAAAACTACAAGAGTTTACAGACTCCTCATTAAAAAAAGTAATTTAACAGTAATTTTAAAATATGTTAATTCTCGGGGTGGGGGGAGAGGGTGAATCCTAACAGCCCTTCAACCTATGCAGTAGTTTGCTTTTTCTGAGGTTGCAACAATAAGAGAAGTGTGATGTTATTTAAATCACTTTCAATGCTAAGAGCTGCAATTCAAGATTGAACAACATTTCACTGTTTCCTGCAAGTGAATTTCCAAAGATTTTCAGCACACACTAGAACCTGAGATCCACTTAGGACCCTCTACAGTGGCTTTCAGTGGAAACTAAACAATAGACAACAGCGGTGCAGATATTCCACACAGAACATACATCCCAGATGTTCCAGCCTCAGAAAGCCTAACAGTAAAGCCTGTTTCCTAAATTGAAACAAAGCATTCAATAGTCAGGCACAAGCTGGAACTGCAAACTGCCATGTGCAGTAGACCTTGCTGTTGGGTAGATATCGATTGATCCTATCCCGAGCTTCATCGGCTGCATGTTCCACTAGTGCCAGGACATGTTCTTCAGCAGTGCTGTCTGTCAGGCTGCAAGCATTCCCCTCAGGTTCAAAAATGCAGCTAAAAAAGAGAAGAAGAGGAGCTGTAGAAATCAAAAGCTAAAACAAAACAAAGGGCTGAATTCTGGCTTTGCTTAACTGAACAATCAGTCCCACTCTTCTCCCAGTGCCAGTCTACTTCAGCATTTAAGTGGAATTAGAATCATATGATGAAGTTTTGCAGCAGAAGCTGCAAACTACCAAACTACTTAACTCCAAAAATTTAATTGTTTCTGTACCTTGATGATAAGGAAGTGTAAAATGAAGTACAAAAGAGAGACTGGGATAAAACTGGCATTAATACAAGGTGAATGCTGTATGCATCCTTAGTCTCCCACATGCATAAATACGCCATTTTCAAAAATTCCGAAAAGGAAGATGCAGGAAAGAAATTATGTAATGATATAAACTGTTGCTTATCACAGAAAAAAACCCAACAGGCTGCATTTATGATGATTATGTCATATAGCTGCTTGCAGAAGTAGGACACAAATCCCAGTCTAACAGGGAGTCCTTTAATTCCTATAATTTTTAGTATTGGCAATTAGCATTCCTAATCTGTATCAATCACACAACTGCTTGTAATTGAATTTAAGTGTTAAATTTGTAGAGAATTTAACATTTATCATTCAGTAGATCCCTTTTCATTAAAGCTCCAAACCAATAAAATCGTAGCAAATAAGCATACCCAAGGATGGAACAGGACACAGCTATCACATAAAATCAGAAAAAGGTAGTATCATAAAGAGAAGTGTGAAGATATAATAGAAAATGGCAGTCTTCATTATATTTTATGTGCAAAATAAATGTTGTACATCAAAGTATTCAGGGCATTATATGGACATTAGACACTAGGGCCAAACACCTTAGGTACTGGGTAGAGCATCTCCTCACACCAATTCCATTTCTCTCTCCTGGGTTATCTTCTTCCATTTGCTTAGCTAAGAATTTCTCTCTGTACAGAGATTCAGATCCGATACACAAGTAAGTTTTGCTATTAAAGACAATAAAAAGATCACAGGATCATACTATTACAAGACAAATGTGTTACACTATTTTGTTTCATTGAAACTTTAAGAAAGGGCGTACACAACAGGAAACTCCTTAACAACTGGCACTTTCTATCACACACTACAGAATACTTAAAGGATAAGAATTTTGATAGAATGTTCAGAAGATTGCAATATTCTAAACAAAATTTTCAAAAACTATTTAAAAACTAGGATGCTCAAGCAATCAAGTAACTTTTTCCTCTATACAGGGGTCTAAGCTGCTTTGACTCTTTGCAAACACTGACTTCAACTCCTTCTCTGTAACCATGAAATATGAAGGTAAAAAATATCTGCTATTAGGTTTGATTTCCCCCTTTAAGGGTCTTCTTCTTCATGAAAAAATACAGCATCAATCCTACAGATGCAAAAATACAAGTACTTAAAAGTTCACGTTAATTAGAAAAAAACTAAATCAATTCCAACTACTAAAGTTACATAAATATTGAGAAGAACAGAAAAGCAGATTTATACTAGAACTGATTGCTGAGAAATAGGTACCAGGATTAAATTAAAGGTCATAATTTTTAACTATCTGAACCATATGTTAAGGTAGATAATAAAGACAGAGCCGCACTGTTTGGTTTGGCAGTCTCAACTTCTTGCTCTGTAACAAAGAAGAAAGTTACTCCTGTGGCAGAGTTTATGCAAGAATAAGTGCTGGACACCACACAAACCAAATTATTGTGTCTTCTAAAAAAAAAATACAAACAAAAACCAAAACACCTCCTCCTCAAGACTTGTTAACAAAAAGGTGATTTCAGTTGATTTCTATCCACGATCCATTAAACAAAGGACAAGCTACACTTTGTTAATTATCTGTGATACAGCAACAGACTAGTTTCTGTATGTTATCATTAGAATAGCTTCCACCACAGATAATTACCATTTAAAATTATTTTTGAGGATAGTCTTCTACTTCCAAAAAAATCTCTCTAAATTACAATACTACTTCTTCCGTCAGCATTAAGGATTCCAAAAATGCTGCAAGTGTAAAAAATGAAATGTGGCTGATGAGAACTCTAAAGTTGGCTTTTAAAAAACATGAAACAAGGTATATTTCAGGTTTTTTTTTACTTTGTAGATTTAAAAAGAAACCTGCAGAACATATCTACATGATCAGATTATTGACTACATGACTAGTGATGCTGTGTTGCAGTATTTTTTCCACAAAAACCCAGCTGATATAATGCTCTAAAATTTAAATTCACAGTCTATCTTTGGAGAACACTGAACAACATAAATTACTTGTATATCATGGTTTCTGCTAAAATCCCATAAAATAAATTGACCAAATTAGTAATTTTTTTTTAAAAATTTTAACATTAGATTTTAGCTATAAAAATATGAATTTGTGACATGGGGGTACCTATTAGCTGGAGAATTACTATTGCACTAGTAATGTATTTTACCATGGAGCTTAATAAGATTTCACTGGGGAGATGTTATCATCTGCTCCAGAAATAACATCCTGTATCTTCATAACCTGCCAGACAACGTTAGAGTTAAATAAAATTACTCACTGATCTTTGCCCTCTTGTAAAGAGCCTCTTACATTTTGATGAGACTACTTTAAGAAAGGAAAAAAAGGGACAAAAAGCAAATGGTAATTGTAGCTATATTCAAAATAAAATAACATTTTAAACCATCATGAGAAGAAACAACTCATTATTTAATACAAAGAAGAATTAAAATATCTCTACAGATATTAATTTTAAGTGTTTGAAAGAATATGCAGTCATCTTTTGAATTGTTTGCTCCAGGTCAGGAATCACTGGGTTATTAAACAAGTCCTACAAATAAACAAATAAAATACAATGAAATTGCCCTTGGACCTGTGGACCTCAAGGAAAAATGCAGAGTTTTTTTCCTCAGCTCTTTGCTGCTGTCTAATACTACAAAAGCTGCAAGAAGCCAGTAAGTACACCCATTAAAACCTTTACCTAATAACTTCTTTATTTTGCTTTTTGGATTTCTTGGTAGTCTCTGCTTGTACAGGAACAACTTCAGGAACAGGTTCTTCAACTGCTGTGTCTTCATCACCCAAAAGAGCTGCCTGCTGAGAAAAATCCATGTCCTGCATAAACGACATGCTGCGCTTCAAAGCTAACAGCCGTTCCTAGAATCAGAAAGGACAGAGCGGCAGGGACTTAACCTTTCCCTCATAGCCAAGATGCTATGATAATGGGATGGGATGGGATGGGAATGGCCATGGCCTTATTTTGTTCTTATTGTCTCGTTTCCAATGGCGATGCAACATGATTTGGTCATGGTAGCAAGGCATCAGAATTTCTGCAGCCCAACTATTAAGAGAGAAACAAACAAACAAACAAACTGCATAGGCAAAAACAACTATTTTACACGAAACTTACCATCACTGTAACACATGCACGCACACATGCAAACACACAGAACAGCTCCCACAAAAAACAACCATCATTTGATAAGTCAAACAACTGTACTTGAGTAAAAAGTATTTGCGACATCTCTGAAAACTCCTCCACACCCAACACCTTGAAAAAAGTAGTGCTTTCTTGTTTATGAAGAAATAAAACTTAAATGAGATCTTGTTTTCAAAGTTTCAGCCAGAAGTAGGATTTTACAGTAGAGTTTGAAATACATGGATCTTAACTGCTTCCACTGAAAGAAGGTCTTACAGACTTCAGTGGTGCAGGTAAGGTTGAGAAATAAATAATAATTACTGGGTTATAACAAGAACGGCATCAAGCCCTTAAATACAGCTGCACTAACTGGCACTGCTAAAATTCATCACAGATGGATGAAACAACATTTACCATTGTTACTTTGTTCTTTTTTAAGTATGGTAACATAAAAACCCCCAAAGTTTCTGCTTTCTGTTTTTAATAGGTCTCTTACTTTGCTCATCATCTTAAAGCCTGTGTGCAGTATCTTCTTGGCTAGCTTGTAGTAAACAGTATCTGGTCTGTTGTAAGTCATTGCATTATCACACATCAGTTTAAAATCTGCCTGTAAAATACAAAACAAAAGAACTGTAAACATTTCAAGTGCCTTGTTAAAAGACTAGAAGATACCACTCCATCTTGGCAGCTCTTTGAAGAGCACAGTAATATTCTAGCAGCAGGCTAATGAATGCAAGCCAAAAGCAGAATTGCAAAGGTTTGAGCTTCTTCTACCTCTCCAAGATGATCAGTTTCCATTGGAACTGGCTTTTGGTTATAATAAGCACACTCTCCTGAATGCCAAATGTAACATAATCTCCTTAACCACATATTGGACTGAACTACCAAGGCAACTTTTTACAACATTTAAGCCCCCTGCCTCCAATTATCAAGACCATCGTAAACAGAGAAATTGAGATGGCGACATGGAGGAGCAAACTATGGGCCAAGAACCAGACAAAGAAGTGCACATAAGCTACAATTCTTGTGATGGCCTTTCAAGTGCTGCAGAAAAGGCCGGTGTTTTGCTTGCCCAGCTTTGAAGTAGATCTTTTTTTTCTGAAGTAAAACAAATGAGTTTTCTGCAGTAACTGCCCCTCTTCTAAATGCAGGAGAGAGCTCTTGCAGACTCTACTCTTAGATTTTTTACTGTCTTGTGACTAGCCTCAGCAAGTTATATCAGACAGGTAACCTTTTGAGCAGACCTTTTTCTGAGGTAAAAAACCTGCAAACTTCATTTCTGCATGAAGTTTATGGCTTTGTAGTTCTGTGTAACTGGGTATCCTCATGTATCTAGAAAGGCAGTCCAAATTCCTTTTTCACTCTTACATGGGCAGACTTTTAGCAAATTTTAATTACTACTCCAACTACCAGGAGAAGGCTAAGTCCTTCAGAAAAAAAAAATCTGTCAGCCTAAAAAATACTGCCATTTTCATTTTTTCTAGGTTTCTATCCCACCAATTTCAGTACTGCAACCTTGCCTGTAATTTAACAGTCACAGAGCTCCCACCCAAACTTCTCTTTTAAGCTGTGGAATAAGACAATCTAGCAAGAAAGAATTCAGAGATCTGAAGGCATTGCAGATGGTGATGCTATCAGGAATCCTTTTTCACTACTTCCTATAAACCTCTGTAACATATTTACCAAAACAGAATAATAACCTTTGTCAAAGCACATGTAAGAAATTTAAACCATGCTTTGCTCATCTTGCTGGACCTTTCAAAAAAAAGGTATTAACCCTGAGAAACAAGCCAATGCTCTCTTGACAAGGTTACCATCACATCAACATCAGTCTAGGAAAAAGCAAATCCAAAGGCTGCTAATAATTCCTGACCTTAATGAAAGAGTTCAGGAAAACTCCTCTCCTTCAGGAGCTAGCAATACCATGAAAATATTTTTACTGCACTGTCTGTAAAACCATGATGCATCTAATAAATTATTACAGAAGTAACAATACACTTTGTAACTGAGTTAAGCTGCAAATAAACTTGACGAGTAAGTTTCTGCCAGAAGAAAATTTCAAATGAAGTTATATGAAAACCAGGATAATTAAAGATAAAAAATATGTAGTTGTTATTGATTCATATACAGGATGTTTCAGTATATCCACAGGTTTCTTGCAGACAGGTCCAAATTACACTTAAATCAATCTAGGAAGTTCTAGATTACAAAAAAAAGCCATTGAGCTCTTTTTTGTCCTTTTAAAGTCTTTGTGATAGTCTTACTACTGTTGAAGTTTAGCAGCATAAATTCCACAGAACTTTAGAAGATGTTCTTGGCTTCTATAGTAACTTAGAGAAGGTTGTGGTAGAATCTGACATATTATTTGTAACACACTGAATATATGAAAAGTGCTCAGTTCTGAAAAAACAAGCATTAATTAATGTGAAAAAGGCTTCTACAGTTAAAATGAATTTTCAGTTTCTTCTAGCTGTGAAATATCTAAATCTTAATTAATTCACCTTGAATTCAGTGACTGACTTGTATTCATTTGCTGCAATTTTTTCCTTCATCGTACCAAAATCCATAGGGTGTTTTATTATCATGGAATATCCAGGAGCAATGGCATCCGTGACTGGAAAAGCAAAAAACCCATGAGGATCTTTCCTAAAAATAAAAACAATACATTTAGATTTGCAGCAGCAAACAAAATAATATGATACAAAAGCAAGGAACAATTACACAATAGTACTCCTTCAAAACAAAAAACCACTAAAAATGTTCTCATAAAACAGATGCACGTTTGAAAATTTCCTTATAAAAGAGAGCATTTTAATTTCACATATATAGACTATTTTTCAAAAAGCAGTTCTTGAAAATTTTCATTGAAATGCCTTTCAATTCAATTCAATGATCAAATGATCAATTCAAGCTAGTTCCTGTATTCCTTAATTAATTCTTGTATGTTTTCTATGTCTCAACTCCAACTTGGTCTTTTGGTTTCATTGAGGAAAAAGCTCAATTCTTCTTGTTTGTAAGGTCCTCTAAAACTAAATGCAATGTTTAATTTTTTAAAATTAGATCCAAATTCAGCTTATTGCTGTAAAATAAAAAAAAAAATAATTTAAACATGGGTGCACATTTAAGAAAACTATAAAATAAAAAGCCTCTCCAAATTCAGAAGGTTATCAAGTAACCAGGTCTAAATTTGCTTTGCTTTTCCATCTGACAGTGGACATGGAATAAAACAAAATTTAACGAAAATATTTCAATCTTTTAAAGTATTGTAGAGTTATAACTGGCTTTTAATCCCCAAACTAAGACATTAATATTTAATGAATTTATAGTGGCAATGTATCTTCTGGCAAAAACACTTACTTCCCTATGTAATACTAGAATTGCAAAATTGGTAATAATTTTCCTGAGCTTATATTTAAAAACTACCAGGTCTGACATGGTTGCAAAGGTTAACAAATATATTAGGCAGTCTCTAGCACTACTTCCAAACAGAAAACCAGGATAAGAAGCTGGCAAGTAACACATATAAATATGCATCAGACATGTCCTGAACACAGCTGAAGACATAATAATGTTTACTACCTTTGAAGCTGGCGAAGGAAGTGTTCCAGTAACTGCTGGATCGGTGTGCTCTCATTTTCAGCTGCATTTTGAGATGAAAACACAGGTAAGTGCAATGAAATGGCATATGCATATACTTGTTTCTTTAAAATATAAATACCAGAGAGAAAATCTTACTACAAGTACAGCTTGTACTGGTCTGAAGCTGAATGCAACACGGATTTCAAAGCAGAAGCACATCAGATTTCTAAGCACACAGTACCTGTTTCTTCTTCTTTTATTTTCCGAGCTTCTTTTTCATTGCATTAAAACCTAGTACCCATTAAGTCACATGCAGTGCTAAGTTTACTAGCTCTAAGATTATGTATTAATAAGATTAAAATAATTATGTTATGTATTTTTGCAGAAAAAGTGAAACTTGGTTCCTCAAATACTGCAGTTGGGAAATCCCCGTTCTTACAACATGTTCGCCATGCAATTTGAATGGTTTCTTCACCATAAATCCCATGCAATTCTCTAAACCTTTCAATCACAGAGTGACAAAAAGATGCAGATTTGTATGCAAGAGAGGTAATGATTACAATTTCACTTCCTGTACAGATCACACAAGAAATGCTACATGTTAATTACATGTTAATTCAGAGAGGCTGGCTTTAGTGAAGTTTGAAACATTAAAGAAGCATCAAGAATTAAAAATCCAAGTCTCCATGATGATAGAGGAAAGACATTTCCTTTCTTAACCATAATGGCTTGAGTAACTGATGTTTTCCAATACCATTTTACAACCAGATGAAAAGACAGTAATAATGGGAACAGTTTTTATCTTGTCAGTTTTTAAGGCTCCTGACCACCCAGAGACATAGAACTCTACCCTGAAAATTTCAGTTACCTTGACAGCTGATGGCCACCATTCCTCAATTTAATGTGTGGTCACACTTACAAAATTCCTTGGGATTACTTGACCAGTCAAAGGGAAGTATTCCAAAGACTCACAATATTCCTAAAGACACTATTTTTTGCTAAAAGGTTCCATTTTCAGGCTTATGTGTAACTGAGATCATGACATAATTGGAAATTCTCTGAAGTAAAGGTTTCCACTGACTAATGCTGAGTTTTAATTATCAAGCAATGGCTACAGTTGGAAAAAGCGTGGCAAAATCTGAAAGGATTAAATATGCAGAAGTTGCCACACACAGCTGACAAATATTTTGGCTGGTGATAAGAATTTAAGATTTGTAAATGAGAAACAGGGTAGATGTGTGGTGTCTACAGTCTTTAGAGACACACTATCACACAATTTCCTTTCCATGAGAATAGAGAAACTAGAACTCCACATAAGCTAGAAAATATAAAAAGACCATAACAACACCTAAGAAGTCTCCATGAGAGTCTTCTCCCTTTAACTAAGTGGAATTTAGATCCAGCCATTACACTGTTGTGTGAATACTAAGGACAAGGAATTAGATGCATTAATACTTTTATAATGAGGTTTATTCTGCCAAGGAACAGAAGCCAGAGACAGATGTCCTTGGCAACGTCAGTCACCTGAAAAAAAACCTACTTTAGTATGGAAGCACCAAAGAGGAATATTGACTTTTCAGACAGCAGAAAGTTCTGAATGTTAGAAAAAGTAAAGTCCCTACATTTCAGTAAATCTTCATTAAAATTTTACATTTCAGTACCTTTGAGAAAAGCTTAGTTTTGTGTGCTTTTAAAAAGAACCAAAATAATTTAATCTTTCACACTGCTCACCTGGCTGAGTTCTGCATGCTCTGACAGGACGATCTGGAGGAGGTTCAACCTCCACCTTTTTCCCAGGATCAAAGTCATCAGTTTCTCCTTCAGTGTCACACTGCTCCTTCTCCCTTTTCCTCTTTTTCTCTTCCTAAGACAGCAGAGAGAAGACAAATTTTAGAGGGACATATCTGGAATGTGGAATCCCACACATCAAAAGGTAAGTAAGAGTGATGTTTTTAATTTGGAATACTCATTCAATATCCAAGTCATAATATGGTTTAAACAATGCTGCATACATTTTCACTATCACTTTTTCAATTTTATTCTCCAATTAAAACTGTTCATCTTTTGCTACTTTGTATTTAATACAGTATTGTTCTATCACTCCTGCATGTTTACTGAAAAGATGAATTCTGAAGCTACTTATATGTAAAACTGCCCAATAATAAGCTACACCAGAGAGCAAAGAAAGCTTATTTACTATTGAGTAAAGATCAGTCTGTGGCTCTGCTCCCATCAATGTATTTTGTTGCTTGCCACATTAAACATAAATGAGTAAAATATGTGACAACTCAGCCAACAAAAGAACCATAATAAACAGCGGTGGTAATTAATTATCTCTTCCTGAGTTTCAAAGGAAAGGCACGCCTAAGTCACTCCTGAAATCCCACAACCATCATCCACATTTGCACAGAAAAGCACACTTTCATTAACCTTCCTTAGACTATGGTTTTGTTACTCAGCTATTCATTAGCTTATTTTGAATGTATTAATGATGAAGTTCTGGAGGAAAAAAACCCAAACAACCCCCCCCCCCCCCACACACACACAACTCAGTAAAGGCAATTGATACTGCAAAATCTTGTATGAAGGACAGCTGATTTTGCTACATTTCAAGTCCCAGCTTGAAACATCTGTACTAAGAAGGCTGTGTACTGTGTACTATCTGTGCTGTATTCAAGAACTTCTGAATGAACCTATGATATCTGTCACTTCCAGCTGATTTTTTTTGTTAGGCTTGTATTACTCGGACCTGATAGATGTTAGCCACAAATGCACACAAAGTAGCACTGAAAAAGCTGTCACACAAGAATAGTAAAACTACATGACAGGAAAGAATTAAAAAAGCAGAAAGATCCGAGAACCACTACTACACAGAAGAGAGTATCACAATTAATTTGTACAAGTAACTGCGCCACCAATGCCATACTGCTGATTTTAATCAAACTCCCCAATATTCAACACAGACAACCAAGGCAACCATGCTACTTGCTACTAACAAAGCCCAGCACACTAGGCTATTCCAAGAGCCAACCAAGTAATGTACCACAGTACTCAGCAGTTCAGAAGCTGTTTTGAGTAAAAATTATCAATTTCCATGTCCAGCAACTTGGTACACCTCAAAAGGATAAACGCAGCCTGGATTTACTTGAAAAGATGAAAATACTCTGTGGCCTGGCTAAAATACAAAACATCCAACTGAAAAACAGAAGCATTCATTCAAGACAAATAAATAAGGAAAAAAAAAAGTTTTACGAAGGAAGCTTTTACTTTGTTCATAGAATCATCATAAAAAGTATCTCCTTTAAATGGCAATAGTACACCAACTCACACACAAGGGTTTTCTACACTTCTGAAGTCCTATCTCCAGAGAATAAGCTTCCTGCAACAGTGATTTAAACCAAGTTCTGCACCAGATTTTAGACAGGATAAGCAAGCATGAAGGATGGTGTGTCTGAATTCTAAAAATCACAGCTTACCTTTCTCTTTCTTCTTTCCTCATCATCTAGATGCTTTTCTTTTTCCTTCTCTGACTTTTTCTTCTTTTTTTTCTTCTTTTCTTTATGTCGTTCTCGCTCATGATCTGATCTATCATCATAGTAACTAGAATCATGCCCTGACCCAGAGAGTTCAGTGACTTCACTGCCTCCAACTTTAAGAACCAGCTTTAATGGTTTTTCCAAAGGCTTGTCCCCATAATCTAAATTTAAAAAATAAAAAATAAAAAATAAATAAATGCACAGAGAGCTAATAGCACACAGCAATTACAGAATCAGTCTCAATTAGGTCAGAAAATACTGCTGAGATCGAGTCCAATCTATGACCAAACTCTACTGTGTCAACCAGACCATGGCACTAAGCGCCACATTCAGTCTTTTCCTAAGCACCTCTAGGGACAGCAACTCCACCACCACCTCCCTGGGCAGCCGATTCTAATACATAATCATCCTTTTTGTAAAGAAATTCCTTTCCCTAGTGAAGTTCCCCTGGTGCAGCTTGAGGCCATGTCCTCTCGTCCTGTCGCTGGTTGCCCGGGAGAAGAGGCTGACCCTGCCTGTCTACACCCTCCTTCCAGGCAGTTTTAGGGAGTGATGAGGTCTTCCCCGAGCCTCCTTTTCTCCAGGCTAAACACCCCCACCTCCAAAGCTTCTTCTAGAAGTACTGTTTTAAAAGAATTCGCTGCAAAACAGAAGAATACTCAGCACACCTGGAAAGAAAAACAATAGCTAAGACGAACAAATCCCAGCGAGCAATCAGCCGTTCTGCACACGTCCATACGTTGCCATGTTCCACAAACCTCCAAGACCTGAGAACCCGGCCCTTCGGCCTCCCCTGAGAACGTCGCAAGCTCCTTGCCGAGCAAGATGACATAAAGCAGCGCTCGGATCCCCTCAGAGGCAGCCGCGGGAAGCGCGGAGACGCTCGGGCTCGCACCCCAGGGCCCGCCCCGCGTTCCTCGGGCCGCCCCCGCCGCCGGCAGCCCCGGCACCCGGAGCGGGGTCTCTGTCCTGGCCCCCACCCCGCCCGACCGCCGGGGGAAGGGGCGGGCGCGTCCCGGGTACGAGGCGGCTGCCCCCGGCTTCTTACCGTAGGCGGTGGCGGAGGTCGAGCGCCATTCTGCCTTCTCGGCTTTGTGCTTCTTGTGCTTCTTCCCCATGGCGGAGCCGCGGCCGGCCCCGCCGGAAGCTGTGGGGCGGGCGGACCCTCCTCTGCCGCCGCGGAGGAAGATCCGGGTGAGGGGCCGGCCCTGCCTCGCCCAGCGCGCCTTTTACAAACAGCGGCTGTCGCAGTGGGTGCGCGGTTCTCGCAATTCCCTCCGCTTCTCGCAATTCGCTCCGGCGTGTCGCTCCCGAGGCCGTGCCTGCCAGAGGTGATTCCCTGTCCCCGGCGCTGAGCCGGGAGCAGCGCTCCCGCCCGTACGCGCGACTGCGCTCGCGGCGCGTCCCGAGGCTGTGGCCGCCATCTCCTGAGGGAGGCAAGTGCCGATCCCCGTCCTGGTCCCGGTCACGTACCCGGTCTTGGCGGCGGGCGGTGTGCGCCTGCACGGGGCACCGGCGAAGGGCCGTCCGTGCCGTAGCGGTCGCTGGAAGTCGCCACTCTTTGGTATCGCTTTTCCCCTAGGAGCGAAAAAGATGGATGACGCTGCTGGAGATTTGAAGCAAGCGCTCCCAAACGTGTGTAACAGCGTTCAGATCCACGTGGAAGTTCACCAGAAGTCGAGCAGGTCTCTGATCAGAGCGTTGCTTGCTCCCACTTGTGCCTGGTTGCTCTTGGCCTTGTTCTACGTGCCTCCAAGGGCCCTCGGGATCCAGCTCTGCCTTCTCTGTGTTCCCCCGACAGGAGTTTCCTCACCTCTCTTCCTAAGATTGAACAAATCTCCGGAATTAGGACTGAACAAATCTGAGAGATGAACACATTCCTCAGATTCGCTTTGTGGGTCATGTCATCCAGTCTCATAATCAAGTCGTTGGCCATGTTCTGGGTTTGCCCCAGTTTATCCTTGTCTCTTTTGTGTTGGTGCTCGCAGTAGTCCAGATGTGGTCTTACAAAACCAGTGGACGGAAACATTTGCTTTCCCTAACATCTGCCGTCTTGGTAGCGCACCCTCAAATAAGCTTGTCCTCATTTGTAGCAGGGGCATACTGCTGACTTATTGTCAACTTGTCCACCAGTACCTGCACGACCTTTTCTGCAAAACTGCATGTCATCCTGTTGGCCTCTGATCTGTTCTGTTATCTGGGCAGTAGATGGAGAGCTAAGATTTCATGTTTGCCTTTACTGAATGTCAAAATCTTTCAGTCAAACCATATGGCAAACCTGCAGATGTCCCTCTGAACCACAGCCCTGCCCTCCAGAAAACTGACAGTTTGGAGTTATCCATAACTCCCTGCTTTGCTGTTATCCAAAAACTTGATGCTGTTACTTTCCATCCCACTGTCAAGGATGCAAAAACAGTGCTGGTCCCAAAATAGCACCACACTGCCTTTCCCCACCCAAGTTACTGACAGCTCCGCTTAGTCTTTGTACTAATCACAAGCCCTCTTTGTCCATTTATCCAGTTCTTATATTACCACTTCGGATATCTGGAGAATATGGGCGAGCATGTCCGAGGTGTTAGGAAAATCAAGGTGTAAAATATCCATTGCGCTATTTTTGCCAGACTTGACAGGCAATTGAGAATTTGCACCGATTACAGAAGATTGAAATTGCAAAATTAAGTTAAATCTTGAAATGGTTTTCCATTTCCTGTAGTTTTAATTTCTTCTGGAATTCTTATATTATGTCCTCATAATCCTGAGGTCTCAGCTGTCCTGAAAGTATAATGGAACTTGCAAGCTAAGCTTAGCAAATTCAGTCTGTGGCTTGGCTCTTAGTCTTTTTGGATTTCCTACTGAAACCCAGATTGCATAACTGCTTTCCATTCTTGAAGTCTTGCAACTGTCCCATTCAGCATCCCTTGATAGGACCTCAAACAGAGCAAACAGTATTATTTGGATTATGTCTTTTAATGCACACATTAAAAACAACTATCAAGCTTGTTGCTTTTGCAGACAGACTGAATCTGACTGGTTCTCTTTTCCTGTAGAATGTTGGAGGGGGGTTGAGTGGGTTTGTTTTTTTTTTTGGTGTTGGTTGCTTAGGATTGGGGGTTCTGTTGGTTGGTTGGGTTTTTTGGCATGTGTGTGAAATGAAGGCTGTTTTTCATGAAGGCCTCGTATGAAATAATGTGTTCCGACACTAATTCAAATTTCCTCATAAATGTAAATGCTGTAAAGTGATAGTGTTTCTTTCTTGTTAGTGTGGCCAAGAAAGAAGATATTAGGATGAGTGTCTTAAAGCTGTTGAACAGACACAACATCGTGTTTGGTGATTACAAGTGGACAGAGTTCGACGATGCTTTCCTTAACAACAACGTGCAGTCTGTGTCAATTGTGGATACGGAGCTGAAACTGAGGGACAGACAGGTATGCCTGGTCAAGAATGTGCAGCTCTGTTTGTGTGCCCCTGAACTAGTTGTAGGTAGACTGGTGGTACCCTAAGGGCATAAACAAGACAGGGTCTATAGGATGATGTAGTATCTCTTCTTAGGCTGACTATTATAACTAAGGAAAAGTGGCTACATTTTTTTTTTACCTCTTAGTAAGGTCTGAAACAGAGGTAGTAGGCTTCAGAGATAAATGCCAGCTGAAACCTGTAACTTTCTTTTGTTCAACTAGCTTTGAATGAGAAATATGACACATTCAAAATCTTTTTTATGTTCATTCTAGCCTATTGACCTGAGCATAAGCAGTCTTTCTCTTCATATTTTTCATCTGAATGAAGAAGGACCAACATCTGAAAACCTGGAAGAAGAGAGTGAGGATATCACTGCAGCTCACCACTGGATGCTACCAGCAGGTACCTGTATGACATTTCTGGAAGCTCTAGAGCAATAAGGAAAATATTGCAAAGGCTAAAAATGTTTATAGTTACCTGTTAAAGGTATTATTTGTATTTATTATTTGTATATATAACAAATATGTTTGGACTTTGTTCTTTATGGAACAAATATGTTTCAACTTTTTCCTTTGTGGTTTTGGCTGAACTGCTGCAGGTGATTCCAAAACACATTTATTTCTGTGATACTTGTGGATGTGTGGAAATAACTGGTCTTGTGGTCTAAAACATACAGTCATAATCAGAAGCATGCAGGTTTTTAACACTGGTGGTTGCATTCCAGGTTTTATTTAACTTGAAGACCCACAGGAAACTCCTAACTTTAAATATTCATTTTCCAGAGCCCACTGCTGGCTTCCAGCCCCCAAGACAGTACTGCTCTTACACAGACAAATGAAACAGACAAAGTAAAGAGATTTAGTCTTTGTCTTCTGGAGAGGAAAAATAAGGCCTTCCTCTGTGATAGAGCCAGACCTACCTGTTACTGTCTTGTGCTTGGGGAAGTTGGATTCTTTACCTGGAAGGAGAAGCACAGGTGTGAGCTTTAGCTCAGAGAGACAGTAATTTTGAAGCATTTCCTGCTCTTTCTTTGTTGTGAAATGCATAACTATCCATTATATTTGTTTTCAGGAAGAATTAAGTCTAATACATTGATATTGCCAAAATTTTGCGGTTTGTAATTGTTCAGTCTTTTTTGGTTTTCTCTGCTGAAAGTTAGAAGCCAACAGCTAGGAATGATTAATACTCAAATGACAACTTTAGTTTTTTATGCATTATTCACTATATAGTTTTTTTTGGTCCTCTACATCTTGATGTGAAAAAAAAAGCATAGTTGAATGATAAAATTTGCCTTAGAACCCTCCTCCTACCACAAGTTTTCATTGCTCCCTTGGCAGAATGTAAGTTCATCCTCTACTGAGAATGGAAGGAACAATTTTTCATTTCATGTTAATAAATTAACATTAATTTCTTATCACAATTATTGGAGGAAATAGAAGCTTAGAAACTGCTGAATTTTTCTGTTAGAAAGTGGTGTTTGCATTTTGAGAAAAACAATATTTTTATTCCCCACAGATGCTTTACTTGCTTTCCTATATCTGTTCTTAATTCTTCATTTTAGTTGGGCATAATTTGAAAATTGTTTTGTGCTGCAATGATGAGTTACAAGTTTCCAGACTGATTTATCCTAAACAGATATATAATATATTGCTTTTGCAGCTGAATTCCATGGCCTTTGGGAAAGTCTTATCTATGACACTGAAGTAAAATCAAATGTAAGTTGAAAATTAATAACAATTAAGATTGCTTGAGGAGAAGTAAGAGCTGAAATTAAGCCTGTTTGAAGTTTGCTGCCTCCTATGGAGGTATGGGTGCAAGCTGGGCAGAAGGGAATGGGAGTTTAACTTTGTTTCTGTCAGCAGCTACGTAGTTAATGGGCTTGGCAGTATTGTCTGCCAGCACTGTTACTGTTCATGTAAATACATATTCAATTATTTGACCAGAGCTGAGTGCCCTGCCACTCAAATGCTGGCAAGAGATTGGAAAGAAACAAACCCCTTCCATGGGGTATCTTCTAGCTTGAAGATCCTGTGCATTCATCAGAGGTTGTGATGATAATTGCCAGAGCTTGTAGAACAGTAATAATGTAATCTGAAATTTAGTAATTGTGGTGCAGATAAAACCCACAAATAGTTCAATTCAGCTTCTAACTGGAGTTCTTGTATATGAATAATTAATTCAGTAGGTTATTTGTAATACCATAGATACAATATTCTCACTTAAGTTCTTATAACCAAATATAGAAAAGAAAAACATTCCAGTGATTGTGCTTCTTAATTTATAATGTAAATATCAATTAATACATCCACATTTCTCTAATTTATGGAACAGCTTTCAAAGTCATCTATGAAATGACAGGACTATTTAATTAGACATGGTAGTTTACTGAATAACAGCAAGCTGATGATCACCGTTGAGTGAAAGTGTATATGGGTAGTAAGAAATAGTAGCTTTTAATGGCTGAAACTAAAACTACTTCTGTCAAATTGTGATAAATCTTCATTCTTTATTTAAACTGTGGAAATGCCTGAGCATGGTTGGGTTGTACAGGCTCTGAAATGGTTGCTGTGAATTTTCAAAATAGCACAGTGTTAATAGAATTTTGAAAAATATGTGGATTAAGTTCAGTTGTTTGTGCTGTTGTGTGATTACTCCATCTTGAGCATGAGGAATTGCAGGAGCACCATTGCACTGTCCTATAAGCACCTGGGCATCAAAAACTCGTTACAGGTAAGAGTAACAGAAGATAATGTGGTATCAAGTGCTATTATAGGTAAAAGTCATTATGGAGTCACAGCTGAAGTTCATACTCATTTTATTGAAAGAATTCTCTACTTCCTAATTCTAGATGGTTCTAAAATGTATCTGCAGTATTTTTAGAAGGAAATACATCAACTTCCCTTATTTGGAAGAATTAATTAATCTATAAATTCCTTGCAGTAGCTGATACAAATGCTTCAGTAAAAATAAAATAAATGTGACAGCAAATGCTTTGGTTGGTGGGCTGACTACAACAACCTGAACAAATGTATAGCTGTACAACATCTAAACAGGACCTAGAGTTCAAGTTTTTGACTCTCTATGCTTAGGCAGCTCATGTTTTATAGATGGACACTATGTGGGACAATGAAAAATGAAATCCATTTCCCTTCCTTGAAGCATTTCATTTATTCATTTAAAAGGTCTGGAACTCCATTTGTGCCAAGCACATGCTGTTCTTATTCTTGAGGGCAGCACAGAAATTAATTCCCATCCTTGGCAGAAATAAATTTGCCTATGACTAAAAGACATCAGCTCTTTTTTTTGTTGCTGTTGTTATGAGTACACAATAGACATCATTAGAGATTGATTCTACTTGTAGTTGTATTTGCTGTTATGTCTCTAATTTATGTCTTTCTGTTTGTCCTCTTCTTTTAGTTACTCGATTATGTGACGACAACATTATTATTTTCTGACAAAAATGTTGACAGCAACCTGATATCATGGAACAGAGTTGTTCTGCTGCATGGTAAAAATTATGTTTTAAACCAAAGATTCATTTGCCATCTGTTTATACTTTTCTTCTGGAAAGATTTGTACTGCAGTCCTGTGTAGTGAAATGAGGTGATACGAAAGCAGCACTTCAGTAGTACAAATTTGGATGAAATGTAAAGTCAGAGTCAAGTCAATGTTCACATGTACTGTGTTTTGCATGAATTTAAATTCTAATGTTTACAGTGCAGTGACAACTGTGTATTTATTAATTTTAATTTTTAAGTGATATTGTTGCATTTTTACGTAATGAACAAATATAATGCAGATACTGAAGATATTAGGAGGCATGTATTAGTTAAACTTCTATCGCAGTGCTAAATATTTTGTTAGCTATAGCTTTATAAAAACTTTGGTGAAACTGGGAAAACAATCTATGTTGTGTTGTTGACACTGTTCTGTTTTCAACTCTTGCTGGTTTAGTTGGTGTTACTTCAGTGAAGCTGAAATCTTCAGTCAGTCCTGTCTTACTGTGGAGGTTATACCACAAATGAGATTAGCATCAACTGAGTCTGTTTTCTAGCAAAATGCATCTTGCATTGATTTTGTCATCAAGACTGATATTCAAAAATAAAAGGTCATAGTGGAAATATTTGTTGATTGTACTTAAGTTACAACTGTCAATTTAGATGCTTCAGTATGTTTTTTTTGAAAGACTTTATTTCAGGCTCATAGTCCCGTTACTGTGCTTGTACTTGCCTCTTTGGAGGAAGTCTTTTCATGGCTCTTCTACCTCATGGCTCTTCCATGAGGTATTAAGTCAGATCCAGTCCCAGAGTGTAGTTCCCAAGATGATCTGGGCTGTCCCAAGGAAGAAATTTCTGGGAAAGTGGACAACTGATCAAACTGATCATGATAGGTTTCTATTTTCCATGTTAGAAGAGTGTGTTTCAGGATGATACAAGTTTGAGTATAGCACTGATTGTAGAGAATGCTGATGTACATTAGCCCTGCAGGGATGATACCCTTTGCTCCTGTGGCTCTTGAGTGTTTTAACTTTATGGTGTCTGCATACAAAATGTAACGCTAATTCTGCTAACAATTGAAAAGCGTATAAAATCAAACATTAGCTCTAGGATTGTAGTTAAGTAAGCAATTTTCTCAAAATACTCTGGTGTACACAATAATTATCTGTGGTGGTTTTATTCTACAATTAGTGCTGTAATGAAATAGAGTAGTTAAAAATCTGTTAGATGTCATTAACAATCTAATGCAGACTCTGTGCAATGTATGGATCTGATTTCAAACCAGGCCCTCCTGGAACTGGGAAAACTTCCCTCTGTAAAGCATTGGCTCAGAAGCTGACAATTCGACTGTCATACAGGTGATATTTTTTTGAAAATTTTCACTTGAGCTTACTATACTTAGTTGTTCTTTTTCACTAGTCCAAGTATATTTCATATCTGATTTCAAGTAACTTGTTCCTAGTGCTAATATGTCTTCCTTTTTGTAGTGCACCAGGCTAACAATAAAATTGATCTCCTAGACTGATTAGGATATTTTAAGGCCTCGTAAAATGTGTAATTATTTGTGCCCAAGTGTGTAAAAGACATTCCAGTGTCATTTTTGCTCACTTTGTACCTCAATGAATATTAAAGGGCAAAAGATTGAGGAGTATTTTGGTGTTTGTATCTTCATGTTTGACAGAGCCTGGTTTTGGTAGGTAGTGATTTTTTAAACTAATTTCTTTTGTACTTGGATTGTCTGAATGCCACAATCTGCAGAGGTCAGTTTGTATATCAGACAGGTAACAAGAAATAGCCTAAAAGTTCATAGCAACTTAACAAATCTATATTTTAAAAATAAATGATATATAAAATACAAGATGTAGCATAAATAATGTGTAATTATTGGCATGATCTGACTCTAGCCCAAACTGAATGTATGAAAATCATGGGCTGTATAATGTGTATTTGAGATACTTAGTCACTTCTTGCTATACTGAAGAAAATCTTACATGAAGAGAAGAATGACGCAATTACCATGGTAAGAGTTACTTACCCTGTTCTAATGAAGAAGTTCTAATCTCAATTTAATATACAGAATTCTAGTACATTTTCAGCAGCATGACAAGTTCCAGCAGCAAAAATAATACCAATAAAACTTACTCTATTTTGGAAGGTAAGTAATTTAAAGTACTAATTCACAGAATTCCAGGGCCAGAGTGTCAGGAATGAGACTTACAGAAGTTAGTGATAGCACTGATTTTTATTTAGAGTGGAGTTGATACTTCTTTTTCTCTTCATACTTTAGGTATAGGTATGGACAGTTAATTGAGATAAACAGCCATAGCCTTTTCTCTAAATGGTTTTCTGAGGTATGTATTGTTGCACCTAATAAAATAAACTTTGCATTTTAGAAATTACACTGTAATTCTGTTGAGCTTGTTTCCTAAGTATGGGCTGCAGAGATTGCTCAGTATAATTAATGTGTTTGAGAATTCTTACTGAGAAGTTTTATTAGAAAATTGTTTTAAAACCCAGGCATTTGCACTTTTAAATATGATACACCTTAGAAAGTTGTGTGATAAGGAAATAATTAACATACGCTTATGGTGTCTTTCTAGAGTGGCAAGCTTGTAACCAAGATGTTCCAGAAGATCCAAGAGTTAGTTGATGACAGAGATGCTCTTGTATTTGTACTGATTGATGAGGTATGATTCCAATAGCATTGTTGTACATAAAATATAGCAGAAAGGAGATTGATGGGAAGGAGCTGCAGTAGTGCTCATTCATAAAGAACAACAAAACCACATTAATGCTATTTTGTAAGCTACCTGATTGTGCACATGAGTGAACTTTAGTCTTGACTGCTGCAGATTTGAGAGGTTTGGAAGGAACGTAGTGTGACTTAGCAGGGAAATCCCATCTGAGAATGAATTGAAACCTTTCTTGGTGGAATTTCCCTTGCTGCTGTATAAGTGGAATATTGTTTTATGCTTCAAAGTAGCCCAGATTTGCATTGTTTGGATCTGTTGTAAAGGTCTAAAAATCACAAATATGGTTCAGTTCATTGCTGTTAGATTTTCTTCAAACTTGTGTACGAAAGCAACTTAGTAAGTATGAACTTATTAGCTTTGTAATATTGGAGTTCCTGTGGGAAAGCTCACTCTAAATTCAACCTATTCATTATTCTGGTGGTGTGTCCCATTCTTCCACCTCCAGAATTTGAAATGAGGCTCCTTTCTGCTGTCTAAACAGGAGTTTCCCTCGCTACACTTTGCTTCCTTGATATGCCTTTCTTTCTCCCTGGAAATTCCTACCGAACAAAAGATTTTGAAGTTGTTTTAGCTAGTAGGCACAGGAATCTGAAGGAGTATTGCATGGGTTACCTTTTTGCTACCAGGACTCCAAAAGTGCAGTCTTTTTGGGTTTTTTGGTATTTGGTGATTCTGTTGTTGTTGTCTTGGTTGACTGGTTTGGGTTTTTTAGGTGGAAAGCCTCACAGCAGCCCGCAGTGCCTTCAAGGCAGGCACAGAGCCTTCGGATGCTATTCGTGTGGTCAATGCTGTGCTAACACAAATAGACCAGATTAAAAGGTATTATTTGCATGTTATTGCAACAGCAAAAGGTAATTGACAGTTTCAGTATCCCAATTCCTGCTAAATTTCAGTTCCTACTTGGAATACTAAACCAGCTTAGTTAGTGAACTTGTCTTTGTTAATCATGCTAATTTTGAAAAGAAATAGGAGTAATCCCGCTGAGTATTTTACATGTACCTGAGTGGACAGCCAAGTTTATGGAGACAGTATACTTCCCCTAAAGACAGAGAGAGAAAAAGGACAGATCATCACAATGTCTGCTTGGAGAACAGACATCAAAATTGAAATGGAAAACATGTTGATTAAAGGTTCAAATTTACAATTATTTTCATAGTCTTTTTTTGCGTGTGTCGGAAGCCATTCCAGTAGGTGCTAGATAGTTAACATCACTTCTGAAATAGAATTAGAGGAACTATGGACACTTAAGAAACAGCTGAAGGAAAGAGACTATGCACTGAAATAGTCTGGTGATACCTGGCCAAGAGCTTCAGATCATTCTTGATTGACGAGAATGATGTGACAGCTTATTACATAAAATCATTTGAGTCATGGGAAGGAAGGTCTCAACCTGCCAGTCACAAAAGGAGATGAATCTTTTACACGTGACCTAAAAATCTGTTTTTGTCTTGAAGGTATCCAAATGTTGTTATCCTGACTACTTCAAATATTACAGAGAAAATTGACATGGCCTTTGTAGACAGGGCTGACATAAAGCAATACATTGGACCTCCATCTACTGCAGCAATATTTAGAATATATCTTTCTTGCTTGGAAGAACTGATGAAGGTAATGCTTGAAAGCAAAACTGTGAATGTCATATTTTAATAAATTTTACATTTTAATCATACCTCCTAAGTAACAAAAATAATAAAATTCAATCATTTTCTGTATTTCCACTCTTACTGTAGAATTTAATTTTGAATGCATTTATTTTTCATACAACGGTGTAACTCTCCTTTCTAGTGTCAAATAATATATCCTCGACAGCAGCTTCTGACACTCAGAGAGCTTGAGATGATCGGTTTTGTAGAAAATAATGTGTCAAGGTTAAGCCTTGTACTAAAAGAAATCTCAAGGTAAGGTTCTGAAATTCTACTTTTTTTATGCATACATACTGAGTTATGGAATGATGTGCAAAAGTAACCAAATTTCCTAACAACTGGAGATCTGAAACAACTGAATTTTTCTCTGTTTGGGATAGTGCAAAAACCTTCAGGCTACAAAATGTGGAAGCAATCACAGTTGTTAACACTTCTTAGTCTCAGATCTAGCCTGGCCTAGTACTGCTTCTGGTTTTTGCTCTGCCATTTGTAGTCCTCTTGACAGGTTGCTGGCTGGATTAGCCTTAGGTTTTGGTGGATGTTGGTAGTTGTAATGCACTTTAGAAGAAATAGCATGAGCTTTAGGTCCTGCTAAGTGTCTTGAAATGCCTTGACATCTGCTAGATTAGCATTTAGCATGGGGGGCCAGAAAAAAGGGGGAAAGGAGTAAAGTGTAAATGGACAATTTTGTGGTTTGCTGTGAGCTAGTGAGTTTTTCCAGGCACAGAGGTTTGAATTTTAAGTACACAGAGTGGTGCCTGGAGAAGATGCAAACACACGAAGTGGGAGAGGTGAAGGAAACTGTGCAAATGGTGGGTAGAAGGAGACAGGCAGTGCCCATAAGGTCCAGCATTCAAACCAGTTTTTTTCCCAGTCCTTCCAAAAGTGATTGTGTCTGTACCACTCTGTACAGTGGTGGTAGAGATCCCCCCAGACTCATGAGATTGGCACAACGATGTGAAGGGCCTGATATAAGCACTGGCAGGCAGCTGTGCTGTGCTGTTGCTGTGTGCTATGCTGTGTAGCCTTCCTTAAGCAGAATTTGTCTGTTCACTCCCTGCTCCTGCTAAAAAAGCTGCAAGTAACTTGTTGAATTGTCATCTGAGGTTCTTTTAGAGCAACTTAATGGATGAACACAGAAAAAGGAAAGGTCTTCTTTTAAGAGTGGGTATTTAGCATTTAAAGAGCACTTGTCTCTGTTTTACCATAGAAAAAGTGAAGGTCTTGGTGGCCGGGTCCTGAGAAAGCTTCCTTTCCTAGCACATGCACTTTATATTCAAGTAAGTTTGTTATGTTCAAGTGAGTTTATTCTGTTCATTATATTTTGGGTTGGGTTTGAGACAGGCAGGAAGACATCTGAAAACTGCCTGAAGTGAAAGATTGGTCCAAATCTCCCTTTTAATCTAAATTGCATTGTTTTCTACAGCTGTGTAGACTGAAACAATTATGTGCTGCCCATAATTTAGAATGAGATTGAAGAAGACAGGTGGGATTGACCTGCCCAAGAGTATTCTAGTTTTAATTAAA
Source organism: Cinclus cinclus (assembly GCF_963662255.1). Lineage (NCBI taxonomy): Eukaryota > Metazoa > Chordata > Aves > Passeriformes > Cinclidae > Cinclus > Cinclus cinclus. Next base: position 58,401,948 of record NC_085046.1, read on the forward strand.
TTAGTGAACATTAATATTGGTGCGCTTATAATTTCTTGCTGAAATAAACCCCCAAACCTCTACCACTTTATAAATATTAATTTGTTAAAAGCCTTTTTCTAAGGAAATATACAGTATTGTGACTGAAGACTTCACGAGGGTTGACTTTGACTTTGCTGTGCCATCTTATTTGAAATAAACTTGCAGTTTGGTTTATAGCATTTTGTTATTTTTGTAGCATGAAATTCAAATATTTCTCTTTTAAATAGTGCTATTTGTATGTAAAATGTCTGCTTGTTGGCTGTGGCGTGTCTAACAAAATGTTCTTTTTTCAGTCCCCCAGTGTTACAATGACAACTTTTCTTCAGGCCCTTTCACTTGCAGTAGACAAACAATTTGAAGAAAAAAAGAATCTTGCAGACTGCGTGTGATGTTCTACTGTTTTGTAGTTGACTGTATTGTTATATTTTTCATATATATAACAATATATATAAAAATGTGCTACATTTATGCAAAATAAAATGTCAGCACCTTAAGAAACATGGAATGCCTCATCCAGTTTTTCAAAATATTCATTGATAAACAACCAAGAAAGTTCACAGCATAATTTTCAAAACCTTTATTTCAAATGTCAGTAAAAGGATTGTAAAAGGTTTTTGGTTAAAGTCAGTTTCCATCTTTTGCCATTACTAAAAGTGGGCAGGCTTCTGTTCCCTGTTTCTTAATCGCTAACTTTCTTCACTTTCTTCACTATCACTTCTATTCATGCATTTGAAATAACAGGAATGAAACTGGGAAGAATTCCAAGTGCTCAGTGACTGACCAGATATTTCATACTGGCATCTTTATCTTAAAATTTGATATCAATTACTGTGGGTTTTAATTACATCAGAATCAAAAATTTAAAATCAGTTTGCGCAATTGTACTTTGTAAAATACAATTTGGGGAAGTTTTTTATGTTTTTGAAAGAATGTGAACCAGAGTGGACCATGTTTTCTCCATGAAGTATAACTACAATGTTTTATCTTTCAATGCAAATGTGATTTGTTTTTGTTTTATAAAAAGGGGGACAGGGACTTTTTTACAGGAGTATGTAGTGACAGGACAAGGGGGAGCAATTTTTAACTGAAAGAGGGTTGATTTATGTAAGATATTTGAAAGGAATTTTTTGCTCTGGCGATGGTGAGGCACTGGCACAGTTGCTCAGACAAGCTGTGGATGGTGAGTCCCTGGAAGTGTTTAAGGCCAGGGAGGATCGGGCTCTAAAGAAGTTGTACTAGTGGGAAGCACTCTGCCCATGGGAGGGATGGAATTTGATGATCTTTAAGGTCCCAACCTAAACCATTCTATGTTTCTGGATCTTAAGGGAGTTTCCAGAATAGTTTTTTTAAGAGAAAATTGAGAGATTCAAGTTGATGATACCCAGTTCAGATACGACTTCTGGGTGTTAGTCTTGAAGTACTTCAATGATAGCGCATTTGGTTTCTTCTTTGTTTATAGCTTTTAAATCAATGTTATATTATATATTCATAAAATGAAATATTTTTATCCTGAGTTACACTTATTAATGAACACTACACTGTGGGTTAAAAAATGGAATGGAACCTATGAAGTTCTATTAATTCTTTATTATGTCATCTATTTGAATGTAAAAACAGCCTCTCTGTTAAGCCTAAGCATCTGTTCATTATACTACTTTTGGGAATAACTTGTTAAATATCATTCCATATCCACCCCCCAAAATAAAAGGGAGGTGGGTAGCAGAAGAGAGTTCTTTTTTGATTGTCTTACAAATTTCCAGGATTGCTATAAGCAAAGACATATTGGATATGAGGAGTCCTCTGAGTAAGCTGCTGCAGTCAGTACAACTCCATCCCACATACCAGTGCAGTAACCTCAGCTATTATTTTCACAGAGTTTCAGTGGCCACACGTTAATCCTGTTTTCTTTCAGTGTTCATTTAATGGTTATGTGGAGAGAATAGTCCTCTTTTCCAGGTATAAATATTTTTTCAAAAATAACTATAAATTAAAACTGCCATCTTTGATCACAAACAATAATTTTCAAATTAATCATTAACAAATTTCTTTTAATTCTGCTCAAAGCCACTAGATGGCAAAAGTGAATCCTTGAGATTTAACAAGTCCTGTGAGAATGGGAATGCTGACTGAAAGTTTCAAAAGCCCTAATGAGCAAGACTTTGCTTTAGTGAAAATCCCTCTTCAAGATGCAATGTCATCTGTAATGTAATGTAACCCCATAGAATTTCTCTGCTTGGCCTTACAAAAAAAATCTGGAATTTAAAATTTTTTGCCTAATAAAAGGAAACTGTCACAGAATTTGATCCAAAGATGAAAAGCAATTAGTTCTCTATGCTGCAACAGAAGTTATTTTGTACACTTTTACCATCTCTTCCACTGGCTAATGGGTTTAGAAAAATATCTGGGATCTAGATCACTATAAGCATAGATGATGAAATGCTGAGCCTGTCGAATGCAAAGACTTTCAGCATAAGCATGTTAAAGTGTGGGATTTTAGAAGAGTTAAGTAATCCTGAAAAAGTAAAATATTTTTTTTCTTTTTCTTGGAAAAAGCAAATATAGACTGAGCAAGTAAGCTGAGCACAGCTTATTTTTATGAGATGTTTCCATGACTAATGTTTTTCCAAGCAGCAAAAATTTGTCATTTCTGATCCAGATCCTATGACATGATTTTAAAAATTGGAGTAGAGGACGTTGAAGACAGAAGAATTTTATTACCCAATTTATTCACTGGAAATGATGCAGAGACAATGATTTTTCTACACTTTTGTTTTTAAGGTTAAATAATTATCTGAAACTTTGGACATGCTGAAATATTTCAAATGATCCTACTTTCATGGCTCTCTATTGGTGCAGTGTTGTTCCTTTTAATTCTCAGTTCAGAAAAGGATGAAAGTGCGGGGTAGGAGAGGCAAGGCCAGACACTGAGAACAATATGATGATTTTAAAGAAGACTTTTGGAAATTAACAGAGGCCTGGTATTGCACTCAGCAATATGCAGCAAGCTAGACTGGGGAGATGCTGTTTTCCAAGAAAATTTTATTTCTCTCAGATTTCTTTTGTTATGGCACAGGAGTAAGTTGTAATCACTAGAACTGTAGAAATATTTGTACAGTAGTTTCCTCTGGGGAAGAAGTGAAGAGCTGTCCTGGAAATATGTTGAAGGATTTTTGCTGCTAGTGAGAACGATCATCAAATTAATCCATCTGAGGTAATCATTAAACAGGGCAGTTGCCTCACTCCAATTGATAATCTTCTAGGAATAATGCTAGGCTGGTGCTCAGCCTCCTAAGCAACCCAGAGATGAAGCAAAAATCATTCTGTTCTTGGGAGGCCCTTATCCTAAAACTACACAGCTGTGTTTCCATTCAAAAGGGGCTGGAGAATCACACTCCTAGATGCCACCCTGTTCTAGGATTATCACAGCAATTGCTGCTTAAGGAACTGTGGGCTGGTACTTTCTCATTCTAACAGAGCTCAGCATTTGTAGGTGTAGAAGAAAGAATTACAGGTGACCTCACCCCTGGTAAGTCACAGCTGTACTAATTACCAAAGAACAGGAACAGCCTTGTCCTTAATGGGTCACAGCTGTGACTAATAAAGATAAGTGTGATAAAAGGGGTGGGGTTGGCTGATTGAGGGGAGAAGTGAGTTGAAGTCTTGGAGGAAGAAGATCACGAGGGAGTGGAGGAACTCCGAGGAAGAAGGAGGAACGATCCAAAGAGACACAGCGAAGAGCAAAACGGGAGAAAGTTGTAGCAGTAAAAGGTCTGCTGTGAGGTCTGTCTGGATCTGATGGAGTTGGAGCCTGCAGTCACAGCGGAGCTGGGTGAGAGTTGTGTTCAGAGCCTGCAAACCAATACTTGCAGTCATAGCCCAGCAGGAAACAGCCAGCAGTCGGAGTCTGCAGTTGGACCCTACAGTAGGAACTTGCTGCAGTCAGGGTCAGGATGGCTCAGCTGTAAAGAAGAATAAACCAGGACCCTTTCCGTGTTGTTGAATGAGAGTCTCTGTCTTAGCTCATTTCTACCCCTAACAAGGGGTCTGCTGTAACAAGCATCATTTAAATATGCAGATTATTGGACCCCTGCAGATGTGTGGTCCTGGTGTCAAACCAGGATTTGGGCCCCTCAGCCTGGGGAGGTCTGGGACCAATGCAAAGCAAACCAAACTGCAAATGCAGTTGAGGTCACTATTACAAGGACTGTCTGGTTTTGACCATCGGCTATCAACAAAACTGAAGAACCTCGTTTTTTTTTCAAGCATTTTGACATCATATAGAGATAAGAGCTAGTGATTATTTCTATGTAACACTGAGTGTATGATTGTGGATGGATGCAACTAAACCAACTACAGTAGCTCTGACCTTTATGTGTCTTTCACACTATTAAAGGCTTACTGACTACAACAGCTATTAATTTCCCTGTGTACTTCAAGGACTAGGATATCCTTCTAAAATAGGGTGTTGGTGGTGAGAAGTGCTGTTCTATGTTGTCACTGCTCATGTGAGGGGAGTTGGACTGGGTGACTTTTATGGGTCTCTCCAACCCAAGTTGTTCTGTGATTCTCTAGTCTGATTGAAAGACTGAATATATCTCTATGAGGCTTAGGTCCTTCTGATTTTATAGATCTTTGCAGCAGTGTGTGGTCCAGGGAAAGGATTTATGAGCCAGAGGTTGTTTGAAGCTTCCCTGCACTTGTCCACTGCAACTCCTCAGTCACAGTAACTAGGAAAGGAGAAACCCAGGAAGGAAAGTATATCCATTCAGAGCTCATTTATGCTTCACAGCACTTGGCCTCTCTCAGCAGGGCTTCCAAAAGTGGAGGCCTCTTGAAGGTTCTTGGGTGTTACTCAGTTTTCCTGGATGAGCACCTGAGTAGTTGTTAATTGAAGCCTCTCGTGCTGGCAGTTTCTAGAGCTGTCCAGAAAGAGATTTTGGCTCTAAAGCATTTGAGTCTTTTGATGTTTTTTGTTTTATTTGTTTGGGTTTTCTTCCGGAATAAAGACTAAACCTTAGAAGAATAGCCTTCCTTTAGAGGACTGAGAAATCATCAAATCACTTTGCTAAACATTTTGATTAAACTCATTCTAAGACATACTTACTGCACAAACACAATTGATGAGAGCTGTCATAAATTGAAGTGCACCAAAAAGGGAAAAATTTCCCAAATTATATTTCCCACTAGAAAAAAGTGTCTAGGGGACCAAGTTTGTCTAAGAAAGTAGGTCCTAGATATCATATCTGTAAGGTTATCCTGACAGCTCATCTAGCTCAATGGAATGTAGAATAGACTTTGAAACTGACTCCAATATTTAGCTGTTTAGTAAGAAATGTTATTGCTTAACTTTTTTTGCAACTGTTTCCAATTCTAGCGACTCTTTTAGTAAATGTAGTTTATTGGTATGAAGCTGGGGGATTGGTTGGGTTTTCAGAGGGTGGTGCTGTTTAGATAATCTTGCCTTTAAAGTCTGTCTAGTCTCTAACCTAGAAAAGATACTAATGTGTACTGGTTTATCCTTTGGCTAAAGGATTCAGATAGAATCTGAATTCTATTTGGATAGAGCCTGTGGATTCATCTTCCTCAGATTGCAAGGGTGCTGTTAGAGGCAACCAAATCTGGTGAAATTTTATCTATGGGTTAGAGATTTTTGGCAAGTGGCTTTAAAGCAATGAAGGGCTGGTGATGGGAACACCCCAAAAATTTTGACAGGTTCTAGCTCTGAAAAGCACCTATTTGGAGTACTTCAGTGTGTTGCCTAAGTCCCTCAGGGATGCAGGAGACTTATTTCTCTGCTTAACATTTGGAGCCAAAGTTAGGGTTTTTAAAGGACATTGGTCCAAAACCTGTGACTGTCTAAAAGAGTCTTCTTGCAGAAATTTTCTTTAAGCAGCTGTTTTATCTATTTACCACATCTTATGTAAAGCATCTCATCTGAGCTGCTCTGCATGCTTCTCTTGCACTTAGTACAGGAAAGATTGATTTTCTAATGGAATCTAACTAAATGACAACAGAATTGTCATGCATGTGCAGAGAAGCTAAGGTGTCTTTCCAGCTACTAACTTACTTGTGTTGCTTTTGTTGCTTTCTGTTTCTCCAATAACTTCAATGTATCTCCTGACAATAACCCCACCACTTGGGAGCCAAATTAAATTATCCCTGAAGGTATAAACATGGCTGAACTAAAATGTTGAAAGAAAAAAAAAATATATATATGTTTCTTGAGCATTCTAGGAAGGTTCTTGTTGAACCCAAGCAATTATGGAAAGCACAATCAGTTAAATGGATAAGAAAATTGGTGTTGCTGTACATCAGAAGTTGTACAACATCATTGGAAAGTGCAGAAGAAAATAGCTGCACAAGTAAATAATTCTTTGAAGCAATGAATACTGAGATAATTTTTATGAATAATTACTGAGATTGCTGATACAAACCAGTAATTTTCCCATGAAGGTGATAATTAGGAAAAATGCATTTACACAAGCATATGTATATATATATATCTGAGACTTTCTCACTGTGGTACTCATACCGTGCAAATTAAATGAATGACTCTACAAGGTTTTTCAATGAGAATTTGCAGCTTAAATATTGTAGTAAAAACTCACCAACTTAAACTTTGGATAATTATTATCCTTTCTCAATAAAAGAATTTGGAAACTTGACAGAAAAAGCAATTTGACAGCAAGGCTGGAGCCTTAGGGGGAATTATAATATTACTTTGAGAATTTTGTGTGGGAGGCTTAACATTTGTTCTGCTTTCCTCTTTTCTCTCAGGAGTATAAAACAAATATTGGGAATGGTGCCATGGGAACTAGAACAGCATTTGCTTTTCTGAATGCCCTTTTTTTTTTGCATTAACCTGCTGCCAATTATTACTCTAATTTTCAATTATTTGTAGATTGAGTATTAAATACAATGGAACACTTCTAAAATGTAACAATAAGTTATGTCAAGTTTTCATATAGCTAAATCACTGAACCTTTGAGGCGTGTAATCTAGCTCTCAATGGAATAGAAGTTTCATGTTGACTGATCACTCCTTTGACAAGGAAACCAAGAGTCAGATGCAGTTATTCTAAAGTTTGTATACCTCAAATCTGAATTTTATTATCCACATCAGGTCTTAGTCCTTTCTTAAGATGCTAACTATTAACAAGTTTCTCATTAAAAAAAAAAAAAGTGAATAATTAGAAACAGAATTGGTGAATTCTTCTTGAAGCATTTACTTTTTGCTAATGCTTTGATCAAAGAAATGAGAAGACAAGAGCAACAATCTTTAGCTTGGGAGAAAAAAAAAAAACAACACATAAAACAAAGCAAAACAAAACCAGAAAAAAGCAAACAAAAAACTGCCTCAAACACAGACACCGATTTTTCCTTTTTTTTTCTTTTTTCTTTTTCTTTTTCCTGGGGAGCATGCTAGAAGGTAGACAACTTTTGGCTCTACTTTTGGCTCTCCTTTTGGGAGAAATCCTGCTGTCCCCGCCTGTCAGATGCAAACCTCCTGCAGCTGCATGTCCCCACGTCCTGCCAGTAGTAAGACTGAGCCCCTGTGCTGGACTGTGGGTGAGGCCCCACATCTGGGGGCTCTGTGCCATTAAGGTGGCCCTAGAGCACTCAGAGCCCTGACTCCTGCCTGGTGGCATCAGCCCCTTATAGCTAAATGGGGTAATGCCACCTCAGCTGTCCTTTATAGTGTGGTCTGTGCATTGTGAAAAAAAATAGATCTCCAAGGAACATGGGTTTGCCTGCAAACCTGCTCTACAACTGTTGCAATTGGCTGGATTTTGAGCCTTCTGAAGGCAATTAGTCAGATTTATAAAGGGGAGGTGATCCAGGTTTCATCTCTGAAGATGCCTGTGGTGTTCATCCTGTCAAATAAATAAAAGTTCATTTTTTCTTCCATTTGTTAGCTCTGTTGTTCTTCTACGAGTTCAGTCACTGATCTTCAGTTTGCATTCAGTACTTGTATGGTGTGTATAGATTCTCTGTTACTGTTCCTTCTTCTAATCACCCACATCTGTTAACTGGGAAGCTGGAGTGCTCCGCAAGCATTTATTGAAGTGATTAACTAAGTTGTATTTTATAGTATTTGAAATAATTTTTATTGGCTTACTGAAATAAAACTCTGTTTATTGTGAATATTTGCATGTGGCTTATTGCACTATTGTTTTTCCAGCTTTATTCAACATAGTATTAAGTATATTTGTAAAAAGAAAATCAGATAATGTGATTGATATGCTTGAGCCAGATCATTCCTAGTTTTATAATTTCCTACACCTGGCCTTGCTGCTGACTGTTAAATAGTTTTGAGCAATTTATTTAATCTTTATCTAAAGAGTGCTGCAGCAGCATTCATGTGAGTGCCCCTTCTCACATCTGCTGATGCCTCTTGCAGTCCAGCCTATTGCAATACCAGCTTGGTTTCTGTGTTTATCTCATTCCAAACATGCAGAGTGTATTTCCTAGAAAAGATGCACTTCTTTATGGTTGTGGGATGGGCTTTACAGGGACAGTTTCTTGATCCAAATGTCATCTTCGAAAGGACATGTCAAAGGTAGACTTGGTCTCCTGCTGAGTGGTTCTGCAGTGAATGGGCCCTTACAGTCTTCTGCCCCTCCAAAGCCCCTGTGGAATTGCAGACCTTTCCAAGAATTAATACTGTTAAAGACTTCTGGATTTCAAATGGCACAACCTCTTGCCCAAGACAGAACCAATTTAGTCAGACTACTTATGGAGTATCTCTAAAGAAAGAATTTTTGAAGAAATTAGCCCCAATACCTGCTGCATTTTCTCACTCTCACACATACAGAAGAGCAATCCTGGACCAGGCTCTTGCAATTCATTCTGAAATACACAGCTCTTTACAAAGCTGAGACTGCTGAGATTTCACACAGTGGACACACAGGAATGGAATTTGAGGTCTACCACCTTCAGATTTTGTGCCCATGAAGGAGATAGGGAGATGTATACTGTACTCACCTCCCTGAAGGAAAGACAGGGAACTTTCTTTCACTCTTCCTTACTGTGTTGCATCTGTACTACCTGAGCTGCAAACTGCTAGTCACACTGACTACTGTGTCCTTTTCTGACTGCATTTCTTCAGGAAAAGTCCTTGTCTCAAAGCAATCATATATGTTTTGAATGTGTACTCTCGCAATTTTATCGAACTACTTTTTCTTAGTCAAGAAAAGAGAATAGTTTTTCTCCAGGGTAAGCCTGAACAGAAGAAGAAAGATGTGAAATCTTCTAATGCACTTTAAAATGTCCTCTCTGTCCCTGTGCAAAGAAGACCTGTAGCTGACTACTTATTTCAATATGAAATCCAACTCCAGACAATTAGTTTGGGTTTTGTTTTTTTCTTATATTAAATCTTTGTCTGACTGGAGTATGACAGCAGAAAGGTACAGAGATATTGTTAACAGTTTAATCATCATATTTGTTGATAATAATGAGTATGTTCAAGAGCATTAATCTCTTTGGAAGGATTTTTTCAATTCTTACAAAAAATTACAAGAAAATTTATGTTCATGTAGAAAGAATACAAAGATTGCTACTGAATTAAGAAACTATATTTGTTTTTTCATACTGAGGTTTGTACTGGAAATTCAGAAAGTCTAGATCCTGAAAGTATATCAAGCCACTGAGAAGTGGCAGAATAAGTGGATGCTATAATAACTACTGCTGTGGGATATTGCTTCTGTATCTCCCCAGGAAGAGATAGACTATAAGAATCACCTTTGTTTTATCTCAAGTACCAGTGATTTTGTCACTGCATTTCTTGACAGAATGACTCTGACTCATGGATTTTTCTGATCACAAACACCTGTGAGAAAAAATATTTTATTAATACCCAGTATACATGGGGGTGAATGCAGATTTATGATTTTTAAATATGATCAACCTGTTTTAATTCTTAGTTGCATCATAAAATACATGACTATTGTAATAAATTATGCATTAAGTTACGCACAGGTATAGTGACTGTGTGTATTTTATACATGGCTAACACATTGTATTGAGCAAACAAACAGAACTGCTCTACTCTGTGCACTGCTGACATATTTAGTACAGCTGCACATGTGGTGTTTATTCAGACGAGCCAGTAAATTCCTATATCCTTAATATTCATATCAAGAAAATGTGAGGCATTAGCTGTAGTGAAAGAAACCTTCTGTTTATCTGCAGGCAAGCAGCTCTCACGCACTGCTTTGCTCCTGTGCCTCAAAGTGATCTTGGGGAGAACAGATTGTAACAGGAGTGCATCCATCTGCTGTAACCTGTTTGATTTTTCAGGGATCTTTTCTTTTTTCTGTCACATACTGCATGCTGCCACAGAGACCTGGGAAGGTGGGACTAGTCATGCTTTTCAAATGGTTTTTTTTTTTTTTTTCCCAACTATTTACAGATTTACTGGTCAGGAAGAAATGATCCATAGTTCTTTATTAATTTTGCTGTGCTTATTCAATTTGTAAATACGCAGTGCAAGATGAAGTACTAGCTTGGAAGAATCTGCTTAAATTGGAATAATTTTTGTGTTGTTTTCTTCATTTTGTCTCAGATGTGGGCAGAGTTTTGGGCTTGATGGGCTTCTTGTAGTGTTTAAAACTGGTCAAATTAAGAAAGCAAATGGTCTTTCCCTCTTTCTTCTGCTGCCCCTGGCTATACACCCATGCAAATTCTTCTTCCTGACCCTGGTTCTCATCTTTCATGCTGTAAGGCAAATGTTATTACTTGCACAGCAGAAATGAACAAAATAACTCCTTGCCAGTTTAGTAAGCTCACAGAAGAGTCATGTTTGTGAGAATTGATGAAATACCATGGCCTGATTTGTACTGATGGAAAACTTCATTTCTAGGCTTTGACTTCAGAGCAGTTGAAACCAATCTTAACGCTGGCTGTCATAGCCTTGCGTATCTGCTGCCCCTGGCTGTGAATTACTGTCCTTACCTTCCACCTTACTCTGGTCTTGCTCTGAGTCTTCAGTTGCCTAAGTCTTTGAGAGACTACAACCACTGAAATTTTTCTGATAGCCTATTCCAAAATCTCAGTGGGGCAACTAATAAATCTAGTGGTAGTGGAAAGGAAATTTTGGGAGGCAATAGGCAGGAACTGTGTGCCAGTTTAGTTTCTCCCCCTTATGTGCTCATTAAACTATGAAAATTTTTGCTATTTCCTTAATCAAAAACAAAAGCTTCACTAAAAGCACACAACCACTTTTTTTTTTTTTTCCCAGTGGAAAGCGAATGAATCTTTGGCAAGTAATTCCTCTGCCAGCACAGAATTTATTTAGAAGGCTTTGTAAAATTAATTTAACTTCTCCCCTTATTTTAATGAAATAAGAATTTTACCAGGGTTCTGAATACCTCCTTCTGAGGCATGAGCCAGATATTTTGTACATGTCTGTGTACTATTTCTGTGTAACAGGTGAAAAAACTGGGTGTCCCTGGAGCCATTATCTCTTCCACAGCCACCCTGCGCACAAGAGAGCAGTCACTAGGGCTACCTATAACATCACTGATGAGAGTCAGCTGTGGCCTTAGTCCTGACCCTAGTATTATCCTTTTGTTTTCACAGTGCTCTCAGATTGCCCACTGAAATAACAAGGCAACTGTATGTGAAGATCTTACTTTATCTAGAAAACTTTTGCTCCCTAGTTTTAGTCAATGTAAAACGGTGTTGGATATTTGCATCAAAACTTTCAATGATGGGATGGGAGTCGCAGCCAAAGGGTATCAGATTGCAGAATAAGCAATGCAAAGTTTATTTTTGGTACAGTTATAACTGCCACAAAACCCTGTATTGTAAATATATTTTGGGGAATGCCTTTTTGCTGAGAGGAAATCAGAAGAGTACTCATCTTTTACTGAAGAGTACTCCTACTTTGATTAATAGTTTAGGCATCAGATAGAAGAGTGAAAAAAAAAACCCCAAAAAACGATCCAGGTTTATTACTTTGGAACTCCCCCAGGTTAGAAAGAATAAAGATTTTAATTCCAGCAGTTAATTACTGGTGTATTTTCTATGTTATGATTAAAGTGACTAATTTGTTTTCAGATTCAGTTTTTGGAATGTGCCATGGGATTTTGGGTAGACCACATTCTCTAAGTTTTTGTGTCACCTTTTGCTTTTCAGATCAGAAATGGTAAATTTTCAAGATTAAATAAGAATGGGTTTCTAGTTGTTGCAGCACAACAATTTCATGAAAGGTAAGGGATAGAAATCTGAATTATTCTTAAAAACAACAGCTACAAAACAAAACTAAAAAACAACCTAACCCTCCCCCCAAAAAACACCAAACCAAAAACACAAGAAAAAAAAAAAACAAACCAACCAACCAAATGAACAAAACCATACATACAAAAACCAACAACAACAACAACAACATAAAAACCACAACCCAAAGTACAAGTACTGACAGTGGTTTCTACATCATAGAGAGCATCATCTATCCCTCTCAGGATGTCCTGTTAGTGTTGAAGGCCAAAGAATGTAGGAACATATAAATACTGAAATGACAAACGAAGTCTTACTCTAGACAAGCATTCTCATTAGTTCCACACAAGAGGTTTGTTAAAATTGTTTTTCCTAAAATGCTAAACATCTTTATGTAGCTACTCCCAGACCTGCTTAAGTCTGGTTTATATTCAACAGTGTAACGAACTTGCAACTGAGACAGCCACAACCACACTTCTAAAATATTTTAGTTTGAGTGACTGCAGGCACCACTTATGCTACATTCAAGCTATGTGTTAGTGCAGGAATCCTGGGCCAGACATTGTCTACAAAGGAAGCTGCATTTCTGGCACAGCCATGTAATGCCACCACCAGCCTCCATCTCATACTTTTAGCCTTTAACACCTATCAACCATTCCTAATGAAATGTGCTTTAAGCTGGAGTGGAGGAAGTCATTGCACAACAGCTGTGTGGGACTTGTTATTGCGGTTGATAAAGAGAAGAACTAAAGGTGGACATAGGTGAGGCAATCACAACAGCTTGGGGAGGAACAGTCATGGGAAAATATCTGGATAAGGGAGAAAAAAGGGACTGGTCGCGTGTAAATAGATGTCTGGTCCATCTGTTTTCCTGGCCATGATTTTCTCCCTGGTTAGTGGAGTCAGTCTGTGTGGATGAGAGTGTCTGGAGGTTTAGGTGGCAGGAAATGGACTGGAGACTGTTAAGTCTGAGCTGGATGCTGGAGAGACCAGAAGGGTGTGTGAGTTGGCTCCTGGAGTGAGCAGGAGGTGGGGCTGGGGACTGGTTGCTGGCAGGGCCACAGGGCTGGACCAGCTGTAGGAGAGAATTGTTTGCATGTGTATGTCCTTGTGTGAGAGGAAGCTGAAAGAGCAGAGGATGAAGGGGACAGCAGCTGGACAGGCTGCATGTTAGGGTGGGCTTCCATCCTAATCAGTCACAGGAAGGAACAGGATGGTGCTCCCCGGGAGTGCTTTGTGTTCTGTCTGTGTTGGTCTGTGTGGCCAGCCAGGTGTACTCCAATATCATGAATATTTGTGTGACTCTGGGGAATACTTGCTCAGCCTCACCACAGGCAGGACCTGGGGAAATGGCTCTTCTGCCTCTTGGGCTACTTGATTTGGCAACCCCTGACAGACATTCTTTACATTAAACCCCCCCGAACGGTCACATTGTCAAGTGATTTTTTTTCTCAGTCACTTCTAAAGGAATAGATAGGCAGACTCCAGTTAGTACCAGTTAGTATTAAAAAAAAAAAAAAGCAATATAAAGATTGCTTAATGGAACATGTTTTCCTTTTAGAGTTTCATAAAATCAGAGCTTGATTAAACTACTTTTAGCATAAGGAGAACTAGTGATTCCTAACTGTATTTCTCCACCTGAATTTCCCCAAACTAGACATTTCCATAAAAATATCCTAACATACACATTTTAAAAATTCTCTGACACTTTTTCAGCTAGTGCCAATAGAGATAGAATTGTGATAAAACAGCACAGTTTTTTTTAGAGTCAAGGTAGTAACAGGGATAGGAGCACAGATAGATACATCTGCAACACAGCCCAGAGACTGAAAACCCCCTGATCTTTGTTAGAGCTCCTGGTACAGTGAGAATGAAGGTTCCTCATGAGGCTCTTAGAACAATTAATGGCTATTAGTTCACTCAAAGCTGTGATCATCTGTAACATTTTTGAGTCAAAGTGAAGGGAAAGTTTTCAATTAAAAGAATAACTTGAATGCTAAAGAACTTGGCAGTACTGCCTTCTCTCCATATTCATATTGTCAGGAGCTGTGTACTCATGCTGTGAGTAAAATTCATTTATCTGAGAACCTAATCCTTTAGACCATTGAAAAATTCTGAGAAAGCACATTTATATACATTTGTTACTAAGTGTAAATCTTGTCCACGTCATTTGATTTACTTCTACTGCTCCATCTTTCTAATTTTCTTATGTAATTATTTGGTTTATTTTGACTTAATGACTTTTTACCACTATCATCGCCACGATCAGAAATTATAAAAGCAGAGATCATTGTTTGTACTTAAATCACTTAAATATTGCATTTATTTTTACATAAGGTTACTATTTTCTTGTAGTTCTTTAATGTGTTTAGCTTGATTTGTCACCGTTTTGGGTTTTCACTGTCACATGAAAGGAACGAGCAATTTAAGGGCAGACTAACAAAGGAACAATAAATCCCTGAGAAAATGCTGCTGAGGAGAGGAAGTTCATCTAACACAGTTGCCAAGAATGAGGCAAATGAACATCTGCATTGGATTATACTGCTTCAGGAAAGCTAAAATGAGTCTGTGCTAAAAGAACTTTCTGTTAATCTTACTTGTTTTTTCCATTTCTCCTTTGTTTATGCTTTCTTGGAGACAAGGAAACACAAGTTTCTTTATTAGTGCAAACAAGTGCTTGTAAAATCAATTTTTAATATACGGTAACATCATGGCTGGTTACAAAAATGAAACAATTCAAAACTTCAGGTGTTTTTTTGACAGGTCACCTTTGTAAACACAAACTTTGCTTGAAAGATCCCTGTGCTCTACAGCAGCAACTGCTCTAGGCAGGAATCAACTGACTCAGTGCCCTCCCTCCTGCTATTTGTAGCACTTCTAAAAGAAAGAAAATTCCTCAGCAACAGAGAAGAAGCTCTGTGACCAAAACAAAGCCTTGATCAGTGTAAGGACTTCATAAACCTGCATAGACTCCCCATCAATTTCATGTTAGTCTCTAATATTACTAAAGTAATATTACTAAATAAGTCTCTCATATTACTAAATGCACTCAGTTTTCAGTTAAAAATTTAGCTTTTCCTGCTATTTCCATGTTCACCTGTGTACCAAAAATCCAGCAGAGATTTTTTCTTTAATGGTTTATGACCAGCTGTAAAAATTGTCTCAAAGTAAATTTTTAACTACTCTTATAAGATCCCATTTCTAGTCTGGGCATTTCCCACACTGCTATCACTGCTTTTGCAGGTGTAGCTGGTTGCTACATACTGTTCCATTTTTTTGGGCAATACTCAAGAAAATGTAGAAGCTGGGCATGGAGGACAGAAGAATGAAAGTCTGGAACACTAGCAGTCTGTGGTTGTTAAGTAAATCTACTTTTGTTGTTTGTCTTGTTTTGTTCTCTTCCAAGAAGCAGAATTGCAAATAACTGCCATGTTTCATTTTTGGAAAATCTAAAAATCTAAGAGCCTGTTTCTCCCTGTTTCTCTTACAGCTTCAGAAAATTATCTTCATCTCCTTTTTTTGAAAATATATCTTCCTTGTTTTGTTTGATTATTGTTAGATATATCACTTTAAACTGCTTTTTATTTTTTAAACAGTTGAAATTACCTTCGGTCTTGGAAGAGAAAAAATATCTCTTCTCTCTTTCCCTGCTGCTGCACAGTGCAGCATCTCAGGCATGATCCTGACTGGTGTAAAAGAAATGTGTGCAAAAATACATTTTTCCCTCTTTGACTTCCTCTTTGCAAAAGCAGACAATCAGAAAGGCTTTTCCTTTCCTTTTGTAGGGTGTTTTTGTGTAACCAGGGCACCAAAGAAATGGATTTTACATAGTCATTAAGGAAGACTGAGGGTTTGTGGCTGCTCCAGCTGGGCAAGGCAGTTAGAAAAAACCCTGGAAGCCAAGTAGAAGGTCTATACATACCCTTGAGGGATGGTGAAAATAGAAGGGCTCTCAGCTAGTTTGACTAGGCTACAATATGAACAGGTTAGTTTACCCTTATAGGCAGGAATTAATGTTTGATGTCTTGAGGAGTGACTGACATCACTAATACACTAACACCCAATTTGTACCAGAGCAGGAAATATCACAGTGTGGCAGAAGGACCACATTGCTGGGTGTATCTCAGGCCTGTTTCAGGTGTTCTGTTAATTTAGTCTGTCACATAAACAGAAGCAGAAACTTGAAGCATGTTCATTTAAATTTGTATTAATAAATGTCAATTTAAAACTGATAAAACACTGAAAGGGAATGGTAATGATTTTTCCCTGCTTTTGAGAGCTGACTGGATTCTTAGAAGGGCTTGAGGGATGTGCTATGTGTGTGCTGTGGAGAAGTGCATGTTGGTGCACTCAGCATTCATAGTACTGGCTAATGCCTTTAAATTATTTCTATTTGTTCAGCTTTGTTTAATTAACTACTACTGTTTCCCACCCAGGTTATCGTTATCCTCAGGTTCTGTTATACAGAAAGCTAAAATAAGTCTACAAGGTCTGAAAAAAAAAAAAGTGATTGAAAAGAATGAACTGGGTTAGGGACTGGGAGCTGAAAGAAAAACATGCTTATAATTAGGTGATATAGTGATGGAGTGGGAAAGCTGGGTGAGACTTGGGACTGTGGGAGATTAGTGCATGCTTGTCTCCCCTGCTCAGCTGGTTTCTGAAGCAGTGATGTGCAAACACTGGCGATTCAGAGTTACTGTTCATGTAATTGGTGTTCAGGTATTACAGCACTCCCTGTTAGCTAGGGATAAAATACAGGTTGAGCTAGCACGTAATAATTTGTGTGTCAAGCAAGCAAGAAAATACAGTATTTTCTAGATAAAAGCCATCGTAAGTAAAACCAAAAAGCCAGAGAATATTGGCACAACATTAATTAATTTGCTATTGCTAAGGATTTTTTTTTTTTTAGGATTTAGGAAGCAAACAATGCATCTAGCAAAAAGAATTTGTATCATTTCCTACCTCCATAACTGTTCTCAATTGTAGGCTGTATAGGGTTTTGTGGGAATGAGAGTTTCCAACCCACTAGGCTAGTGCTCCTACTGTTACGACTGCAGCAGAGCTGCACTCGGTGTCTCCTCTGAACACAGGTAGGCCCATCAGTGCACCCAGGCTGCTCAGAGAGATGCTGCAGCACAGCAGACCAGGCAGAAGGTGTCCTGGGAAGCAGCATGTGCAGGATGTGAGTTGGTCACTTAGAGGATACATGATGCAAATCTCCAGGAAATCAGGAAACATACTGTGCATCTCTCTGAAGACAGTATGGTAAACAATGTACTCTTATTTATCCAAATATGTATTAGGGACCACATCATTTACCTGGCTAAAACATGGAACTACTTTATCACTGGTAATTTCTTCTTCTTAAACTGTGATCAAACCTTTGGGCAATGAAATTTCATTTCAAGAGGTAGTAGGTGAAAATAACCTTCTAATTTTAAGTTTGGTGTTGATAGTTTAGAGTCTGTTTCATCACACCTTTAGGAGTGATGAACTCCATCATTACATGATGCAGAGCACATGGATGTAGCCAGGCTTCTCTGCTCCCTGGTGCCCTTCCCAACCCCGTTGTTATCGGTGCAGTGCTGATAGTTTAATAAGCACTACCTCTAGTCATAAACCTCATCTGTTTATCCCAGAAGTCTGGGATACTTCTGGGACTGTTGAACAACCCTTGCTGCTGTGTCAGAAGTCATTTGATTGTTTAACTTGTGGAAGAGGGTCTCTTTTTACTTTTGAGCAGTTTTGTGTAAAGCATCGTTGGGTGTGTTGGTGTGCAAAACACCTCTTCCTAAAACAGAAACAATTAAAAAAAAAGTCAGACTTGCAACATGATGTGAATCATGTTGTTGCTCAAAGCTTATTTTGCCCACATCATATTTTTTAAGATCTATAAATAACTGCATTTTAAATTTTGGTGAGAGAGTCAAGCACATGTGTGGGTAATGTGTTTATTTCTGTCTCGTAAGTGTGGGTGGTAGCTATCCTGTGACAGTCACACATGGCATAAACACACTTTCTGTCCTGCTGGCATTGTGTGTTTCCTTATTGTGCTACTTAAATGCCCAGCTTTTCTCTCCCCTGCTCCCTTAATGAGCAATCTCACTTCCTGCAGGCAAGCTTCAGTTTTAACCTCTGCTGCCTTTCCTTAAGCAGGCATTCCAGAGGTCTCACACAGAAAGTGATGAGGAGAAGAAAAATCTCAATTGGTAATGGCAGGATTGGCAATATGGAAGGCAGAATTTACTATATTTTAAGAAGAGAGGGAGAACAGCTCACAAAATTGCGTGAAAATAATCTGTCACTTGGAATGCGTTTTCCAAAAATACATGGATGAAGCAGAAACAGACACGGATAAAAGAATTAATTTTTCTGTAAAATTTGATGCCAGACTAAAGTAGTCATATACTGTCCTTAAAGTCCTTTGACACATGAATATCTCAAATTATACTATTTTTGTAGAAAAATAATTCCATTCTCTAAACTGAAAAGTGAAACTTAAGGCATAAAAATTGGCAGGTTTTTTTAAATTGTGCTTTGCTTTAAACATTTTAATGGCCCTTTAGTATTAAGAGTGGACTTTCTAAATATTTTTAAAAAATCATTTGCCAACGGCATGATTTAAAGATTATTTAAAAATGTTTTGGTATTTTCTGCTTTTGAGTACAATCTGTTCTCCTAATCCTTACAAATTTCTTCCAATTTTAAGATAGTTGCTTTTCTCTAAGTAATACAATGGCAGCTGAGCTATTGGATAAAGGAAATTTGAAGAGGGAAAAGAAATGTCTTTCAAAGATCTTTGTGACACTGCTATGCTGTGTTGGCAAATAAAGCTATCTCCCTGTAAAACGGAGCTTGTCACTTTGAAAGCAAAATTTTTTGTTCATCAGAAATATATTTTCTAGATGCAAAGATGAATAGATTATCCTGCCAGCAAATGTAGCCATGATATTGAGACCACCATAACCAGTGGCCTTGACTGGCATTTTCCCACTGACAGCTGGTGAGAACTGTACCTGTTACACTTCATGAGACCATCAACTTCTGTTCTGACACCTCCATTATTTGGACATTTCATCTCAATAGGCAATGGGAGTTTTTCTGAATAGATCTTAGTTTTAATTTACAACTTAGTTACACTTAATATCTTATTTTCATCTTTTATGTCCTGGATTTTGCTTACAATTTCTAAAAAGTCCTAAATTCAAAGCAAATGTATATTAGGTTAGAGGAAGAAGAAGCAGTCTTCTTCTTCAGAAGCACAAATATAGTATTTCCTCCAGTAAAGGACTCCAGAGGGTGAGAACTTGCTCTGAGGCCTTGTCACCATGGCCAACACCAGAGTGAAACCACCAAGACTAGGACCCAGAGGGACAGTGAAAGGATGAGCACAACATCAGAAATGGGTTAGAAGCTAAGGAAATTGTGCATGTTCAATTTTTAATGGCGTTGTTGCAATTACTGCATCTTTTCCTGTATATTAGTACTCTAGCTAAATTATTTTTCATTCTTTTTCTGCAATAATTAGATGAAGAATAATTCTTCAATTAGACTGTTAAAAGTTCCATTATATTAACAATCCCAAAAGCACATATGGTTGAGGAGAGGAAGGGATCTGGGAAGGAATCAGTTCCTTCAGTCCCTTTGTGGCTCTTCTTTAGACCTTCTCCATCCTGGTCACATCACTTTTGTGCTGGAGAGCCCAGAACTGGACATGGCACTCCATGTGTGACCTCACCAGAGCTGAGCCGAGGGGAAGGACCACCTCCATCAACTTGATGGTGGCAGGAATGGCCTGTAGGCCATCCCATTATGTCTCAGTGATTGCAACAAGGCTGTAGCCCTGCAGATGCACACAGGTCTCTAATTCATCATGTTTATTCCCTGTGCTATGCAAATGCACTTCAGAGAGGCATGCTAGAACTCTTGGAAACCCAAGGGCCTGGATTTTTTGAGAGTTGTTGCTTTGGTTACAGGCAATTTCTGGAGCTGCCCCCATTTTAGTCTTTTTTTCTGCTTTTGTGACAACATCACCCCATGCCTTTTGCTAATCAGCCCTATCCACTCCACTCTCACTGGTAATTGTCCCTCCTCCATTGTCATTCCTAGTTTGAGCTCTCCAGAGTGCACTTAATCCCACTGTGTCACAGACCTAGATGTTGAACAACTCCAGTCCCAGCACCAACCCCAAGGAATGCTGCTTGTCACTGGTCTCCACCTGGACATGTGAGTGGGACCATCCAGCCAATCCCTCATCCACTGATCCATCAAATCCATGTCTCTCCAGTTTAGAGGACATCATGCAGGACAGGGCCAGATGCTTTGCACAAATAGATTACATCAGTTGCTTTTCACTTATCCTGTCCATATTATTGTGATCATTTGCAAAGAAGAAATTTGAGGAAATAATCTAATGTGATTGAAGATCTGGCATTTGCACCACCTTGTGGTTGGCTTAAAAAGTAGGATTTTACTTTTCTGAAAACCCTACCTCATATAAACCAGTGGGAAAAGAGGTTTCTCCCAGTACAGAAGAGCAGGCTTTTTACAGGTTTATCTCAAGGCAGTGTAAAAAATAATCACTAAGGTCACTCATTGGGTCAAGCTCTGTAAGCATTTTTACAAGGAAAATATTTGACAAGCAAGTTAGCTTGTAGAGAACAGGAGAGGGATCCTGGTGAAGGTTTTTCTTTCTGTGCCCTGTGACAGGCCATGTGCACATGTGTGTGGAAGAGAAGATATTTCTTCAGCTCAGCTGTGCATGGAGACAGACAGCAAAAGTGCTGCATATAATTCTTTCTGGGTTTACTCATATAAAAGGAATGTGTGACATTTAGTCTGAATGGAGCCTTTCAGTGCAATGCATGTACTTAATATGGTTAAGACTTATTTTTTCAAATATGCTTTAAAACTATGTACCCTTCTGCTCATGATAATTTAGTATGCTAATAGGATCAGTGTTGCCATGTACATGAATTTAAATTACAAGCAGAACATCTATTAATGCTTGGTTTTTCAGTTGTCCCACATGCTCTATTGAATAATTTCATTTGCTTGGACAGTTTCTAAACACTGACTTAGTGTTTCATGCCAATAACCATAAACTTCACCAGAAACAGTTCTGCCATTTCTGGAACTTTCTACAACTTTTGTGAGTCTGTCAAATAATTGGTTAATAGTTTCAATGTTTTTTTTAATTCTAGAACACAAACTGAAAAACGGATAAGGGTATACTGACACTTGCAAGTGCCACCAGAAGTACTGAAATATCCTTGTTCACAGCATAAACTTGAAATATTAGAGTATTGCACAAGTCATGCCTTGCCTGTAGGTTTCATGGATGCCTGCTTATAACAGAACTATCACAGAATTTTCCCTCTTCTTGTCTTGCTGCCTGGCAAAAAACTGAGTCAGAGTTTGTAGAGCAGAAATATATATGCCTAAACATTTATTCTTGGTGTATTTGCTATCTAGTGACAGGTAACATGCCAACACTTCCCTTTCCTTCTGCTTCCCAACTGGCTTCCAGTGATCTTAGCTTTGTCTTCACCTCTTCCCAACTTGTTATCCCAGGCTTTTCACTCAGTATTGCTATGCTTTTTTTTTTTTAATTATTATTCATGCACTTTCTTACTCACCTGTGTGCCCAACAGACCTAATCTCTTTCCTTTCAAAAATCATCTCCCAGTGTAAGTATTGATGAGAGATTCCTTCCTTTCTAGGATTTCCATTGCAAGCTTCAGGTCCCTGATTCCTCTTTGCCTTCTTTGCCAATCAGCCCCAGCTATGTGAAATACTTAACATTTCTTTCCAATGCTTTTTATATTACTGAGAGGGAGGGATAGAGTAGGCAGAAAATCAAATTAATTGAAATTAAGTACTAAAGAGCCAGAAAATTCCAGAATTCTTTTGCTGTGTGACCTTAACTTGTACCCATCTGTAGGGTTTACTACAGCCTTGTCTTCAGGTACATAAATGTACACGCTTATTCTTTCAAAAGTGTGTATATTAAAATATGCATTTATAGTTTTTTTTTCCCAAAGGTGCTTTGTTTAAAGGACAAAAATACTGAAAAAAAGATACTGAATCATCTGTTATGCTTCTGAAAGTGCATTACTAAACCACTGTGAAATTAGTTGTTTAGCAGCTGATCATATTCAAAGCCAAAATGTCATTCAGAGTTTCTGGATAAATTGATACACCCTGCAGTAATCCATCACCTAAATGAGTACTGAGAATGATTGGCTTTTCAGGAAGCCAAAGCACAAGAAATGAGTCTGTGAGTGAGCAGCTGGTTAAAAGCGAGGCAAAATGTCAGGAATATACAGGCAGCTCTTGTAGCAGAGATTTGTCAACACACCAAAATTCTACAGATATTGTACTGCCTGCCTTATCATAGAACCACAGAGTGGTTTGGGTTGGAAGGGACCTTAAAGACCATCTAGCTCCCTGACATGGTCAGGGACATCTCTCAGAGCCCCATCCAACCTGGCCTTGATCACTTCCAGGGATGGGGCATCCACAGCTTTTCTGGGTAAACTGTGCCTCACTGCCCTCACAGCAAAGACTTTCTCTCTAATATCTAAATTTACTCTCTGTCAGTGTGAAGCCATTCCTCCTTGTCCCATCATTAAATTCACTTGTAGCCTCTCTCCATCTTTCTTGTGCGATTAAGTGAGGACAAGCAGTTACGTGAGTGCTGTGCAATGAACTTTGCTGATGAGGTTTTTTTTAATAAGGATGGGACAGATTATATAGAATTCCAAATGGATCTTCCAAGAGGGAATAACTGGAGAATTAAATGTTAGATTACATTAATTTCTACCATTTGTTATAAATTTATTCAGAGGGAGGAGAAACCCCAACTACACATAAAAAAACCTCTTAGGCAGAAATTATTGAGCGTATGAGAGTTCCATGAAGATGTCATGTTGGCTGCAGTTGAGAAAGCATATCTATTGTCTTCCTCACCAATGAAAGGACAGAGTACACTGCTATGTCACTCAAGAAATCTTGGGATTACCTGCATCGTGTGTAGTTATGATTCTCCTGACTCCACCAGAGATAAAAAATTATGTCTTAGAACACATAAACTGTGGGAAAGACTAAAAAGACAACTAGAGGTGTGGAATGGCTGCAATACAAGAAGCAACCAAGTTCACACTTTGTACAGAAAGGAGACAAGTGGAACAGGTATATAAGAGAGGCTTCTTAAGTCACAAAGGGAATGGCAAAAAAAGATTGGGCACTGATTTGGTGAGCCCTCTACAGTACAAGAACTCAGGGACATCAAAGAACATCAGCAAGACCTAAGCTGAAAACAAAGAAGCAGAGTCTTCTTTTTGAAATACATAACTGAGCTGTGGACCTCCTTGCCAGAGGATATGGTAATTGCCAACTATTTTTATATGCTCAGGAGAAGTCTAAGAAAAAGATACATCTTTTATTCTTTTCTAGTGTGGCTCTTAATTCGCTCAGGCCTTAGTCCAGACTGCTTCTCTAACACTAACTTTGCACAGGAATAATCCTATGAGTCTTAGATCCTACAATTACAGATGATAGAAATGTGCAGCTAAGAAATTTGTGTTGCATTCAGCAGGAAAGAAAAAAACACCTTCTGATGAGAAGTATAACAGCAGCCAGCCTGACTAACTCAGTGAACAGATAAGACCTGCAGCAGCAGAATTGTGGCCTGCCATTTGGAGTCTTAAGAAGTGTAATCAGTTGACAGATCTAGGGGAAGTAAACAAAACTTCTGCCTGGAAAATGGAGATTTTTAGCAAGAAGGAAAACTCCAGTTTAGTTGAAGACAGCTGGACACAGTAGTGAAGGAAAGCACAGATGTCCTAATTCAAAGGAGCACTGCTGTGTTTGGAATAGACAAGACAAACAGCGAGGTTAAAACTGAGTGGATGTGTACAAATGTCACTGCCCTTGTGGGGAGCAAGATATACATGGATAGATGGATAGAGCAGACATGGAGAGCCTGTACTTCAGTAGTTCTTGGGCCTACAAATGAGCACTAGAAACTCAGGAAGTCCCAGTGACCTACAGGAGTGGGTGTAATAAACTGTCTGTATTTAGGGATTTCTCCACAGCCGTCCATACAAAACTAATGGACTGCAGAGGTCAAGAACATGCTATGTCTTGTTTCCCTTTATCCAGTACTGGATAAAAATATTGAGCGTTGGCCAGACATGAATGTTAAAATGTCCAGAGGAAACTAAAGGCACTGTCAGCAGCATTTCATGTAGATCATCTGCATGAATAGCATATTGCTGCCTCCATTTCTTGGGTTTTCTAAAACTGGAGGAAAAAAAATTATCCAATAATTAAGTCTTTGGTGTGCATACTGTAAAAATTCATTATAAAATTTATAAATCTGGAGGCTGCTTCTACATTTGTCTCTTAAATATGTTAGTCTAATGCAAGATACCAAGGCAGACATATATTTTGGTCATATACACTGGATAAAAACTCTATTGCAATGGGAAGGATTATGCAGGTAAGCTACTGATATTTTGTGGATAAAGAGACAGGAAGTTCCTTCTTTTCTATCAAAGGGAGGAACTGAGTTTAAAAATAGTTCAACAGGATTAATAATGGCCCTTGGTAGCAACTGTTAAATATAAAACCTGAAAAAATAAAGAAAAAAGAGAAGTGAGCCAGGCTGTACATAAAAAAGTTTGCCACGAATGCTTAAAAACTTTGTATTTTCTCTTAAGATAAAATACATCTAATATGGAATATAAAGGCATAAAATAAATGTGTTTTGTATATGATTTAACCAAATGTTGCAAACACTGTTCTTTTAGGCAGTACGGTTGGTGCTAACAATGGAGAAATTTCAGGGAACAAGAAAGCAAAGAGATGACAGTCTCAAGTAGAAAAGGTGAATGATTAAACCATTTTTGAGCCTTGATATAGTACTGTGGGACTGAAAAAGGGTGACCATTGGTCCTCTGAAGAAGATAAAATTGTGTATGTTTATAACAAGACACTTGATTGAAAGATAATTTGATCTCTTTGTTCCTTTCATTACGGAGAAGGTGAATAGCAAATAATACTGGTCTGTGGCTTAGTTAAAAATATACCTGGGGAGACCTGACCTGTTGTGGTTTGTAACCAAAAAAGGGAGTCTGGGGTAGAATCAAGATTCTAGATTTTAAAGCCCTAACCTCTGTATTTCCTAATCTAATAAAATGTAAATAAATAAACTAGCAATAAAAAACAAACAACAAAACAAAACAAAAAAAGCCCCACGAAACAGCATCAACAAAAGGCTACTAAAATAACCCAGTAGCAAACATCTCCCCAAAATAGCCAACTAAACATCACCACCACCACCACCACCCCTAAACTCAAGCATTTTATTCATAGTAAAGTGTAATTCTTCCTAATTTTGCGTATTGACTGTTCTTTCATTACTGCAAAAAACTTTACTTCTGTCTGTCTTCCACTTCCCATCCAAGGCAAATCCATTTTTAGTTTTGACTTTCCTAAGCTGATCTTCAGCAGTTTTCAGCCTAGATCTACCAAAAGCCCACTGGACTTTTTCCGTACACAGAGCTTTCCAAGTTCTCTCCTACCCCAGTCAAAAAGTGACAATTGCAGACTTTGTTAAACATACCATGACTTTAAAATTGTCTGATTAATTTCAAGCATATCCTTGCAGAATTTCTTCCTTGGGCACATACTAGCTTTGAAGAACTACAAGTGGAAAGAAATGCTTTTCATTGAGTTAGGAGGGAGGAATGAAACAACACTTTTAATGGAATCTATTAGAAATGACCAGCTACAGGTTCTCTAGAGCAGACGTGTCTGTGTAGAGCTGCTGAGGTAGAGACACACTCTCAAACTACATGCAGGGTCCTGTAAATCTCTGTAAATATGAGTGTTAAACTTAGAGAGCTTGTCAGAGAAAAGGGTGTACTTCAGAATGTCTCTGTAGGTGACCGTGCAGGTCTGTGAATGCCGGGCATTTGCTGCCATTTAGCTGCTGCTCCGTCCCGCTCATGTCTTCAAAGTTGCTTCTGATAAAGTTTGGCTGAGAAATGTCCATTCCATGTAAGAATTTGTGTCGCTGCCTGCGTAGCGCTGGGTGGAAGGATGTTGGAGGTCCCGTTTTATTGGATCGGTGGAGGTTGTGAGCAGGCGGGAGGGGAAGCTGGAGAAGCTGCGCTCCCGCCTGTCAGGGCGGTACACAGCAGTAAAGGACAGGGCTGGAGAGTGACAGCGCCGGGATGCTGTACAGCACTAAGGGGTGCCCGTCCATAAATACAGTAGGAAGTTTTCGGCAGTGGTCTGACAGGAAAGTCTGCACGGAGTCAGATTTCAGAGCTGGAGCAGTGAATTGCAGTGAGTCACACAGAGAGCCTGAGTGCTGCCTTTGTTCCACTTGGGTCTGAACGCTAAGGGAGAAACAGCAGGCTCCAGTTTTTATTAATTTCTTATTTTCATAAGCAGAAAACTCATGTGCACTGCACTTTTGCCTTGCTTAAGATTTTTCAACTGACTTCCAGAAAATGCTCTCATGGTAAGAACTCTTGCTTCTGAATTTCACTTTTTCTTTTTTTCCCCTATGTGTTTCTGTGTTACACTCTTTGGTCTAATTCCCCCTCTGCTTTTTTTTTTTTTCCTGGCACACCTGCTCCAGGCACGCCTGGTGGACCTGGGACTTGTCGCTACTGCTCTTTGGTTTGTCAATCCATGCTGGTGCAGCAGCTCAGATCATAGAAGGTAAGGCTTCTCCAAATCATGTTTATAAATTCAGACTAAGTGTGAATTTTAAGATTTGCTTTCTTAATACGGAAGGAGACTCTTGTTTCAGATCTCCATTTGCTTTGCTGTTTACTGTTCATCATTTCATATAGGAAAGCTGTTGTGAGTTAGGAGCTTAAATTCCCATTCATTCTGGATGAGAGTAAATAAATACATTGGTTCTCCAGCTCTAAGGCAGCTTATCATGCCTGCTTTCTCCATATATCTTCAGAATGTAATAATTAACAGAAAGCACTTCAAAGAAATTCAGAATACAGAATGTCTTTACAAAGAAGATAGATGTATGTGTCACCGTGAACATATCAGGAATGTGCCAGGCATGGTGTGAGTGCAAAGACAGATGTGTTGCTTGCTCCAGTGCATAGAGATTTCTCCTGGTAAGAGTCTGAACAAATTGAGATTTTCTGATCTCTTGAGTTAAATTTTTAGTTTTACCGGTCCAGTCTTCATGGACTTTCAGTGAAAAGTCTTTTTGTAATTTCAGATCATACGCTCTTGTAACACAGCCAAATTCCTCAGCATCTCTGGAAGGCATAGCCTTACATTTAACTAGTGAGAGAGAACACTGATTTAAAAGTTTACATGTCATTTTGAGAAAAGTGAAAAAGCTTCACATATTACTTTGCCATTAGGAAAAATGATATTTACTTCAAAAAGCTTTTTAACTCTCTTTAAAAATCATTGGAATTTGTTATGTAAATGATCTCTAGATAACTGTGTGATAGGAGCATTTGAAAGTATTGATGGGAAGTAGATACCACACATGAAGACTTTAATGTTACTCAGACTGGGTTTTGCCTTTTTAATTGACACTGTCATAGATCACTGACACTTTGGCATCTAAAAGCCCAGGTAGTTATTTCAGTAGGAGAAAAAGGCACCTATAGGTACAGATGAGAAATATGTAATGCTGTATATTACATGTAATAAATTAAGGAAACAAACTGAAACCAGCTCTTAGAACTAAGAAATGTATATCTGAATGGTGACTGATACATAATATATTGCCTATCCACTGAAGGCAGATGAGGTGAATATGTTTTTCTTGAGCTGATGAATGACAGTGCATGAGAGAGAATGGGAGAGAACCAAATTTTGGCACACACAGGTTAATGAACAGGAGACTATTAGAACTGCAAGTAGAGTGACAAAACCTGAAAACATTTATTTGGCACACAACTTTTTTGGTGGATCTATGCTTGTTTCTATTACCTAAAGACCTGGGGGTTTTTTTTGTTTTTTTTGTTTTTTTTTTTAAATATCCTACCTGTGAAAGTCAGATGTCAGAAGTAGGAAAGGTAATCCCTATTGTTTCTGGACCGTTTCTTCCACTGCAGAATTTTACTGCTGCTGGAAGGACTCCTAACCTTACCATGAATAAAGATCAAGTGGAATTATGGGAGTGTCCTAAGATCACTGGAGACTCGGAGACTGCTCTGGGAATGTGTTCCTTCATGATTGTGTTACCTTAATATTCCCTACTCATTTTTCTGTTAATACAAAAGCTCCTGTTCCCAAACACTTCTGAAACCAGGTGTTGAACACCAGAGACAAGAATAATATTCCTTTCCTTCTGGTGCTGCAAATGCATGACTAATATAAATTCTACCTGTAACTGAAGAGTTCCATTCTTTAAATCTTCCAGTCTAACTATTGGAAAAATAACCTCATTTTGCTTTCTCGCAGCTCCTTTTAGCAGTAGAGTGCACAGAAATAAACTGTGTATTTAATATGAAAATGCTTGGAGACACAGAGTGATGAATTGGCCCTCTGGTATTCAGGCCTTTTGCTGCTAAACATGTGCTTTATCCAGTGTCCTTTAGGTCACGGTCTCCTTCTAGGTTACTGCTTTCCAGGATTCTCCAGCCCAGTGAATGATGCTGCACTGCTTTTCTGAGCCTACTCTATCTACCCATAGCAGAGATTTGTATCTCTAAATTTGTTTGAATAAAAGAGAAACTGTGAATGAGTAAATGTGGTTTTAGAGGATCGGTGCAGGTGCCCTCTGTTGTACCATTGTGCTGGCTACATGCAAATGGGAAAAAATACCTTGAGATATTCTTGAGTTGGTTAAATAAGGGCAAGAAAATTTTTCAGGGATTGAACTGTTCACCGAGGGATAGGGGTAACTTATTTTTTTACAAAAACAAAGCAGTGACCCTCAGAGTTTAGAGGAGGAAAAATTGCCATCTTTGCCTTCACCATCTTTGTCTTCTTGTTTTCCCCAGGGAAGCACTGAATTGTGGAGCAGGGTTGAAGTTGCTGAATAAAAACCTCAGCGGATGTCCAGCAGAGGGCTTGAGCTCTTTCATGACTTTGGGAGAATACTAGAAAGACTAGTTAGAAAAATTTAATCAGTTTCCTATCAGGAACAATGTTATTGACCTAGACTTATTTCTCTTGAGGAAATTGTCTAGTTATGATTATTTCCTACACAGAAAAAGGGTGGGGTGAAAGAATGATGGGAAGTTGTAGGGAAATTTCAGGTAACAGTCTTAAATTGTTCAAGAATTCCTGGGCTCTAGTTTAACTTTTTAGTAAATTTGTGAGATGTTGAGTCTTTTCTTTTTGTAGAAGTGTTGCTTTCATTTCCAAGTCCTAGAATGTCTGGCTACTGCTCTTGTGGTCGAATAAAACAGAAAATAGAAAAAAAAAGTATATAAAAATTTATATATAAAGTAATAAACTACTGGTTGTAAAACAAATACCTAAAATTTTGAAATATTTAATTCAAAACTTTAAAATTCAGCTGCATGGTCTGGAAATTTATGGAATTTGGTCATTATTTCAACAAAACTTTAAAGAAATAATGTGACCTTGCTTCAGAGTGAAACTGAACAGGGTTCTGAAATCTCAGCAGTTTCTGTGAGTTAGAATGATGAATTTTACTATCTCTGTTGGAAGGTTTTAGTCCATTTCACTGCAGCAAGCATTGCACACATGCAAATAGTTAAGGAATAAAATGGTTTCTTCCTCTTCACCCAAATGTAGTGTCATTTGAACTATGGAGAGCTTTTGTAGTTTTTCTTCTGTGTTCACAAAAATTATGCAAATACACTACCTTATTCTTCTTGGGTTTGTGCAGGAGGACTGAAAATATGTTGGTGTTTTAATTAATTACCTCATCACTCACTTTTGTTCAATTGACAGTTAAACGTGTATCTATCTGTTCATAAAAGCCTGGTCTGTCTTATCTCATCTGGCACGGCCTTGCAGTGCATGTACTTGACCCTTAATTATGCCTGATAATTTATCTTGACTTACACTGATTTCCCTGGCTGCTTTTAACATGTTTTGGTTCTTCAACAACAAATTCAGTGAACAGAAGGTACCCAGAGCACAGCCTTGAACATGCTGGCACCAAAACTGTGGACAGACCTAAAGTCAGAAAATCTCAATGCTGAAATTTGAGTGGTAGACTTCTCCCTATGACTTGCTCTAGCTTCTTGCAGAAGTGACATTTATTCTTCTAGGCTATCTAGGCAGTTATCAGTGTTTCTCAGTTCCTTACAGTCAAATCAGTGCCTGTATTTTAAAAAATATAGAAAACATGTTTAAATGTGTGTGGTTCTGCAGTTTATGTTATGTTTATGAGCTCTAAAAGAAGCTTTACAAATTTCTCTTTGACATCTGGGTTTTATTATTAGCCAAGCTGAACAGCTCTTTCTTGGCCTAAGTTACATGCTTAGCAATAGTTTACATAAAGTAAACATTTGTCTCTTTCAATGGCCCTCTGTACACAGAAAGGCTGTCATTAGGCTGTTGACATAAAATTTACACTCCTGACCTGCTGAGTTTAATGGAGGAATCCTCAGTTATTGATTTCCATTGGCTGATGATCAACTGGTGTGATTCTTACCCGGAACTTCTCTTCACAGAGAACTGACATAATGAGTGTAAACAAACTTGTCTATACATCTGAAATCTTTTTTCTACTGAGTAATTACTGTGTGTGCTCTGAGTGTCAAATGTGCAATCACACATGTGATAGGGATGGCTCAGCCCATTCTTTCCAAAGACAGGACACAATTGCAGTGATAACAAAGCAGAGTCTTCCTTAAAGAGAGCTCAGATGGCATTGCAATCCTCTTGTACCAGACTGAGCATTTGGACATCATCAAACTGCAATTGAGACTAAATTGAATGAGCCACTGTGATCCTTCAGGCACTGTCTTCAAGCTGTCACCAGCTGTTGTGCATGTTTTTAATGTGGAGCCGAGCCTGATTTCATAGTTGATAAAAGGCCTTTCTATGCAAAACACAGTAATTTACAACAGAAAATCAGTCGGTTTCAGTTGGGGTCATCTCTTCCAGTAGCTGACTAGATTGATAACACCAGTAGAGCAAACCTGACTTAGAAAATTTGTTCCATTCTGTCACTTTTCTAAATCGATTCTTTTTCTGTGTAACACTCTCTACATGTTAATTCTCTTGGACAATAAACTGCAGGCTTCCTAAGCCACTCTGCCAGGCAACAGAAGACGTTTTGTAGCTTTTTTTTTTTAAGGTCTCAGAAGAGGAAACCAGCTGGGGTGGATATAGTGTTATAATAACTGTCTTCATTTCCTTTCTGGAGCCGTCCTTGGGCACAGTGGAAGTCTGGAGAAAGCAGTTGTTTCCCTTGTCTTGAATAGAACTCAAAATCACATTTGTGCTTGCATTTGCCACTTGCATTTGGATTTGAAGGATCATTTCAATAAATGAGCATCAGGAGGAATGATTTGACTGCATTATTTATGTTTGGTATATTCAAAGGGTTCCAAAGAATATAATTCTAGTATGTTAATTATAAGATCAAATGTCTTTTTTGGAGGCTGCCTATTCCTGTGATTTCTTCCCCTTTCCTTTGCTGTGTTTGCCATGGCTCAGTTTGTTTTTTCTTGTAGTGGTATCTCACATTTGACCAAATTCATGAAGTAGCTCTGCCAATTTATGCAAGGGTGCCTTGGCTAGAAAGACAGTAAATTTTACATTTTACTGAAATCTGATTGTTCTATTTAGGCTGTCATTACTGGAAGCTATTTAAGAAAGTATGTCTATTTATCATCATTAATTTTAAGTCCTCAAACAATCTTTTCCCACTTGGCCAACCCACATGATTACAGTAGGTTCATAAAACAACAAAATAAACCAACAATTTAGACTGTGCTTAATTCTTGTCATGAAACCTTCCCATGTCTGCCCACTCCTGCTCCCAAACCTAAAATCTCACTGATGTTGCAGAGAGCCAAATGCAGGTAGAATTTTCCCAAAGAATGAGTAAAATGAGCAAACCTCGTGTATTTGCATATATGCAGCAATAAATAACAGATATATTATTCAGGATACTTTCTGGTCAGAAAGCAGTGGCAAAAGCAACTGGAAGAACAGAATGTGTCCTGAAAAGTTAATTGCTGTATTTTAAATAATTCATGAATGTCTTACAGCCCAGTCTGAGAAGATCTGGGGTCTGTACCAAGTTTTCCTGAAGGGTTCTGAGAAGAACCAGAGTTTTCTGGAGGCACTCAAGTGTGTTTTATTCCAAACATTCAATCTCAGGAAGCCTAAATCTGGTAATAGCAATTCAGCAATGAGATTTGAATATGAACTGCCCCATCACTCATGGTCTTTTTCTTCATCTTTAGTACATAAGACAAAATACTAGCAAGTAAGGGCTCCAGCTCGTTCATTCTATATTTGGGAGCTTCTTGAGTTTTATGACTCTGGGTCTACTTCCTCTGCTGCCACTGAATCCATTTCTTGCTGTGAAGAGTTACTGCAGTTACTTATAACTGCTCAGGTAGGGCTCATTTCCAGTCCTATTTGTGACATATCTTCCTCTGAACTGTGAAATCAAAGTTCCATACATAGTCATGATGTCTGGCTCTGCTTCTTTAGAAAGCTGAATATAGCTTTTGATTTTCTCTGTACTTTTTTGGTGGTTGGCGTCTAAGAGTACATTATAATATCTGTCATTACTTATTGCATTTTATAATCACTGCCCTTCTTACAAGTGATACACATAACTCAAGGAGAACAGAACCTACCTAGAAATAATTTGAATTTTATGCTGTCTGCTAAAGAATAAGTTGATGACTCTTGAGAAAACAGTGCTCCAAGACATGCTTCAAAATTTCCTATAAGCTGTGAATATTTTGAACAGCCTGTAACTGAGGTTTGCTGAAAAACATTTTCAAAACATAAACCTGTGTGACATCCAAGCTCTGATTCATCTCTGGTGATATTTCACATAAGTAAACTCAAAAAGTAAAATTAAACATATGGGAGTTGGGAACAGGGTCCAGTAGCATGGCAAAAATACAGAGACACTCTCTGAGAGTATGGGAATGAGCTCAGGAAAGACAAAACCCATTTGGAATTAAATTTAGAAAAGGGAGAGAGGAGCAACAAGAAAGGCTTTTACAGGTACACTGACAGCAAAAAAAAAATATTAGAGAAAATGTGAATCTGCTGCAAAATTAAATGAGGCAACAAATCTGGTGAGAGGGAATGGAAACAACCCAGCTACTCAATGCTTTCTTTGCCTCACTTTTTACTGGTAAGATTTCCTTCCAGGAAATCCAATTTCCCTCCTTACCTCCAGGAGCCCCTGAGCCCACTGGGAAAGCCTGAAGGCATGAAGAGCCCTCCATTAAGGCAGGCTGAGAGAAGGGACATTGAAATCAATTGGATATCTGCAAGTTCACAGGACCTCATGAGACACATCCCTGAGGGCTCATCTAACTGCCTGGTATCATTGAGATAAAGCTTTGGAATGCAATCTTTGAAAGATTGTGGTGATTGGAATAAGATTCTACGGATGGAAAGAAATCCAATGTCATCCCTATTTTCAAGAAGAGCAAGGAGCAGGATCTGCAGGCTGAGCGGCTGACCTCAGTTCCCAGGAAGGTGTGGGAGCACATAATTGTGGAAGCCATTCTAGTAAGAATGAGGTGATTAGGAGTAGTCAGCACATAAGTGGGAAGGGGAAAATCTTGCCTGGAGTCGTCATGGCCTTCAGCAATGAAATAACCAGCTCAGTGTGTGAGTAAAAGACATCTGATTTGTGGTCTTGTGCAAGATTTTCAGCATAGGCTCCTGTAACATCCACGTAGATAAACTCTTGAAGTAAGGACAGATGAGTGGGCATTGATGTGCACTGACCATGTTATAAATGAGAAACAAAAAGTCTTGATATTTAGGAAAATTTAGATTGCTTTATTTGATATAGATGGAGCAGTGCTGGGGAACGTGAGGGGTTGCCGCCCACTCCACGCTCCATCAAACCTTGGTTTGCAGCTTCTTTTTCTAGTATGGTTTTCTTTGTAGTAATCAATAATTGTTATGTTGTTGTTGTTGTTGTTGTCATAATTCTGCCAGGTAAGCAGTGGTGGTCAAAAAAACATCCGTGGGACCGCTTGTGTGAAATCTCTGGACAATTTGTCAAGTAACCATCTGGTTTTGGCCGATAAAGAACAGCAGAAGTAGGAAGCCTGGTCTTAGCACATAGGTTGCAATTGATTACGCAAAGGCAGGAAATCTGATTTTGCAAAATCTTTCAGGCTGTGGGAAAACCTAGTTTTACAAACTGGTATCAAATACAATTTACTTAGAAAACACAATATTCATAACAAGGGGATTCAAACAGAATGCTTTTAATCATATATTTCCTTTTATCTAGTTCCATGTCTCATCTAAGTATTCTGGTTTATACAAACTCCAAAACTTTTATGATTAATGCAAATCTTTTATCAGTTATCACAAGAACAGCGTGGCCTACACGTGCTTGAAGGGATGTAATCAGTGGGGTGAAGTGTAATTACTGGGTGCCAGTTACCACTCCATTGGTGTGGTACCCTGCGGTGCCTACCGAGACCAACACACCTTAACACCTTCATTCACAACGTGGATGATGTGATAGACCGAACCCTGAACACCTCAGGTAGAATCCAGATCCATAATCAAGAGTGATCCCTTCAAAAATTTTACAGCTTGAGCTGTGAGCCATGCTCATGGGGAAAACGGGCAACTAGAAAGAGGAGACTTGTTTGGGGTTGGAGAAGAACTGTGTAGTTTTTCTAAATTTATTATTTTTCCCTTCCTTGACTGTACCAAAGAAACTGAACCAGGTGGCAGTATGTATCAAGCTCTTTCTTCCCCACCATTATGCATATACACTGTATCATAGTATGTTTGATGTCTTAATTCAATAACTAACAGCTGCCAAGCATATACTGCAGGTACAGCATTTCTCAAAATATATTCATTTAGAGTTGTTGCTGCTTGTCCCTGTGTTTCTTTCTGTCCCACAGAAAACTTCTGGCTCAGCACTGTCATTTTGCATGAGATGGTAAATCTTCAAGTGTAAAAGAGCTGTTGTGGATAATTGAAACAAATGTGCTGGTAGCTTGAGTAATTATTAGGCATTAATGTGTACATGGTGGTCTACAAACAAATTGAGGGGAAAATCATGCAAAACCTAAGGCTTTTCTAGGAATCCTCTCATATTTGGAATTCCTAACACCAAAATATCCATTGATCAGGAATCCTTCTTGCCAGTGGAGTGGCTGCCTCACAGAGGGAGGTGTGAGGGAGCAGTGTCTCCCCACAGCAAGGATTTTTACTTCTGCCATCCCACTTTGGTCAGCTACAGACTAACTTAATACACTGCGTCACTTCTGTGAGTGTGATGCTTTTTTATTCTCAGAGGGCCAAAGTCTTAGCTTTTCTTAGTCTTCAACTTTCCAAAGGCTGTTCCAGTTCCATCTGTTTCAACACTCTGCCAAACCAGCACAGCTCTTGGCTTGGGGGGGTGGAACCACTCGTCTGTAATGAATGCTCCACAGTAGTGCTGCCACTTTGCAGTGCTTGTGGCTATGGGCATACATGACTCAAACCCTTTCATGCCTTTCACAGTTAAAAACAAGCAAACATTTCATCCTGTTCAGGCTGGCCATGAATGTGGTTTAACACACATGGTTTGATTTTTTTAAGTTTCTGTCTTTAGTCTCTTTCACATGCGATTACAGGAAAGGTATAAAACACATACAGGTTTTGAAAGTTTTCTCAGCTGAAAAAAATCTGGCTCTTGATCAAAATAACCTATTAGTTATTGTAGTGAAATTATATTAATGTAAAAACATTTATCTGAAAGACATTTAGTTTTTAGTGTTCTATAAAGAATGTCATATTAATGTATAGCATCATTTGTTTTTACTAAATGATACGTGACTGAACTCATAGTCCTTAAGGTGGCCTTATATTATAATCAAGGCTTTGATTCTACATGTATATTTCTTGTTGGGTTTTTTTTTATGTTGGGTTTTCAGGGGGGTTTTGGTGGTGTACGGTTTTTTTTTCTGATGTACTTCTAGTGAAACTTGTATATATCATGAGATGCAAATCTGACAAATGAGTACCACATGGCAACTTCCTGGTCCAGAGATATGATGAGTGGGGAAGTGGGGGTGCTGCTCAGTGCAAGTGTAAACATTCATAAAATTTCAGGGATGCTTTCTCAGTGGAAAAATAAACAAACCACTGGTGACCTGAAGTATTGTAGCTCCTTTTTTACAGTTCTCTTATAAAATTTTAAAAGACAGAATGGAATTGTGGCAACTCTGTTACTGCTTTGCCCAGATGAGCTTTGACTTGTTCAACAAAGAAGTTTTCATTAAAAAAAGAAGTGGGGACGGAGCTGTTGTTCCAACTAGGAGTTAATGCAGACACCCCCAAGTATTTACAGTATGAGTGCTGAATCAATACTTGCTTACAAGCTCTCTGATATACTGAAGCTACTCTCAAGTGTCCTATCCCAAGACATATTGTTTCCAGACACACTGCAAAATTTCCATAAAGAGCATTCAAATGAAGCTACTGTCTGATTTAGCTCCTATACAGTCCACAGAACAAAACCTCATAGTAAATATGTTATTTGGTAAAAATGCCTATAACAAGTATGGGGAAAGCGAGAGTATCTACATGAATACCTTGTTTTGTCCTCTGTTCTGTGTGCAATTACAATTGAAGTGTTTTGGAAATATTAACTATCCCTGTGTGATATGTTTATCTGATAAGAACAGAAGTTTTTCCTGTGTCTGAATATTTAGGTCTGTTGTTTCTCCACGGACAAATCTCTAAACCTAGGTCAGTGCAACACAAACAATGCAGACTGAAATAATGAAGGAAAATTCATGTGAAGCACTCTGTTAGAATGATGTGGTCAAAGTGGTTGACAGGTAGTGTTTATTTCCTTAATGAGGAAGCTGTGACAACTGTGTGCCTCCAGCTTCTTTCAGCCTTTCCATTTTTGATTCACAGTATGTAGAAGGAACAAACTTTGCATTTTGAAACCAGGAGAGGCAGGGAAACACTCAGAACTTGTCTCCACATCCTCTTGCACCTGCACAAGGATCAGAGAGGAACCTGGTAGTAATGCTTGTACCTGTCCTGAAGTGCTAGTGGATCAGTTTGATGGGCTTCAGGTGGTTCTCTGTCTCTGCAAGGGTCATGAAACAAACAGTTGTCAACTTCCAGTTTGCTTAAAATACATCTCATAAGTTGTAGGGAAAGCCTAAAGATTGAGGGTCACATTCAGGTTATCTGTGGATTTCCCAAACTATACCTGTCTTGCTGCAGTTTGGAAACAAAGCATTCTTCATCTGAACATGAACCTTCTGTTAAGCAGCTAGAATAGCCTGCAGTGTACAGCATTCTTTTTTACATCTTCACTCTCTCTCTCTCTCTCTTTTTACTTGTATATCACCATTTCCTCAGCTGTTCCTGTTCAACATTCTATTATTGTTGGCTTGTAAATCCTAGGTGTTTCTCTTAACAACTTCAGCCACCCTGTACCTCAAGAAGTTTCCACTTGTGGGTAAGGTGATGATGTGGTCCTCACCATCACTATTTGAATGGTGGTAGAAACAACAGAGGCAGACTCTTCTTAGAGGATAAAACAGAACAAAAGGATGAGTAGCAGTCAAAAGGAGCAACAAAGGAAATTTTAATTGGACAAATGGGGGGAAAAA
This sequence comes from Cinclus cinclus, assembly GCF_963662255.1. Taxonomy (NCBI): domain Eukaryota; kingdom Metazoa; phylum Chordata; class Aves; order Passeriformes; family Cinclidae; genus Cinclus; species Cinclus cinclus. The sequence continues at coordinate 58,439,977 of NC_085046.1, forward strand.
TCTTCACCATGTCAGCAGTTAAATTCTGGAAGAAGTTGGTGAGAGGGTTTGAGGAGTCTCTATTCTTACAAGTATTCTAAGCTTGACTAGATAGGGCTCTTGGCAATATTATTCTTCAGAATAGCCCTGCATTGAGCAGCAGATTGGATTAGACTACTTTTGCAAGGCTCTCATAAACTTTTCTGTGATTTTAAAAAAGGGAACTTAAAACTGAGCTTTACATAATCAATTTATTTCTGAGCCTCATTCTCAGTTATGTGATCACAGAAAAGGGCAGTCAAAGAAAAGAAAAATGAATATGATTAATAGTAAAAGACCTGGATTGTGCCTGGCTGACTTAATCTCTTGCTGTTTGTGAGCCTTGTTAGAATAATCAGACAGCTGATAGGCTGTTAATAGTAATACCCAATATCTATATGGAATCAAGCTACCCTTTTCCACTTCATATGCTTCTCTAAAGATAGGTCAAAATATATACCCTTTTTATTTTCCATTTTTTGTTTTTTTTTCCTTTTACTCTTTTTACCTCTTCTCTTTTCCCTTTCCTTTTACCCTTTCACTGTTTTTATGTCTTCATTTCCCTCTTTCTCCTCCCTTTCAATTTCCACTTCTGCTTGTCATTTTGTTTTGTTTCGAAGTTCCGTAGAATGTTTTTGGGAAAATAATCTTGGAGCAGAACACAGGAACATGTTACTGCAACCTTATTATTTCTCCTCTTTCCTCATGGTCCTGCTGATCATGAGGCTCTTTAAGCAATGCTGTTGTCCTCCCTTTCCAAGAGAGTAGCAGTGAAAGGTTTTTGAAATTGAAGTGCCTTCTTGCTCTCTGATCTTTCAGGGGCTCACAGTCAGGCTGGCTACACTGACCACAAACTCTGTGGTCCATCCTCCTCTGCAGCTGTTTGCACCCAGTCTCAGAAGGGCCCTGTCACAGAGACTGCAGCCACAAACTTCAGCTGCTGGGGACAGAGGCAGACTGTACCCCTGCATTAATACAAGCAAACCTGGTATTGTCATGTCTGGGATGGCACCTGCTCCTGAACTGTTGTCCTTCTCCTAGTGCACAAGATAAACTCTCAATACAAAAAGTCAAATCTCTGATTTCAAAAAGTGCTTCTCAAACCAAAACAGACCTGAGCATGGACACATGTCTAAAGACAGAAAATGAAAAGCTGTCATATTAACTATATGACTAGTAAGATCAATATAGTGCATAGGACCAATTGCATTTTTTTAATGTCCTGTCTACATACAATTTCATTTTTGCAATGCAGATGAGCATGGAGGAAAATTTCCCCTCTGTCCAACTCTAATACGTAATTTGTTACCTGGAGTTAGTTACTTTAAACAACTATCCTGTTCTATCTGATGGGCTTGCCTCAAATTAAAAAAAAAAAAATCAGAACCCCAGAAGACAATTCTAAATGGGCCAGAGTCCTAGAATATCAGTGACTCTGTGAGCTGAGCTGTGATTTATTGTTCTGATTCTGTGTTATTCCTGCTATATGCATGTCACAAAAATAGACAGCATTCTAATTTAGGGTAATCACTGAAAATTTTGAAGGTTTCCACTTGCAATATTAATGGATATTTTAAACTTAAAATCAACAATAAGTCCTTGCTAAAACTGGTGTTTTGTTCAGCTCCAAAAAGCTAATCTCAGCCCTGTAGGACCAAGGCTTGAATAAACAAAAAAGAATATGCTGGAAGATCAAGAAAACAAACACACTTCCCTTAGATGCCAAAAATTCATAAAATGACGTTAAACCTAACACAACTGTACAATCATTGTCTATTCTGTTTTCTCCTAATTTTAACTCAGAAACAAATGAATGTGTTCTTCCCTAATGGAAACCATTCTGCTGGAAGAGACTTGGGCCTGGATTAGTTGTGATATAAATCACTAATAAATTCTTATGTGTATTTCTCATTGTATAAAGTTTTAGAGACATGTGACCTTAAAAAGAATGAGTTGGCAGAATTCTGGCTTTGAAGACTACAAATTACTGCACTTAAAAAATTCTTTGTGTCTTCTTATTAATCTGATTACACATTACATATTTCTCTAGATACAAGAAAGTTTTGACACGCTATTGCATGAATAATTTTTTTCATTCATATTTTTTCTTCATTTTGAAGCCATGTCATGAATACATGCATGCTCTTAAGATATATTTGGGAAGATGTTACTGTAGTTTTCATTTTCTTCATAGCAGGTGTAGACTGTCAGAGAGCACCAAAGGCAGGCTGCTCCACAGTGGTCGGGGAACAGGAAGCCAAACATCTGAACAAGTGACCCCACCAACAGTCCCACAGAAAGAAAGCAAAATGATCAGAGTGTTTTTGTTGATGGCAGCCAAGTTCAGCCAAGAGTCTGTATCGTTGCACAAGTCCGCAGTGGACAGAGGAAGCCAGAAAGTCAAGCCAGGAACACAAGTTTTTGGGTAAAGCTCTGGGGGTCAGTCAGCAGGACTCATGGCTGGACATGGACTAGCCAGCTGCAACATAACACAGGCACAGACCAAAGGCAAGATCCTCAGTTTAAAGGCAACTGCCAAAAGAAGGAGTGAAGGAAAGCCCTGCTGTGGCTTCTTAGAGCTGTTTTTACAGGGAATGCTAAATGCATGAGACCTACACCGTCACAGAGCAATGAAGTTTCTGTCCCTGCTCTCGAAGTGAACCTCTTTGTTACTGAGTTTTCTTTAAATTTCCACATATAGTGGAGAGCACTGTCTTGGTTTCCTGTCTGGGCACGGAATATAAAAGGTCCTCCTGGCTTTTACTACAGCTGAAGTGATTACATACTGGATGGTGTCTAATATTGTCTCAGAGAGAAAGGTAGTTGCACTGATGATCTTCTGATCCAAATTTCACTTCAGGATGTTGCCTTTTTATTAATCTGTGCCTGTTGGGTGCCTTTGTTGCAGAGAAGCCATGGTGCCAGCAGCAATTCTTGTCAGATAAAAATGGCAGAAGGGTGTGAATCTAAGCCCTAAGAGATTGTCCTATGGGATACCCCTGAAACATACTGAACATTGTACTGCTTGAACTTTGTCTCTCCTGGGGTGTGGAGGAAGGTTTGAGAGGGTTTGTGGTGCAGGGAAGAGCCCCACAGTAGCACAGGCATTGTATGATTTGGAGATTGAGAAGCTTAGAGATGTCACTATGCAATATGCCCTCTTTTTCACAGCAAGAAGTTATTCTGTCACTGATGGTGATGATGATGATGATATGAAATCTTTCTGGGTCCTGGGACTCCCTGCTCCATCATACTTTTACAGGTCTATTCAAGTTTACACATTGAGAAAAAATATGCCTCTTTGCCAAAGCAGAGAACCAGATATTTTCTGAATTTGCAATGACATTTTAACTACTAAAATTAATAATTAATGTGGTAACAAATATAATAACTTCCAACAAGAAAGCCTAGAGAGACCTGTGTACAGCTCATCATGATTTTGGGGTACCATAGCTTACCCTTAGAAGCATGATGCGTTGTCCAGAGAAAACCATGTTGCCTTCTTATTAACAATAATTTGGTTTTAGTTTTGCCGCCTTGTGTCTGTTATTTTAATATGGGCAACAGAAGAAATTTGAGAGATGCAGTGCAATGTGCTCCTTGAGAACCTCCTTCCTTGGCAGACAAGAAAAAAAAGATGGTTTGAAGGTTACTTTACTCTGTCTGACAGAACCCAGTGGCCTTATAGCTCCAAAACCTGATGTGTTTCAGAGATCACTTTTGTCTGTGTTCATGGTGTCTTTTTTTCATGCCAAGGGTACTGACCAAATCCATTGTAACTGTCATTTATTAAACTGTACGTTAGGAATAACATATGGGAATGGCCACATTGTTCAGAGAGAAATTGCCATTTATAACTGCTTCCAGCCTGCTCTTCCTCTACATTAAAGCATTTTATGCTACAGCCAACTGTTCAAACATAGTTCTGTGTATGTAGAACACTAACACTTTGAAGTCTGGATCATTTCAAAAGAAACTGTCCTCTGCGTTGTGAGCTCAGTATTGTTGCAGGCTTCTTTTTCTCCTGATTGTTTTGAATTTCAGCCAAGTGAAGGCAGTTTTGAAGTAGTTGAATGTAGCTCTTCTCCAGAAAAGTTGATTGTACTGTATTGTGGAGGGAAAGTAATTTTATTTTCTTAAGCATTTCTGTAACACCTCTAACCCCTGGCCATAAACCAGCACATTTGTGAGGGGAGGTGCTCCATGTACCCGGAGTGAAGATGCACAAGCCTGTCACAGAGAGCAGCCCTTGATCTACAGAGATTAATGAGGGAAAACTGCCTTTGGATATCTGTCAACTTCTAATAGTGTTTGGTTGCAGCAGGTGGTCTCCAGTTACCACTGAACGAAATGAGCATTAATTTGGATGAACTAGATGCTAAAATTCATGCAAGAACATGACATTTTTTAAAGGACTTTTTTTTTAAAAACATGGAAGGAATACAGTTCTTGTTCCTCAAGGAACAAGCTGACCAGTAAAAAGATGCAAGGATTCTGCAAGATTTGAAGGATTCGTTTTCCCAGTGGGCAGTCTATTCCAAAATTACTCATTTTCTTGTACTCTGACTTGGGCACCAGCCACCACTGAAGACTGAAGCAAACACATGTCTTGAGAGGTAGCAAGAGGGTGCCTTCTTTGTTGCTGACAGAGTGTGGCTCACGGTGTGCAGAAAAACAGCTGGCACCTGCTGAGGCTGTGCTAAGGATTTTATTTACCTCTTTTACCTCCACTGCAGACCAAATTTGGTGCAATTGCTGCTGGATATATCCTTGCATTTGAAACTGTGCCAAGGCCATTGGAAACCTGCTGTGTTTTAACATAATAGAGGTTTTTAGCTAGCACCTTTGCCTTCCTTGAAAAGGTTTATGCTTTCCCCACTTAAAAGTTTCACTACAGAAAGACTGCAGAAGTGAGACTGAGCTGTAGAATCTGCTTTCTATAGATTAAGCTCTAGATAAAGTCAGCATTTGCTTTTCTTAGGCATTTTTGACACTCTTAAAAATAACAATAACAATAATAATTCGTGTTTCATTTTAATGTAAAGTAAAACTTTGACATTTTTCTACACTTCCCCTCCACTTACTTTGTAAGATATGAAATGTTACTAACCCTTGGAAACATGTTCCAACATCTCCCAGTTCATTTGTCGTTCCAAAGAGTCCAACTCCTAACATTGTGTCAGTCACAAATTGGGGATTTCTGTACTATGGAATTGTCCTGAAGCCTTGAACTTGAGATATCAACATGAATTGAAAAACTCAGTTACAATTTTATGTTTGGTGTCTGATTTTACATAGTATGCCAGACCCATCAAAAGAAGCATGATTATATTTTGGCAGAAGTTCATTGGCACTATCGTGTTTTCTAAAAATCTTTAATCAGTAGGCTTTTTAAAAAACTCACTTCATTACAAAAATCCTCCTCAGGTAATTAGGAAAAAGAAATCAGAGCTATGGACCTGAATAACAGGAGTAGTCTATGTGGTACTTACTGTTGGAGGTGAAAATTCAGGGAAGCTGAATGCTAAAATGAACACAAAAGCAAGGGTCAGCTGGAGCCAGAGGGGTTGAAATCTTTGCTGTTTCCTGCAAGCTTGGATCCTAAACCAGCACACAGTGTGATAAAGCCAAAGTAGCTTCATGAAGACTCATCAATGCCTTGAAAACAGAAACTGCCCAGAGAAAAGAGTAAGGGAAGATGGAATTTAGTGAATGCTGCCAATTTTCTTTCCAACTTTGCCAATTAGTGACTGGGATATGACCAAAGTGTTGCAATACATGACTAATAATTGTTTCAGTCATTCTGTGTTTGAGCTGGAAATGTTCAGTGGACACTGGAACTGTGTCAACAAAATTTGTGTCAAAACATTTTTGGAAGATGGCTTCATTGCACAGCAATTAATGGTTGTCCAACATAATTTTGAGTGCTTTACAAAAATTGCTATTAATTCCATAGATGAATATGGATTTCCTGCTGTGTCAAACACATAAATTTTTGAACACAGGCAACATTTTTTTAAATGACTGGGAACCTTATGAAAACTGTAAAGATCAAAAGGGCTTCCATAAAAGATCTAAATCAGAGAAAGTATTTTCATCAATCTATACGGAGACATTGTGAATTTGTGCAAAATTTTGTTTTCAGAAGTACTGATAAAAGTTTGAACCTTGAGGAAGAAAGGAGAAAAAATTGTCTTATATTGAAAATTTTATAAATATCAGACAGGAATTTTATTTGACCAGTCTTGAATTCTTCTATAATCTGCAATGAAAAATTATCTCATGAAATTCACCAAGTAACTGATTCCTTGTGTGTTAGTAATAATAAGCATAAAGATAACCAAAGGCCTGTAAGATGTCATTATCCATCTCCCTTAGCTGACTCATATGGGATGTGTGAAATAACTGGAAGAATTAAGAGCTGATTTGTCTTTCTACATTATGTAAGAAGTTGAACAATTTAAATTGCATTCAAATGAGATAAATGTGCCATGTACTGAAAATTACATATATTTTTTTCTTTATACTGGCCATAGAGCTTGATTCAGAAAGCCTGGGCAGGATGTTTGGATATTTTTATTGTTGTCTTTGTTAAAAGAAGTTATATAAAAAGCAGGTAATCAAAGGGAAAACATTCCCATGATGACAAAAAAGTAGACAAAGAATACATAGACCAAAGGCATGCCACTGTCAGTGTTTCAAACATTTCATCACCGTCTACAATCAATCAGAATACTCAAAAGTGGAAAACTGAGCTTAAGAAACACATATACCTTCCAGAGTGAGTCCTGAAGAGGCCCATGAGGGTGATCAGAGGGATGGAGCACTTCTCCTATGAGGACTGACTGAGAGAACTGGGGCTGTTCAGCCTGGAGAAGAGAGAAGCTTTTATGGCACTTTCCAATACCTTGAGGGGGCTTATAAGAGAGCTGGAGAGTGGCTTTTTTACAAATACACTCAGTTTTAGGACTTGGCAGAAGGGTTTTATGCTAAAAGAGGGTAGATTTAGATTACATATCTGGAAGAAATTCTTCTCTGTGAGTGTGGTGAAGCACAGGCACAGGTTACCCAGAGAAGCTGTGGATGTCCAATCCCTGGAAGTATTCAAGGCCAGCTTGGACAGGGCTTTGAGCAGCCTGGTCTAGGGGAAGGTGTCCCTGCCTATGGCAGGTGGTTTGGAAATAGATGATCTTTAAGGTTCCTTCCAGACCAAACCATTCTATGATTCTATGATTCTATGGTATTCTGCCTCTGAGCTGTATGAAAATAGATTTTTAAAAAATCATACCACAGTCAGACATTGAGACATCTCACAGATCCTCTGTCTCTCCCTTGGAATATGCTAAGTTCCACAGTAAATCCTGGTAGCTCAGGGGTGGGTGCTGACATGCAGTCTGGTTTATCTCAAGAAGAGATTCTTGAAATTCTTGCCAAGTAATTTTGCTATACATTTGCTAGGCTCACTGCTGTCTGTTTAAAAATGACAATATATGCTTAAAATGCAAAAGTAGTCAGAGTATTGTAATATCAAGACTTGCTTGGAATGATAAATTGCAATGTTTATTCTGCAGGATTTCTGGGAGTTGCTAGTTTAAGGGTAAGTATTTATAACTGTAATGTTTCCCTCATTTGTATCACTTTCTTCCTCCATATCCTCCATATGCTTTCTTTAATCCTGTTTCAAGGGTTGAAACATTTATAGTTATTTTTAAAAGTATTTGCCTGGTCATCTGCTCGTTTCTATTTTATCTGTTACAGGTGACAGAGGGGTATCTATTCTGAGGCTTTTGAGACCATAGTTCTCCAAGATCATATCCTGTAACCAGCAGAAGTCCCATATCATTGAGTAACTCGAACATTGACCAGTTGCTTGATAGACACATTACGGTCAACAAGATAACAGAAACCTTTTACTCCACAGTCCTTCTAAAGTAATAATATTTATAAAAGGAAAGCAAGCATAAATGCTATTAAAGGCTGTCATGATTTGCTTCTGCAAAATGTTCTGGATTATATCACTTAGAGTGCTGTTAGTATATACAGCCATATCAAGCATGTGAATTATAAAAAAACCCTCCCTGCTGCATGGAAAGTATTTTCCATTATATGATCCATTCCACAGTGTGTATGATGGGTCTGATTTCCTACTGGTTGCAGTCACATTAGAGAATTACACAAGGATAAATCAGTTCTGTAAGAAGCACAGTAACAACTAGATCCACTACTACCCAGTATCATGGAGCTAGACAACCTGTCTGTGTCTAAGAAAGATCTCTTTTAGTAACTCTTCACACAAAGGTGCTTTTTCTTTCTATTTTAAGCAAAAAATCCTTTACACATTTGCTTTACTTTTGAAGGAGCTACTACTGCCTATCAGTAGGATGTCTGCTAACTTTTCACAGTAAAAATATCGGATAGGATTCTTTTGATGTAGCTATGAGAAGCGTTGGTGAGATGTGAATTTAACATAAATTTAGCCAGAAAATACCAAACTGTGTTGTCAGGAACAGTGATGATGTCACCAGATAACAGAGGAAAACTTCATCATCCTTGCAAAAGCACCAAAATACTCAGCCATTTAAATACACCATTAGTTTTGATTATCAGAGATTTGTTTTGGAAATTTCACATTACTTTTCTAGTAATGAGACAATCATGAATAAGAAGACAGCCTAGCCACAGCTCAGGACAATATTTGAGTATGTCCCTGCTTTTAGAAACATGAGTAGTCACGTATGTGGGGTGGTGTCCCAAAAAGCACATCCCCAAGTGCCATTCTGAACTGGTTTAAAAAACACCATCCTGCAGTCTACTGATACCTTGAGAAGAGGCTTGAACATGTACAGGTATCTTCTGAAACTGATAGAGGCAGAACTTGGGAAGCTGCTCTTCTACACTGTCCAGAATTGTGTTCATATAAATTATTAGGAGGGAAAATACCTGGCAAGCAGTGCTGTATGGATGTTCAGGTAGCCTTGGCATTTACCATGCATGGATTCTCACAGAACTGCAGGAATCTGTGACATCTTCCAGGTTTCCTTTTTACTGCAATCCCTATTCACCCCATTTCCTAGCATTTGTTGCTTACAGCTCCCTCTCACTGCCACACGCTTCTCTATAAACTTTTTGCAAAGGTTTCTTCAAAAGAAATGCTATCTACCACTCTTCTGCTCCTCCAAGATTTTTCTGAAATCTTGTTACTTCATTAGTAACTCAGTAGGTAGGTTCAAGTGCATGCATTAAGGTTTGTGCAATACGGTCTCAGCATTCTCGTAGTGGAGTTGTTGCCCCCTACTCCTCTTTAAAATCCCAGTAATATTCACAGTACCTGTCAGTGAGTAATGGCAGCTACAAAAGATTCTTTTCTACCTGTAAAACAAAATAATGAAATACAGGTTGGAAGAAAAGGGACTCTGAAGACCATCTATTCCAACTTTCCATTCAAATTATGGTCATTATGATCAAATCAGCTTTGGCTTAGCCTGGTTAACCTTGAACTTCCTAGATGTGATGGACCTACTTGGAGATAAATATTTTAATTCTTCTCATGGGTTGAAGTCTACATCTACATGGCGTTCCCTATAGCCTGGCAATTGAAAGCAAGACCTCATGTTTCTTGGGAAGGTGATCCTACAAAGCAGCACTGGCAATGTCATCCTCTCCTGTGTAATCCATTCCACCCTGATATAACCCTGGATTCCAGTCCGTGTTAGAATGGTTTGTACTCTATGGGCCAGGAAGAAAGATTTGGTTTTATTATTTTCAGCAGTTCTGATGTCAGCATTGAAGAGATGGGAATGAAAAATAAACTTACATTTAGATGCATAAATGATGTAACAGGAGGTTATTTTTATTCTTTCATCAAATGTTTCAACATTATCTACTCATTTCACTGGCATTAGAAAACAATTTGTTTTGTGAAATGTGTGCATGGAGGATATATTAAATAAGCACAGACTTCTGACTGCTTCTAACTATGGTTTTCAAAATCTATGCTTAAAAATCTGAGAGTTATTAAAGGTGATCCTAAAATAAAAAGTTCGCTCCTCACAGCCTTTTACAACTGTTAGCATGCTGGGGACAAATGAAGTGGAGCTTCTCAAAAGAAATACTTAAAACATGACAGTGACTCTTTTTTTTAACAGATCTGCACCTAGGAAAACATCTTTCACAAAGTGTGAACCGAGGCTGCTGTAAATCAAACAGTAACTCTATTGATCAATGAAAGGAAGGAAGAAATTCCTATGGAATGTAGGAAACTCTAGAAAGAGAAAGGCAACTAGTGGAGCACTTTGTATAAAGAAAACAGTCAAGCAGTGCTTGCTTTGAGAAAAATCCTATTTTTTTTTTTTTTACAATCATGTTTTAGATCTGATGCTAATGGAGGGATTTAACATTTAGATGATGTATTTAGCAGATGATAATTTGCTGGGCTTCATTTTTTGAGCTGAAATACATTTTGCCATAAGTGAATCCAATCCACCAACTAAATAATACATTTAAATTCATCTTTGCCATCAAAATGAAAACTCAGAAATTAATTTTAAAACTGGTTGTGAGGAGCATGGCTATCATAAATATGTATGATGAAATTACAAAGACATGAAAGAAAAAGTGAAGCAGGATAATGCTTCAGTGTCCCAGTTAACCTGCTTCCTCTTTCATCTTGGGATCCTATTGGACACTAAATAGGAAACTGTGACAAGTACTCAAAAATAATTTTAATTTACCTTTTCCTGGCTCTAAATTGTTAAAAGCTGAAACTACATCTGTTCTGTAAAGCACTGTTTCTTTTCTCTAGTGGAGAATGTTTAGTTCACTGAAGAGAATGAACGCTGGGAAATATAAATAGTGGAGTAATACATGTGCTGTAAAAATCTCCTGTGGACTTGGTTGTATTTCACAGTTTCCAACAGAAAAGATATTGAAAGAAAACACTGAAAATCTGTCAGCCAAGTAGAAAAATTTCAGCAGTCAAAACCCAGTCCTCTGAAACAGCTGAAGGATTTATACCTTCACCCAGAAGTAGGCCATAGAATTGGGCAACCCAGGAATATATAAATTTCAACATTTGAAAGTTGAAATTAATTTGAACACTAAGCTCATTAACTGAGCTCAAGGCTCAATCCCATCATATTGGCTTTATAGTACCAGCAAGGAGACAAACAGCTCCTGGCAAACTGTGAAGGCAGACTCCGCAGAGCTAAACTGGAAATTTCTGTCTTGCCATTAGGCAACGATGATATTTTCATACAATTGCAGAGAATCTAAATTTATTGTATTGTTAAACTCTGCCAGAATTATAATACATAGACATTTTGCTTGGCTTCATGTTTTATTTTGCAATGAGATAGTGTATATCAATGCACCTCTAAAATCATTATTTTTTATAATAAGAATTGTGTCATGCTGATTTCATCAATTAAAAAGGCTAATTAAAAAAGTTGTAAAACAAACATAAAATGATTGCATAAAAATAATCACAGTTCACAAAGTATGTCCAATCCCTCTTGAGGGATTTTCTTTGGCCTGAACAAAGTGTCCTTTTCACATAAAAATTTCACAGTCAGGTAATTTCTTCAGTGACTACAGTAAGCAAATGCTGCAGTCCTGTTAGCTGCTAATGACCCAACAGTAAAATACATTTTCAAAGGGAAGTATGCTTTTTTCCCAGTTATCTATGGAGGGCACGTGCTTTGGTTGTCACTTTTCAGCATGCTATTTCTCTGCCCTGTGTCCATTATTTGTGGTTGGGTTGGATTTTTTTCAGGAGAGAAAAACACAACCATTCCTACTCGAAGTGCTCCACATCTTCATGCTTGCTGCATTTGGGTGCAGGAAGCAAGCCAAAGAATTATGCTTCTGTTTTTATTCTCTTCCACTACTGGACTAAGTACAAATACAAGGGCCCATTTCAGACTTGTCTCAGTGGAAATGAATGAGCAATAAATATCTGATCTTTAGTCTGGAATATCTATAGCTGCCACATAGGCAAAACTGGATCAAGCAGCATAAGGCCCTGCTGTTAGCAAACACTTCACCAACTGCTTCAAAACTAGACTGAGCAGCTCTTGTTAAAAAAAAGAAAAATCTGCTACCACATACTGTTTTAACGTTTATGGGAATTCCAGAGTGGTTGCATAATATGAATTAATTTGTCACACTTCAGTGTTTTGGTTCCTGAAGTCTCAGAAAGAAAATTTTTATCATTATATAGTGAAAACTGGATGTTAATTTTTAAAAAGTGTATTGATATGTACTAATGTATCTGCACACATATGTACTTTTGATCAAGCAGCTTTGTTCAAGAGGAGAGCTCAGGCTTGTAGGCTTTTGGTGGGTCACCTGCTATCATGGTTAACTATCTGAGCAGTCTGGCAGTTTGTACAGCAAGATTTATTCAGTCTTTGGTTTTTAGACAGTTTCTCCTCAGTGGTACATTGTGTTGAAAATAAAGCAGGACTTCCAAGTGGGAAGTCAATCAGTGGCTCTTTTCTCTATGAAATGCAGTGAAAGTAAAAGACAAAAAAAAAAAAAAAGAAAAAGGGGGGGAAAAAATAAATAATTTAGAGTCTTTTAGAGTCATTTATAGGTTGAAGGCGACCTCTGGAAGTCATCTGGTCCGATCTCCCTGCTCACCTATTGCCCAGGATCATGTCCAGACCATTTCTTAATATCTTCAAGGAAGGAGATTCCACAAGCTCCCTGCATAACCTGTGTCAGTGCTTAGTCATCCTCAGAGTGAGAAAGGTTTCCCTCATACTCAGAGGGTTTCCCATGTTTCAGTTTGTGCCCATCATCTCTTTTCCAGTCCATGGGTACCACTGAATAGAGTTTGGCTCCATCTTCTTTCCACTCTCCCTTCATGTTTTTATATAAATTAGTAAGAATGTAATAATAAGGTCCTGTGTGTCAGATCCTTGGCACTTCTTTGAGAAAGTTGCCTCTAATAGCTACAAATATAAGAGACTTCAAAGGATCCAAGCTCTCTTTTCTCCAACCACATTTCCTCTGGAAAACACAAGTGAGTGTATGTAAAATTATGTACATGTATAAAGCAGCTCCGTCAGGTTCTTTATAACTCATTCTTCCTTTGCTTACAAGAAATTCTTTGCTATAGCATGAAGTCTTCAACACTACAATCAAACCAATGGATGAGGGTACTACTTTCTCCCAAAGTGTTTATGAATACAAGGAAAAGTCATAAAAGGAAGGACAATGGTGAAAACATCAACTGTTTTATATCTACATATATTATGTTGCCATTCAAATCCAGCACTACTTCTTAAGTAGATTGTTTGTTACTCGCAGATCTTCCATTAACTGTGTTTCTAAGTAGATACTGCTTTTTGTAATTAATAGCAGTTACTACTAACCACCAAAAATTGCCAAGTAAGATGGATGTAATAAAGATAATGGAAGCATTCCTGGTATTTCTTTTGAACACTGTTTCTCCTGCTGATCAGAATGTGTGTCTTTTTGTTTGTTCCCTTTCAGTCTGGCACAGAACCTCTACTAGGACACAGTTCTAGATATCTGCTAAGTGGTTTTAAAAATCTGTCTTTGTTTTCTGCCCTACCAGAATTCACTAGGTTACTTCAGGTCACTGCGGATGTTCAGACTCCAGATATGAGAGTGTAGCCAAATACATTAATATCTGTGTGAGTTTGGCTATGTGGTCATGTAACAGAACCACAAAATTTCAGCTGCAGAAAGAGACACCCTGTCAGATCCGAGATAAACCTCTTGCCCCACTGAGCCTGAAGTACTGTAGTTGCATTCTATAAGCCAAAATAATTTTGTGATTCTTTTCCTTACTTTAAAATAACAGAAAAGCCTCTACATATGACCTCACTGGCTGTATCAGCTAGTTCCTTGGTGTTACTCCAAAGCAAGCAATGCAGCTGCCAGACAGACCACTGGGAACTGACCTGGCTCACAAAGAAGCTAATCCATATGGAAAAGTTCTTGGGGAGGGTGTGTGGAGATGGATATTTTTTGATCTCCATATTGCAAATTTCAATTTTCTGTTTATACCCTCTGCATTCAGCTGCCATGATCATGTCAAATTGTAATTTATGTTTCTATGGAATATACTTAGCATTTAAACAAGAAGGTGATGATTAAATAAGAAAGTGATGAAACAACTGATGCATACAAGTTTGGGTTTGCCATCAACCATATGTTTCCACACTTGCAGAGTCTCAGTTTGGGTACTGAGAGTAGCTGATGTATTATATAAAATTGTCATTGCTGTACTAAAAGCAACAGAACTACCATGATTCACCCCATGTGAAAATTACTTACACTTCTTTGGATTTTTTGACTGCATGTACAGAGTTCCTGAGAATCAAAAAAACTATTTAACAGCAATGTCTTCTCCTCAATTTTCATAACTGTTTCAGATTTAACCTACTACAGCATGATTCTGCTGCTCCTTGAATGCTATTTACTACTGCTGCAATTTGTGAATAAAGTAGCATGTACAGAGAAAGTCAAAGCTCACTGAATGCAAGCTGAAGTCCTAATGTTCAGCTTCCAGGGAATGAACCTGAACATATTGAGGTTTGTGTCAGCAGGATTTGTGACCTATGGATGCCAGAAGAACAAGTTATCTCTATGATTCCAGAGCAGTCATGTTAATTGCCTCATGCCCAGAAAAGTGTACATTGGTGTTACTGTCCAATGACTAGATTAGTTTGTAAAAAAAGAAACACCAAAATAAAACCATATAAGCTTAATATTCTTTTCAAAGACTGATAAGAGAGGGGGAATAACTAGATCCTGTTCACCTTAAATTTTCTTCATAGTTCTGCAAATATAAGTAGGGAATGGGAAGCAGAGAGGGGAGGTTTAGAGGGTTAGAGGCATTTTTGTTGACAAGGATGTTGACACATTTGGAAGAGACTGAAGGCTTTGGTGCCTGCTGGCTTGTACAAGCTCATTACTGCTCACAGGTCTGGCAGTATGTGCAGCATATGCCAGAGAACAAGATGAAGCTGCAGTACATTCCCAGGGAAAAGGGACGCAGCACTGCCTCTAAGATTTGTCATAAAAGCTGCAGTTTGAAAAATGCCTCCTGCAGCTGCAGCTCAGCACACTGGATGGCGTGTCTTTGTCCAGTGGTTTTGGCAGGAAACTGCTAAACAAAGAACAAAGATGAGGTGGTATTTGACTATATATGGAATGTTGGAGGAGGAAAGTGATTCCAGCTGATGGTGGAAGATAAAGGAGGTGAGAGCAGACAGCTGAAAGATCTGGAGAACTAACTGCTCAGAACATGGAAAACACAGCCTTTTAGGCTGCATGATGCTATAATTTCCACTACCTGGAGACTTCTGTTGGGAGTCTGACCCATCAAAGGGCATGCTTTAATTCAGGCCTAATTAAAATTTTATGCAACATAGTTGTCCTATTGCTAACACACAGCTGTGCTTATCATGAGTGAAATTGGTGAAACCAGTGTCTTAAAATACAAGTGAGGGCTCAGCTGGCAAAAATGAAGACCAAAGCATATAATCAAAGCCAAAAAATGCCAACAGCATTGTGGTTTGTCGCTTATTACGTGAGTTTCTTTTTTCAGCTTTCTGAATCTTCGATCCAAACAAGCATTTAAATGAAACCCCACAAATTCTAAGGACATCACTCTTTCTTATTCTTGTCACAACACTAACTAATGGCCTTGAGAAAGTAACCTTTGAAATTTAAACCAAAAGAACAGCATTTTGTGTCAACCAACTTTTTAAAAGCAGAAGGCCAATATGCCAACACATTTCTAATGGATTTATAAATATTGGATGCAGATGTAAATCACCTATATTCTCCAAGTTAGACACAGCATGCAGCTGAGACTTCTCTGGGAAACACTTTCAACTGCATATCAAGTATCAAGAGCTAAGAATTACTTCTGTGTGTTACTTTTATCTTTTTTCCTCTATTTTCAGCTCTTGTCTCAAATAATGTTTCAGTGAACTAAAAATACAGTATTTACCAAAAACAAGACTTCATCTATTCTCTACATGCTCTGGAGGAAATGAAATTATTTTTGGCCATGCACATTTAAAACACAACATATTCTCTGCATGATTAAAAAAAATGTTCATTTTTCCTCCTTTGGTCATACAGCTTTAAATCCTGAATAAAATATAACAGATGTTTCAGTTACTCTAGACAGAAGCTATTGATTAATTCACATTGTATACAAGCAGTGGAGAACTTCTTATGTAGGCAATAAGCTGCACAGACACCAGAATTAGTTCAATAATTCTGCATGATTATAGAGCTGTTATAATTAATGTTAGCAAGTTAGAAAATGTATTATCTTCTACTTCTCTTTGAGTCAGTGTTCCTATGGATAATTATGATTTACCTAGCAGTCTGGTTTCTCTGATTTAGTAGTCAGGCTGTGATCAATGATGTCACAGCTAGATATCTCAAGCTTTGGTACATGTATGTGTACGTGGAAGATCTTATTTACATGCCTGAGCCTGATTAAAACAGTGAAATGCATTGCTGAAAGGTCTGATCCACGGGGCTCTTCCAACGTTGCCACACTGCCCCTGCCACATTTCCTTGGAAAAGGCACAAGAGAAATGCAGCTTTGAATCAGGGTGAAAGGTTGTTTCATCTCTCTCAAGTTTCTCAAGCCACCACGTTTTGGGTCATGCGGTGATAGGTAGACAAGGATGGAGTGAAAAGGGGGAATACATAGTTACACTATGAGGAAAGACTTCTGGACATCATCTACATAGAGTAACACATTTCGTAGTATGGTCATTTTCTGCATGATGCCTTTTCAGAAAAAAAATCAGCAGTTTATTGGTGCTCCATGGTAGTATGTCTGTGGAAAAAAGAAAATATAAATCTTGTTTGTAGAACTGATTGAATATTTTTGAACTGACAGAGATAGCAGTGAGTAAGTCTATATCTGAGGATTTTCTCTGAACTAGCATTTCTGGTTGTGAAAAAGTCCCCAAAACATGGATAATGTAATATATGAAGCTGTGTGCATTTGAAGCCAAGTAAAAGTAAAGTCACTGCTCTGCATTCTCCTTCTGTATGAATGGGTTGAAATACCTATATCCAGCATCTCGTTTTTACTTCATTTGTCTTCTAAAGAAAATGTCTATGTTCTTCTTAATGAAGATAGTAATTCCTCTAAGATACTAAGCAAAATATTTGTTTATGAAGTCAGGTAGCTGAAACCAGATTTGTTTAGTTTACTGTTGCACAGGACCATGTGTGAGGTCCCTAGTGAGAAATCTGTGGTTTGTAAGTAGTAAAAGTAGTTACTCTGCTGAGCTGAAAAAAATAACTCATTATATTTGTGTTTGAGAGGATATCTGGAGGCAGATATTACAGTGAACCTTTGAATTTAACTTGGTTTCACTAGGAAATAATCCATTTATTATTGCAGCCCATGTCTGTGCAATGACTTCTGAGTCTGCTTTGAGTCTGAACTACTAAGCACCAAATTTGACAAAGACACAGAGACCAGATGGCCATTAAATCCTCACAAACCTCATGGATCAGGAGCAGAGTAAGGGTGGGAAATGTATTTGTGTCTCCACTTAGAGAGGGACTGTTTGGAGAAACAACATATTTGCATAAGATGTCTAAATGCTGGAAAAGTTTTAGTGAGTGCTTACTCTTTCCTGGCAACAGAATCCAATCATAACACAGAATTCTAAGAATTTGTATCAAGTTATAATTTTAAAACCAGAAGGTCTTTCAGTTAGGACTTTAGCCAGGATTTCAATGTAGAGCTTTCTGACTAGAGATGACATTTTTATGATATCTTGTTTAAAATCAATCAACTTCTTAAAATTCAGTGCATTCACTGGGGAAAGGCAAAAAAAACAGGAGCATAATAAAAGCATATGTGATTTATACTAAGATATAAAAGTACTGCAACACAGCTCTTGGGAAATGAAGTTCTTGGGAAAAAGGAAGATGGAAAAAGAAAGACTATGTTGGCTGGATTTTATTTCTACATTTTTACTGGGGCATTCATGCTATAAAAGCATTTAGCTGTCAGAAATGTTAATGTTCAACACAAGACATACTTTTAGTATTCACTGTTCCCATATAATCTACCTCACAATCTTTTTTCCATTTCTCTGAATCCTGGCCATTTATAAATCAAATCTACTTGCTATTAAGTCCAATAGTGTGAAGAATGCATGAGAATACACTAAGAAGGATAAAAGGCAATGATAAATATCAGGTGCATAAACTTAGGAACATTTATGAAAGGGATGCCCCTGAAAGACAATGGAAGTCCTCCTAAGGACTTGAAAATAAAACATTAGTAACTAAATATCAATTTCTGTTTCTTGACATAAAAGAATGGATAGCTTGGTCATCTGAGAGAGGGACACTGTCCACCAGGTCTCAAAGTGCTGTGGAAGAGTCAAGGATGCACAAAAAAAATTCTGTTTTTTTGTTACCTTACTGGCTTTTTAGCCCTTAATTTTTAAAAATAAGAAACAACAGTAACAAAACCCCCAAACAACAACGACCAAAACAAGAAATCCAAACCATAACCTCAGTTACTACAATATTTATATTTTTCTGTACTCATGCAGTCTGAACTGGAACAAAGTGATTTTCTACTTTCAGCTTAGCTGTGTGAGGAGGGTCTTGGAATGCTTTACCTGAAGCTCTGGTGATGTGTTATAAATGTATCAGCTTCCGTCACACAGAGCCCATGACAGACTGTAGAAGCCACAGAAATATCTGTCAGCACTTTGTTTCTTTCATGTTCCACTCAAAAACTCCCTGCAGGCATCCTTTCCAGCTGTATTGGAGGCAATGCTTGTCCTTGGGTGTTCTCGGGTAGGGTCTGCTTGCAAGACCAGCTTGCTGCACATGGCATACAAAGTTGGCCTGAAGGCTCACTGAACATACAGACTCTTACTGCTGTGATGAAACAGATGTCCTGAAAGTGGCATGAGCAGGGAGCATGGCATCTGTCTTCTTACACAGGCACTGACTATGCACAAAGCTGTGGGGAGCAGGATTGCAGGATTTCCTGGCAGGAGAGAGTTTTCTGGGTCATTCCCAGCGTCAGAGGAAAAGTGGGAAGGCATGATACTCATGGGAAATGCAGGGAGAAGGCAGTGTTCAGGTCATTCAGGTATGAGGGGCAAAGGAGCATTTCTGGCTGATGGTTTCTAATTTTCATCAAGCAAATCCTACCTGTCCATATCCTTTTCATGCTCCTGTTCTACGACAGAACCTTGCAGTGGAGACAGGCTCTGGCAAAAGCTGCTGATTAAGTGCTCTCTATCCTTGTTTCCCATTCAACCTCTTTATATGGGATGAGAATTTATATTCAGGTCAGTGTGCCAAACTATGCCAGTGTCTGTTTTTCCACATTTGGGCAGAGACTCTCTCTGCTGGCACGTACAGCTCTTAAATCTAGGAGTGTCGGCTGCCTCTGCCAGTATTTTAAAAGTGAACTGTCTTCACCATCTTAGAAATACCCTTTTTTTTTTTGCAATGAGAATGTTGATAATTTTCTTCCTTAAAATTTTAAAATTCAGAATTAAAAAAGAGAGAGGGAAAGAGAAAACAAGAACAGCAATATATCAGCAGTATATTACCCTGCCCTGAGAAAATGCACAGAAGACAATGTACTTTGATTTTCAGGGTCATGGTGGAAGAAGAAGGGTAGTGTGATAATTCACATCTGCTTTGTTATAGACGTAATGGAAATTAAAACGTCCTAGCTTAGATGCCGTAAAAGAGCTTGCACACCAAACACTGACACTGGTGATTCATAAGCAATATTCTCCCCTCAGCAAAGCTCCCATCTAATTTATGAAGTGCTGTGTTGCTTCCTAGTGGTGAAAAGCAAAAGCTCCTGCTCTCCTGCAGCCACTGAAGGCTACTTGTCTCTCTAGCTGGCAATCAGAGTGGCCACATCACGCTTACATACGTGCACCACACACAGGCTTTACTCCATGAAGTCAGTGCCCAGCCTGGGCACAGGTGCCTGCTATTGCACGGCTGCAAATTCCATGAAGGCTCTGGAATTCTTACACAGGTTAGCTTTGTAGAGTTATCTTCAGGAGTCCAGATGTCCTAGCAAGTCTGGAAATCTTTTTCCATGACGGGCATCTGTGCTATTTGCCCTCGCTTTTTCCACTAATGCATATGGAATATATGGAATATATGCGATCGTAGAGAAAAATGTCTTGAAATTGATGGGCCTGGTACATCCCCAAAGGACTAGCATGAGAAAAAGGATGCTTTTCACAGGTAATTAAATGGCTTTAAAGGCCTCATAAGCAGAGTTGGAACCTGGCATGGCAGGAGTACAGCGAGTCCAGAGATGTGTCAGGGGGCTGCAAAATCTGCAAGAGAAACAAGACTCTGAGTTCCAGATAGTTGTTTCAGTCTCGACCTGGTTAACAACTCAGTTAGCTTTGCCTCACTACTGAAGCTGAACTGCTAAATATTTCCCACTTTTTCCTCTCATCTGTTTGTGAGGAAAGAAGGAAAATGAATATTTAATGTCTGTATTTTGTATTTTCTACTGCTGTGGCTCAAAGAAACAAGTGTGTTTGAAGCATAGATTTTTGTCATGATAGGAAAACAGTTCATTGAGTACACATTAAAAAGCTTTGGGTTTATGGAAAAAAAAAATAAAAAGGTGCCCAAAAATATATGGAAGACAGTCTAGTAGAACAACTGACAAAACAATAAGAAAATAGTGCAGTATTAGATCAGGAAAAAAAAAAAGTGATTGTGTGGAAGACAGCATTTTGGTGATGTTTGGGAACCCCCAAACAGTATTTTGTGCAAATACGTGTCTATTTAATTATGTTTAAGCACTTTCGCCCAGCAGAGGGCAGAATGACAATGACCTACAGGCAGGAGCTGGCAGAAAGTGTTGGGAAGAGCTTTTCCCGAAGGAATGCCAGCCCTGCTCCGGTGTGTGGGTGAGTACCCAACTCCTGCTGGCTGCAGCCTGACTTCCAGGTGTGCAACACCACTAGAAAGTGCTTCTGAGAGGTTTCCTGAGGTATCTGGAAGGAAATGTTGCAGCCTTTAATACCAATATATTCCATCCATGTTTTCCAACCATGTAATAGTGGCAGCTAAAAATGTGTCCAGGCAGTGCTGTTTTTCCTGGTAGCAGCAATGACGCTGGCCTCTTCCATTTCATGCAGCACATCTGGGACCGTGTTACAATATTCCCCTTCTTTTTCTCTCTGCAGCTCTTAATTAAATTTTATTTGGTTAATGTGGAAATCCTTCCCTGCCTAATGGTATTGCTATAAATATTTCTTGTTAATTCAAAATAAAAGCACTTTGGCAGCAGGGAAGAAGTGATTTTCTTACTGCACCTCACAACTGCTCTCAGTGTAAAATAATGTTCAAGTTGCAGCATCTGTATGCAGAGTAGAGGCAGTGGAGACAGAGATGGTTTATTTATGCTTCTGAAAAGGGATCTTGCAACTTGCAGTTATGATTATTTGGACTGGAAGAGGACAGGGAAGCAAGGTCAGTTTGGCTCAAGTTTACAAACAGAAAAGTGCCTGGTCTTGGCTGCTCTGAGTCTGGTTTGGTTATGAAAACATTTGTAGAATATTGCATTTTTCTCATTTCCTTAGAAGACCATGAAAAGGAGCTCATGCAGCAGTGGACAGCAGTGAAACAAGCTGTTCTTGCACAGGAGAGTCAACGACCATGGGGTGAATGAACTTTTACAGGCATGGGCCAGGAGCAGCTCCAATAAAGGTGTCTGAAGAAGAATGAGGGAAACACTAGGTGAAGCTAAGCTAAAAATAAAGGGAAAATAAAAATTTCATTCAAAAGCCAGCACCCATCCCATTCTCATCTATGTGGAGCCATCCAAGCCCTCCCTTGAGTGAGTTAAACCAGCTGTCATAGTCTTAGCAACAGGATGGTTGACTTCTTACCCTTAGCAAATAGCAACCACTTGATCATGTTATTCTGACCCTTATGCACCCATCACGGTTCATTTACTTGAAGCAGAATTGGGCTAAATGTGGCAGCTGCTTTACCTGAATAATGGTTAACAAGCATTTCTAGCTAAAAACATAACAGAAAACATAAACAGGACAATCCTTAAAATATCAGCTGGATAAATATTGCTGCTGAAGTGTAAGTGGTTGGGGCCAAATACGACAAACATTTGTAACTTGCACTCACGTAGTTGAGATGGTCCAGCTCAAGCCCCTTCTCACAGCAAGGAAGACAACAGTAGTGTGTTTATCTTGCAGTAGTGTGGCTTAGGTTGGTCTCACCATACCACTGCCCATCATGTTCTTTGGCTCAAAGGACTTGCCAATATTTCTTCTTTTTTTTTTTTTTTTTTCTTTGTCTCAGACTTGGAACATTGGAACTGTATATTTTAAAATGAGGCTGAGATGGGTAATTCTGTCTATGGCAGAGGTGAGGTCCTTGCCTTTGAACTCCGCTTCTGCTATACTTTCTAGTGGTGAAACCGTGGATAAAAGTAGACTGACAGTGTCCTTATCTGTAACCCTGTAGCCTTTGAGTCTGTTGTTGTAGTTTCCCAAAGCCTGTGTGATAGTATGCTTTATACCACCTTTGAAGTTAGGCTGTGTTGAAGAGTGGTGTATCAGCTAGAAACAGGGACTCTGGGTATTCCAAGTTTTATATGAGTTCTTGTAGGCAACAGGAAATACAAGTACCTTACTCCCAGTAGATAATCTCTTGTTTTAAATTACTGTTTGTAAGAAAGTTCTGGATTCTAGTCATATTCCTAAAGTAGCTTTTAATATAGCATCCTGACAGCATCTTCTCTGGAGAAGAGAAAGCTTTCAGAAGATTTATAGCAAGTTCCAGTACCTAAGGGGGCCTAAAGTAGAGCTGGAGAGGGACGTTTCCCAAGGGCATGTAGTGGTCAGACACATAAACTGAAGGGTAGGCTTAGCTTAGAGGTTAGGAAGATGTTCCTTATTTACAAGGGTGGTGAGGCACTGGCACATGTTGCCCAGAGAAGCTGTGGATACCCCATCCCTGGAAATGTTCCAGTCCAGGTTGGATGAGGCTCTGAACAACCTGGTCCAGTGAAAGGTGTCCCTGCCCATGGCAGAGGGGCTGGAACTACTTGACTTTTAAGGTCCCTTCCAAGCCAAAGAATTCTATGATTCTATTATGCAGCTTGATCATCCAAGGATTAGGGATCAGGCCTAGCACTGGGACTACCCTGCTCCATGAGGGAAAACATGAGGAGGAGGCAACCAGGATGAGATAATGCATGTGCACAGTCCAGAGACAGTGCTGCAGGTGCCAGAAGCTGCATCTGAAAGGAGGCTCCTAACCAAAAAGTCACAGTGTAATAGGTAAAATTATATGAATGTATAATACTTTCTCTACCTCTGCCTTCATTCCATTTTATAACATATAAATACTGTGTTTTCACCTTAACATCTAAAAGAAATGTAGTAGGCCTCCAAGCAGGTAGGTTTTTTTCTTTCCTCTGTACTTCATCCCTTGTAAGCAGTGAAAAAGCATTTTGGATCCCACAGATTTTAAATTCCACCCTAAGTAATTGCATCAAAAAATTGGAATAAAAGAAAAAGAACCAACAACCTAACCCCTACCATTGTCTTCTGCAGTCTTGGAACACTCCACATACTGACTGACAGGATGATTTTTGCAGCACACTGGTGCTTCTCAAATGGTCCCTGAAGCTACTCAGTGGGAATGGCCAGCTATCAGCAAATTCTACAACAGTTCCAGCTATATCGTACAGTAATAGTGAGAAATTAAAAGTACAGCACAGCTCATAGCTCTAAACTATAAAAATACCATCCCAATTTATGGGGTTATGCTTGTTGAGATAAAATATAGCTAATATTAAAGCTGCCTCTACTACAACTTCCAGTGCCCCAGGTCTAGGAAACATGAACATAAACGGGATGAATTCTGGATGCTCCCCAATATCCAGTGCCTCAGTAGTGTTTGAAACAAAACTATTCTGATGCAGCATAGTTCTCTGGTGGCTTACAGGTACTTTAAATAGCATAGCATTTACCTATTTATGTAAGGGAATAAGGGAGTATTTTTTCTCTAACATAACTGCATTAGGGAGACATTAATTTTGTGAGGGATAATTGAAAACCTGTGGCTGTAGGTCTGTATTCTGCTTTTAACTGTGTCTCTAGGTCCTCATAAATCCATTAAGAGCTGGGTATGAGCTGTAAGTACAGAATTTGGAGAGACACTTCTTGTTTCATTTTGATTCTCTGTGGTGGATAGGTGCAAGCTTCTACCCCAGCCTCACTGCAGTTCAGACTCTTCCTGGGCCTTCAGACTTATTTTACTCAAAGGAAAATCCTGACTCTTTGCTGTCTTTTGCTGCCACCTTTTGCAAACACTTTTGTTCGTCTCAGAGGCTAAAAGAGCTCGTGTTTGGGGCTCTGTGTGTTACTGTTGGGTAACTGATTGGGAAGCTGCAACTGGACTGCATCTCCACACATTTTGTGGGGAGAATGAACAGGCTCTTCCCCAATCACCAAATCTTCCCTTGAGAATGGGAAATGTGAAACTACAGTTATATTTATTAATTTCGCTTCTAGGATACATCCTGCTGTCCAAGCCTGATGGCTGAAGACTTTAGATATTGCCCATCTCCTTTCTTGGTCACTATAGAATGGTTCTTTGGATGTAGCTTTGGTATCTGTGTACAGTTCCTATATTATCCTTCAAGATCACTATTTTCCTTATATTCTTACCCTTGCATAATGGCTTACATATTATAGGGTAGTAGGTGTAGTGCAGGTTCCTTTATGTGTATATATGTGTGAATAGAAAACATAACCCAATATTAGACTCACAATCAAAATATTGTTAGATGTGTTTGTCCAGAAAATAAGTATATCCACGTTTTAAGCTATTGGGAAGGCGAAAAAAAATCTATCTGGCAAAGCATTTAAAGGTGTGTGGATGTGGTAGCTGGAGACATGGTTTAGTGATAAGCATGGTGGGGCTGGGTTAACATTTGAACTCAACGATCT
Organism: Cinclus cinclus; assembly: GCF_963662255.1. Taxonomy (NCBI): domain Eukaryota; kingdom Metazoa; phylum Chordata; class Aves; order Passeriformes; family Cinclidae; genus Cinclus; species Cinclus cinclus. Next base: position 58,465,017 of record NC_085046.1, read on the forward strand.
TAGAGGTCCTTTCCAACTTTTATGATTCTATGATTATAAAGTACAGAGAAAAAGATGGATTAGGATTTATTTCAACTGTCCTATAACATATCTGGCACAGGAATAACACTATACAATTTCTTTGCAAGGCCACTAATACAATGGAAAACACTTTGCCATGCATATTCCAGGCTGGTACTGCATATCAGCAATGAATAACAGAAGTACATTGCAGCTGATTAAACTCTCTAATTCTTCATCAGAACCAGCTTGCCAGTTTACAGAGCAAATTCTTTTATTTTGGCTGATTCTAATCAGGTATTTTAAGCAAAGTTTTTCAGTTCATTTTGCTTGTGGTATTCAGATGGACTGTCGTACCTTTTCCATTACTATTCCATTTGGACTTATTCAGCCTATATGGCCATTACAGTCACAGGTAACTGAATAAGTTTAAAAATGTAAAGAGGATTTCTGTACAGATTCAGTTCTGAATCAGTCACTTTGATTAAAAATATTATCTTTTCCTGCTTGCTTTAACTTCTTAGAAGAAAATTGGTAGTTGTGTTTCTCGTATGCTGCTAGAGTGTGCCTCCCCAAGGCTCTAGTTAAAATTGGGTGCAGATGCTTAGCTGTTGTCTTTGCTCCTTCATTACCTGGTAGGAGCTGTCTCTCTGGGCATGTTTGGCAGAGATACATAATTCTGCCTGTTTGCCAGAGCGCAAATACTCTTCTTTCAAAACTGAGTCTTGATTTCTGAACTGTACTTGTTATGCAGTGCAATTAAGGAGATAAATGCGAAAATAAGGCATAAATAAAACCTAACCTCTGATGTAGACACAGATAACTGCAAGGGCTAAAGCAAACCCACTGTAAATTTTATCCTGTTTTGTGAAACACGTTGTTTGTAGAGTTCTATTACTGTCTTTGTGAGAAAAAAGGATCTCAATATATTTAAGAAATCAAATGTTGCTCATTTTCCACTGAATCCACTATGTAAGCACTTTCAGCATTTTTTGCAGTTTATGGACAGCTGAAGTTGCAGGAAATGCTTGTTGCCATTCAATTTCACCGAACGCTTACATGTACCTTCCTTTAGCATACGAGTAGCCTCCATTAGTCAAAGGACAAAAAGTGATGTGTGTACATAGCTAGATGTGTGTAAGCACTACCTGGACTGTGGCCTGAAGTATCAGAAATACATTTCTGGTGTTATAACACTGCATTTCAGTTTTTCAGTCCTTTCTTAAAACATGTAAACCAAACGGACTGTGTAGCTCAAGGATAAACACCGCGTTTTTTTCTCATGCACAGAGCGAGGTTCCAAAGGACACCTTGACCTCACGGAGTTAATAGGAGTCCCTCTTCCTCCTTCTGTCTACTTTGTCACGGGCTATGGAGGGTTCCCAGCTTACAGCTTTGGTCCAGATTCCAACATTGGCCGGCTGACCAGCGCTATAGTACCATCGCCTTTCTACAGAGATTTCGCCATCGTGGTTACCGTGAAACCAAACAGCGATCGTGGAGGAGTGCTCTTTGCAATAACAGATGCCTTCCAGAAAACAATCTACCTGGGACTGAGGATTTCACCAGTTGATGACAGCACCCAGAGAATAATAATGTACTACACAGAGCCTGGATCCCATATATCCCGAGAGGCTGCTTCCTTTAAAGTACCAGTGATGACTAACAGGTGGAATAAATTTACGGTGACTGTTGAGGGAAATGATATTGCTTTGTTCATGGACTGTGAAGAATATCAGAGGCTTCAGTTTCAAAGGTCTGCTCGAACCTTGGTATTTGAATCTGGTTCTGGGATATTTGTTGGTAATGCAGGAGCCACAGGACTGGAAAAGTTCACAGTAAGTGCTGCCTGATAAATTCACATGCCTCAGTGTTTAATGCAGTGTTTAACTCTCTACCCAAGAAACCCTGCTTACAGTGGTTATATCCCAAGTGAGGGTCAAATCATACAGCTTGTATTTTCCATACCTAGCTACAGTTTGGACAGTGAAGTTATATAACCTCTGTTTTAATATGCAAAGGTTCTGAGACCCTCAGAATTTTATCAATAGTCCATATGTTTAGGCCAAATCTTCTGTGTGAATATTAGAAATTTCAAAGTAAATATGTCACATAATTTTTATGGCCTTTCTAGGAAGGGCTGTTTCAGAGAATTCATTTTCTTAATTTTTGAGAATACCTTACTGTTAAGCCAATGCTTTGAATGCTTATTAGTTAGGTAGTCATATTCAGCATCAGAAGGAGAATGATGTCATCAAAAGGTAAAGATAGTCAGAAGATAAGGGCGTATATTACAATCTGTATGTTATTTGAAGCTTATCAGATGCTTTAGGAAATAGAATGCCAAAACCACTACTACAAAGCTCCCAAACCTTCTTAGCCTGGGGGCAAACATCCTTCCTGCTGCATCCTGACTGAAATTCCGAGTCACTGAGAGCAGCCGCTATGTGTGAGATTGACTAATTGTCAAATAGAAAGGAAAATGTCACATTTTATCTGCCCTATTTTTGTATTTCCTGTACTTCAGAATTTGTACTGTGTTTTGTGAGATTAATATCTCTTCTAAATTAGTCAAGCAGCAGCACAAAACAGAGTGGATCCTTGTCTTTAGGGAATAAAGATGTTCTTTCCAAAGTTCAGGTGGACTGGCAGGTTGTGAGCTTCACTTGGTAAGCAGCGAGTTTAATGTACTTCCATCATGTGATTGACTAGTCTAAGCACCTAGAATCGCAGAACTGTATGGATTAGCAGGAAATAAAGGGTGGAAGGTGATACGTGGGAAAGTGATATGTAGAAAAACTGCATGTTGGTGCTGTCTTTCTTAGGCAAATAGGAGGACTGGAGTACTGTGAATGCCTGATCACTGAGTAGGATTAAGAGGCATTCAAGAAAAGGAAACCACCTTGGTATCCCGCCTGGAAAACACGTGTGATGACCACCTGCTGAGATTATCACCAATTAATCTGTAAATATGAAGACAGAAATGCCTGGTGGATGACACTGAAATGCATCCACTGAAACAGGCTGTTCTGTATGCTATACTGAGTACATAAATTTCAGCCAATACTCTGCTTCATTAGCACTAATTGCAACTTGTACTCTAGGTTCCTGTGACTTTATTTCTTCATGCATCATATGTCGTGATTGCTTCTGAGTAGAAAAACTAAATGTTTGAACCTCACTCCAACTCTGCTTCTATGCCAAACACTTTTTTCATTGATTGCCCAAAACAGAAACAAATCATAGCAGATTGTGCAAATGAATAGATGTCAGATGCTGGTTTGCTCTGGCTAATAGGAATACAAGTGTCTAAGGCTCTGGTTGTCAGATGTAAAAGGACATAACTATCATCACTTTTATTGAAACCAAAGGAAAATCTAGCCCTGATGCTTGTAAAGAAAAGTAGAAACCAGACAACAACCAAGTATGAATCAGTGATGATGCCAGATGATGCAAACTAGTTTTTACAGCAAAGACAGCAGCATGTGTAAGACCCAGAGAGGGAGTTAAATATCATATACCTACCACCCCTATCATGCAGACTGGTCCATGACTTTCCTAGTTGGAGGAATTGGCTAGCAGTAACACTTGGGAAACAGAGCTCTATGTTTTGATTTTTTTTTACCATCCAGGGTCACAGATTAGAGCAAGAGGAGAAAAATGCGTTCTCTAAATGTGATTCAGTTTAACTGTGGAAAAAAGATCGCTTCCAGGAGACTGCTTAATTGGTTGTGCTTCCTTCCATGTATGATTTTTCAGTGAACTGTTCAGTCAGTCTGACATCATTCAATATTTGAGCTGCCCATTAAATTTTGAGAGAAATAGAATGTTGAGATTACTGAGCTATTGCCTCAGAAGTCCAGCAAAATTAGGAGGCAGCAAGAGCATGAGTTTCACGGTCTTCAAAGGCAGATAAATCAGAGGATTTTTAAAGATAGAATCACAAATTTTATTACTTTCTAAAATATTCTAGGTTGTGTGTTATATGTAAACAGGTTCTTGACTTGAATGTGTGTGCCCTATTGTGCACCATGTCTAACTCTGCGATCTTGTAATAGGGAAACATCCCACACATTTCTTAAAGCACTTTGAGTCTTTGCAGAAACAATAGTTAAATGTTTTAAATGAAATTGTTACTGCTCCTTCAGCATGTCAGACTGAGAAGAAAAAAGAAACATTTGTTATCAGAAAATCTATCTCCTTTATTTCCTCTCTGGAAAGTTTTAAACTGGTTTCTTCCTGACTCACATCATCATTTATTGGTATTCCCCTCCCATCCTTTGTCTCCATTTTTAGGGTTTTCACATGCCACTTCTGGAGCTGCCATGCACTCCTTAACTAAAAAAAGCAGACAGTGTTTTACAGAGTGTATTACATAATCCAGGACTAGATCCTTCATCTGGGGCACTAACAATGCAGTGTGGTGATCATAGTGTCATTGGGACATGACAGTCGTTATATTCTGGCAGCTTCCATTTGCTCCATATTTTGCAAAAGGAAAATTTATGAACACATTTATCTCTTTAAGTTTGGATTATAATAATGGAATTTTGTACTTCAGGTCATTTTCCAAGTAAATCAGAGCACAGTCTGGGGTATTTTGTTGCTTTGCTTAATTCCTACCCCTCCACCTTCACTTCCCTTCCCACATGCTACTTAAAATATTACTTCCTTGAAATGTTTTTGATGTTCCATGTAGGGCTCCATTCAACATCTGACAATCAAATCTGACCCAAGGGCTACTGAAGATCATTGTGAAGATGATGACCCTTATGTAAGTATTCTTGTAAACACTTCCTCAGTGCCTCAGAGATTTCAAAGTAAATTTCCATTTGACATCTTTCTTAACACTAAATGTAGAATTTTTTTCTTGGAAACATTGTATCATTCTTAAAACTATCTGTGGAGTGGATTTATTTTTCTGTACAGCTCCCAAACCTATTTTTTCAAAAAGTATAATTTTATTTTGTCTAAAACACCTTTCAGGAAATGAACTGTGGCTTTTATTTTTTGAAGGGTTGTTTTCATGGAATGCTGTAAGTACTGAAATGGCTTCACCAACCAAAAAAAACACGGGCATTTTTCTGCATTTAAATAGCCAATTCCTTGGAGATCATGCTTTTCCCCTGACTTTTATGAACTTCCTCCCAATAATTGGCTTTTGCACAGGCTTCAGGGGACAGCAGTGGCAATGGCAGCATTCAAGACCATGACGTTTCTGAGGCACAAGAAGTCCTTGCACCTTCTCATCTTCCCATAAGGGTAAATTTATTTTATTTATTTACTTCAAAACTCTGTTTTAATATTGCTCTTTTAAAAGGTGGGATTTGGATTTGATGAGTGGCTTTCATATTTGGATCTTTCCAAAGGCTCCCATGAGAACAACGTGCGCCCAATTCATGAGAATGATGGCACTGTGGCAGACAAAAATTCTGGCATATTTGACAACAATTAGCAAACAGATCTTGGAAAGAGTACAATGCAAGATTGGGAGAATATATATGACATTTCCTGGGAACACTCTTTTACTCTGCATCAATTTTTATCTCAGAAAATGCTTGAGCCAAGAGTATATGTGGTTAGTGGGACTGAGCTAAGTTATTCATCCTTGAATTTCTTGCATTGTTGTTCAGGATTTTTTTAACAAATGAGAATTTTACCGCCCTCTGATCCCTACTGCAGAATTCCTCAGCTAATTTAATGACACATGTTGTGAAGGACATACACCTTTTTCTTGCCCTTCTGAACGCGCTGACTGCAGCTCTCATTTGGTGGTTAATAGAATGGATGACAGAGTAAACAGCTGTTTCTTACCATATTTAGAGATTTCTAACACATCATGTCCTCCTCACTTTTTATACCAGGCTTAAATATTTCAGCCCATTCCTCACAGTGAAGCTTTCCATGCTGCTTGTGTCAAATATTTTTCTCTTTAATACAAGTTCTCATTAGTTCCTTTAGAGAAAATCAGTAGGTTTCTGAGAAATGACTTCACAAAAAACATGCTCACATTTGTCTGATATTGTACAGACTCCAGCTCTTTCACTGATGAATCTTGGAGAACCCGTGGGCAAAACCTTTTTGGTTGTGATGTCCTGTCATTCACTTGCTGTATTTCCTACCCTTTTCATAAAAAGACTTCAGTTTTAGACATACCCACTGCTGAGTTTCCCAAGAACATTTTTCTGCAGGAATTTTAACTCTTCCAGGGTCAACATGAATGGAAGAAAACCTTATTTTTTTCTGTTATAGACTTCAAGTTATCTGATCACTGGTTTTTATAACTTTATTAAGTATTGATCTAGCCTCCTGCTCCTGATATGTTTGAATAAACTTTTATTAATTTTTTTGCCTATTACATATAGCTCATTAAATTCATTTTGACCTGCCTTGTGCTTTGCACAGAATCACAGACTAGTTTAGTTTGAAAGGTGCCTTTTAAAATTTCAAAGCAGAGCCAAACACAGCAGGTTGCTCAGTGAGCAGGATGTTCAGTGCCAGTTGGTTTTGGGTTTCCTCAAGAGTGGAGACTCCACAACCTCTCTGTTTCAATGAAGGGTTTTTTTCTGACATAGAGCCTGAATTTCTTGTATTTTAATGTGTATACATTGTCTCTTTTCCCTTCACTGGCTACAGCCAGTAAGAAGGATCTGGTTCTGTCTTCTTTACTCCCTCTTATGAGGATCTCCTACACATTGATAAGATTGTTCTGAGCCTTGAGGCTCTCTTTCTCTAAGTGATTAAAAGACAGACAGCTGCCCCAGCTGGTACTGCTGCCTGGGGTAATTCCTCACTGGATGCAGGATTTGCACTTTACTTTTCCTCAATTTCTGCAGACAGGTAGGGTTTTTCCAAATGGCAGCAAAATCACTTCTTTTGATTGTGAGGGCTTGATGACTTTTCTGCATTTTACATCACACCACAAAATTTAATTCATCAAAACTTACCATGCCTTGAATTTTTCTCATTTGGATAAAAACTGCAGCTAATTCAGGAGAGATGTCTAGCTTCTCCATCCAGAAAAATACCAATTCTTTTTGCTGTTGTTTTTAGCTTCTGTTTAATAATCTTCATAATTACTGTGCTGTTTAAAATGACATACAGCAATAGTAGAATTTTTGGCTTTTAGTCCTCCTCCTGAAAGATGTTATTTAATCCCAGTTGGCCACACAGCCACTCACTCATTGCCTCACCAGTGGGATGGGCACAGAATTGGAAGAGAAGTCAGAAAACTTGTGGGTTGAGATAAAGACACTTCAATAGGTAAAAAGCAGTGCTGAACTGGAATGAAACAAGCCAAGGGCCCTACTTGAAAATCTGAGAAGTGTACCTTGCTTGTGGTTTCCTCCCTCTCTTCTGGGTTTGTCTAGTGTACGTCCTTTGTTTTGGAGGAATGGAGTCCAAAGGTATTATACCAGTTTTTCTCACAATTCTGGTTTGCTTCATAGATGCAGTAGTTCTGATTACTGTGCTTTGAATAAGGTAATCTAGTGATCCTTCCTTTAAAACATGTGATAAGCCTTTACTCTAAACCATTCTTTGGGATTTTTTTTTTTTTTTTTAGCCTGAAGATACGTTGGCTGAGCCAGTGGAAGCCCCCCCAACCATATTGTCTTATTTGGAAGAGAATGATTTCTCTGGAAATCACAGATCAGAAGAAACCTCAGAAGCATCTAAATTTAAAGAACAAGGCACTGCCTCGGGTTTTGGGGTGTTTTCTGGGGGTGGGTCATTTACATTCTCTGGTTTTGAGTCTGTCATTTCTCTGTGCATGGAAAGCCACTCTCATATTTTGGGTGCAGACCGGAACTGAAAATCCTATGGTTTTGGACATCTCGTGTGCTAGAAAAGAATTAGCACATCAAACATTTGGTCTTTGAAATTGCAGTCTGTTAAACTGCAATTTTTTAATAGCAGCAAAAGTAAGTGGTAGCAACTACAGCCACTGTTCAACACATCTCTCACTTCTCCCTCTGTATAGGAGCCTATCTTAGACTCCTTGTTAAACATGCAGGAACAGATTTAACCTTCTATAGTGTGGAAGTTTCAGTTACTGAATTGTACTTCATATTTGAATTTTTTTTTTTTTTTAATGCTTGGGTAAAACTAAAAAACTGACCTGAGGAGCTGTTGCTGCGACAATCGGCAACACTCCAGTAAAAATGCAAGTACTAGGCAAAGGGAATGAAAGAAGAAAAATCCTCTTCATTCTGCTCAGGTCAGTGAGAAGCACCCCTTGAGTCATACCTCTGCAAACTGTCCTGCTGGCTCTAAAGCCACATGGCATCTTTAAAAGGGATTTAACATGGCTATTTATTTGATGACCTGATACAGTAAAACCCAGCCCTTCATGTAAAACTGAATCCTGCCACGGAATAAACAACCATTTAATACTTCTATTGCCTCCAAAGGATGTGAATGTGCCTAGTGCACCAGGGGGGTGTTTTGAGTGAAAGTGTAGGCAGATAAGCAATGACAGCAAGGCATGATGCAGTGAGGAGTCCAGTTCTCCACGCTAGGACAACTTCAGGACACTCCTAGAAAACAAAAAGAAAAGCTATATTGATAAGGCGAAAGACAACGTTGCTATTTAAACTCTATTCAGATAGTACCTGTTGTAATTAACTCTTATTTTTATGTGTTACATGGATGACAAATAGGTAACCATTAGACTAGAGCCCGAGGAAAACATGATGATGCAATACAGCCCTTGACGTTAAAAGAGACATGTTGTGTAATTTTGCTCTCATCTTTCTCTTTTTTTTCTTTTCTTTTAAAATTTTCAGAGTTCTAAAATGACTAATATTAATCTTTGGAATGTATTTTAGTCATAATCTGAATTATTTCTTTTTTCATACAACTCACAGCACCTGCCTCTGATAAATACCTCTAGGTAAGTTTTGTTTTGCTCTCTCATTAATAAGTGTTTATTTTATTTAGATTCAGCTGTCATGGAAACCAGACAAGGCAACAGTGAGTCTTCCCCTGTCACACAGAAAATGTTAAGAGAAGAAGATGGCTCTGGTGCTGGTGTTTTGCCAGGAGTAAGCAGAGAGGAGGTCTGTATAATGGGTTTATGATATGCCTAATCTTTTAGTCCCAAGAACAGGAAAATCCAGACTTGGAAACATATTGCACATGTAAGGTAGTGTGTAACCTGAATTCTGTGTGATCCTGAAAATTAGAATTATGTAGATCACCCATTTGGAATCCTGTGAGCTACTGGAATACTTGACCTACTTGCTGGTATATTTCAAAATAATCAGCTGGCAGTACATTTTTTATTAATTAACCTTCCTGATCCAACAGCCACCACAGATTTTTTCTAGGCAAAAAATAAATAATGACCTATCCTTCCTCTTGTCTTTTACACCAAACGTTCATTCTTTTTATTGCTTGAAACTACAGTAAGTAATGACAGCTTCTTTTAGCCAGAAAACACACTGTGTCACGAATGGTAGGAATTTAGAATAAAATTTCCACACTGTGTATGTTTAGTTCAGGTGTTTAAGGTTGCTCCTTGCAGGATCTTTTTGTGTTCCTGTGTTTACTGTGGTAAAATATAGCAAGTGGTGAAACATTAAGTTAAGGATCATCCATTGGAGCTGACATAGTAGAAGTTTTAGTATTTGTTAGAGAACTTCCAAATATAACTCTTCTCTCATTTTCGTGCCTGCATTCACATATTTTTAAAGCACAAATTCTAATATTAGTTTATATAAATAAATAGATATACTAAATATCAGATAAACTATTACTATCTTCTCTTTTTTTAAATTTTTGTGACATTTTTCTTTAACAAAAATTCAGTCTTGGTTTAAGAAGTGTGACACATAAAGGTTAAATTTATTGTGACAAGTAGTTTCACTACTTACTTATCTTTACAAGTTCTCCGTAACCTTATTTCAATTTCTAAATACTTTTCACTACTCAGACGCCCAAGATGATTATATATTATAATAATGACCAATCATTTAGAAAATAATAGCTTTAAAATTTGTTGCTGCCACTTCTCTTCAGTTTCTGCTTGCACCCAGTGTTACTCCTGCCTAGGTGCAGAATCCAGCATTTGTTCTTGTTTAGTTTCATGCTATTAATTGCTGCCCAAGGCTCAAATCTGTCCAGATTCTTTTGCAAGGCCTCCTGTCCTTCAGGAGAGACAGCAGCACCTCCCAATTTGGAACCATTAGCAGACTTTCCGATGTTGCATTCAACTCCTGCATCCAGATCACTGAGAGAGATACTGAACAGAACTGGCCCTAGGATTGATCCCTGAAGAACACCGCTGGTGACCAGTCACCAGCCAGATGTGGCCCTGTTCACTGCAACCCTTGAGCTCTGCCCTTCAACCAGATCTTCACCCAGCACACCACGAACCCACTCATCCCACAGCTGGAAAATTCATCCAGAAGGATGCTGTGATGGACAGCATCAAAAACCTTACAAAAATCCAGGGAAATTACATCCACCTCTGTCACTTCATCCTTCATGTTGGTGACTTCACCACAGAAAGATACCAGCTTAGTGATACAGTACTTCTGCTTTGTGAACCCAGGCTGAGTGTTCCTGATAAGTGCAGTGTTCTTTAAATGCTTTTCAGTGGTACTCAGTATGATCTTCTCTCTAATTTTCCAGGAACTGAGGTTAGGCTAACAGACCTGTAGATCTGCATCTTCCCTTACACTCTTTGTTGACTGGAATAACACTGATTATCTTCCAGTCAACAGGAACCTGCCCAGACTCCCAAGATCTTCAGCAGGTGATTGAGAGGGTCCTGCCATACCATCTGCTACCTCCTTCAGTACTCTAACACTGAACCAACAATCCTGTTATCTCATTCGGGCTGTGATCTCTACCCACAGTTTAACTAAATAGATTCTCTTCTAACATTTTTTCCAGATGGGAAAAAAATTCTCTAATGAGCCCAGACAAAATAAAAATAAATTAATTAAAAAAAAATAAAATAGCTGGACTTTGGGAGCTTTCCTTTTGTCAAAACCCAGAAAGGTCTTTTTAAAAATCAGATTACAGTTCCTTTGCTGAAAGTTGTCATCCTGTTAAATTTATAATGCTTGGAGAATTATTATATTTCATCCCTCCTAGTTTCATTAGCTGCTAAAGGAACTCAAAATATTTTATTGGAGCTTTAAAATGTCAGTAAATTCTAGCGCTCATTTCAAAATACGATACTGACTTACATGTTTTGTTCTGTATGCTGGTTTTTAATTTAAATATGTATTAATGTCCAAGCTTCTTTCCTGGAAGGTCTTATTTTGTTACTGGAATATTTAAATTGTTCCTTTTGTTATTATTACTTCCTTTTGACCAAATACTAATGTTCAGCAATATTTTAGTCTTGCTGTTGTCCATTTTTACTCTTTGTTATCATTGTTTCATCTTCTGCCACTTTTTAACCAAGATGTAGCCCTCCTTTGTTAGACTAGTCAATATTGGGAAGTTGGCTAAAATACTCCTAAATGTCTAATTAAGATGTCTATCTTAACTCACAATTTTTTCCCTGACAGACTGAGTATGTGAGAATTATATTTTATTCAAACCTACACTATTGACTTAGATTGTGAAGATTTATGTGGAAATAAGATTATTATCATTTGCATCTAGGTAACCAGCTCAGAGAGTAACTCATTTGGAGGTCCATGAACAATCTTTAATAAGGACTGCATTTGCTGAATGGAATATACAGTTTGTATGGTACTTGATAGTCAGGTTCTGACTGCATTGAACAAAGGGTTGTAGGAGACAGAGAAGGCATGGAGGTGGCAGGGGGGAGGGAAGAGAGACAAATGTGAAAAATAATACAACACATTTTTCATATTGCACATTTTGCTCAGAGCCAGAAAGGTGAGGAAGTAGAGGATGGTTCTACAGAGTCCCTAGGAGGGTCAGGAATAGAAGACGTGGAAAATAAAGGTCAAGGACCTCCTGGATCTCCAGGGAAACCTGGGCAACTTGGTCAGCCTGTGAGTATTTTCTCTCTGTTAAAAGAAAACATGTATTTTAGAAAGGATAATAGCGATCCATCACACGTGCATGGAGAATTGGAACTGCACAGCCTTGCACACTGTCACCAGTCACACTTCCACAAGATGGGTTTTAGCCCAGCAGCTCAGGATGACCCTGCCTGCACAGCACAGGTGTCAGGGCAGGGGCCTGGTGAGTGACAACCACCAGAAAGCAAAGGCAAACAGCTGCTGCACCAACATACAAATGTTCTCTGAGCAGCAATTCCACTGATTCCTGCAGCACCCTCCCAGCTCTCAGGTTTGAATGTGTGCAAAGGTGCAGAGCTCACAGGCCTCCTTCAGTGGCTTCCCTATATCCAGGATGTTTCACACCTCAAATCCTTGTGAACCGTCAGCACAAGATGCATGAGATTAAAGAGAGGTGCAAAACATCCCACTGTGCCAGAGTGTTTGATATAATTCTGGTTTGTCGTTTTGTCACTGCATGGCACATCACAATTCAATTGTTTTTCTCTTTTGTTACTTCTATGTTACAGTGTTTTATTTACCTTTCTAACAAAAATGTTTTATTTTAGGGCATTCCTGGTAAAAATGGGTTACCTGTAAGTACTCTTTTATACCTATTTTACTTAAGTGAATTAAGAAAAACACAGCATTTTTAATGTTGTGGTACATTTTGAGGCTCTGGTACACTGAAGCTTAAGCAGCAAAGTGTTTTCTTCATCTCCTCTCTTTAGAGGACAGTTCTGGTGTCATAGTTGACATCCTCAGGTTGTCAAGAGAGCAAAATCCAGGTTTCTATGAGAAATTTATGATTTCCCAGTTGCAAAGAAAGTAAAAGACATGATATGGCATAAGCAGCTGTACCAGGAATTCAGCTTTGGTGAGGCTGGCTTTTTTGAAGAGGGAAATTTCAAAAAGGGGACATACTCACACCCCTTCTAGAGGGGAGCTTCATTGACCCTCCATATACACATTCTTCCGTGTTGCCTGCTCCTAACCTCACCTGCAATTAACTTTGTAGTTAATTGAGGGTACCTTTGAGTTAATTGAGATGTACCTCTCACCCCTTTACTCTTACGCATTAATTCAGATGCATCTTCTGCTTCATCATTTCTGCTTTCCTTTCTCTGAGTTCCTCTACTTTACCCTTCTCTGTCACATTAGCTGTCCTCTTCCTGGGGTGTTCCTTCCCAGCTTCTCCAGACAACTCCCACCCCTGGGTCAGTCCACCACAAGCTGCTGATAGCCTGCAGGTGCATCCTCTGTGTGAAGCATTGCCCAGCAAAGCACACAAAAACAGACCTGTAGCTGTCATATTCTGTGCACATCTCAGCTGCTTTTCTGTATCTGTCCTCCACTGAAGTTCTACTGCCTGGCTTCCTTGTTTCCTTTCTCATTTGTTGGTCTTTGTAATTTTGGTTTTGGGTTTTTTTTTTTTTGTTGTTGTTTTTTGTTTGTTTGTTTTTGGTTTTGTTTGTTTGTCTGTCACTTTGTGCATCTTTCCCCTCTCCCAGGACCTTACCACCCAGTGGCTGTCACCATTCCCATGCCTGCTCCCCTTTCCCAATGCCACTGCTGGGAGCTTCCTGACCCTTCCTGCCCCTGCAACTGAACCTCAAATGAAACTGGTGTGTTTTAAGATATTAAAAAAAATAATTCAGTGATCATTAATGAGGTGCATTATCGAGCTCCTTTCTGAATGCTGACTTCAGACACTGGTATCTTCAAAGAAATGTAGCTAGGTTTGCAAATATTTAGCCAAAACTCATGTTAGGTGCCAATAACATGTTTTTGGGCAAGAAATTTATATTTCATGTATTAACAGAAACCTTCATGAGGTGTATCTTCAAAGAAAATTCTATGAAACCAGTATGTCTTAAACAAAATTCTTCAAATGTAATTCCCATGCTTCAAAACCCAATTGTCTTGTCCTTGTGAAAACAATCCTACTTTCTATCA